>NC_056580.1:17380730-17728230 GCF_018340385.1 Cyprinus carpio | reverse complement strand
CTCATGTAAATTGTGCTGACTGCTCGCCCTTGCACAGTCCTCATTAGACTAATGAAAACCTTCAAACGAAAAAACTAAACAACCTGCCAAATAAAGGTCTGAGGTTATTATGAAAATTACAACTCTGGGAGCCAGGAGAAGCTCTGTTCATTAATTCATGCTCAGCAAATTGGTAACTAATTTAGTTGCACTCCTCTGCATTAATGGATTATTTTATAAAAATGTTTTCCACAGCCCGAGACCTTTGCCGCACACGTTAGAGAGCTTTGGATTCTAATCAAGAGGAGTGACATATTAAGCATGCCAAGCGTCTGAATAATAATGCAGTGGCGATGTAAATAGACAATGTGGATTTTCATTCAGTCTGAGGGAATCAGGACCAATCTAGCTCAATTGATATCTAAAGGGGCTGGTGGAACCGTGGCGTGCTGGGGGATTAGACAGATTCATCCCCACGCCACTACTGGGGAACAACAAGAAAAAATGTTCTGCGGAAACACAAGTGTTGTGATAATGTTAAGATGTCAGCGTCAATCCAGACATACTGTACAGCACACAATCAGTCACTAGAAATGTTAGATCGAGACTGAACAAAACATATTGACAGCACACACCAATCCCCCTAAGACCCATACAAACACATCATCTCCACCCCCCACCCATCACACCTAAGGTCTGACCTGTAAATTCATATAATCATGCTAATTACTTTGATTCACAGGCTTGCTTAGTCTATGGGAGAGACCTATACAGTGCCTCCTCTCCGGGCAGATCCAGCAGGAGATGTGCAGCCCAGTGATTTCCACCGTGGTTTTAATGTCATTATCACCCTCTCTAACACTTCCCCAGCCCTGCCTTCTGCCCGGAGAGAATTCTCAAATCTATTATTTGCTTCAATTTGTGTTTAATGCAAAGCGTATGAAAGGACACTTCATTTTTTCTTTGCCAGACCAAAGTAAATAGTGAAAAGTATAGACATTTGTCAAATGTTAAGCTTTCTTCAACTTTCTATTCAAAAGCTGGAAATAATTTGATAGATTTGTTTGGATGATTTTCAGTAAGGTATCTGAGAATTACAATCAATGTTTAAATAAATGTTTTTTAACGAACGCTCCAGACGTTTATTCATTTATTTCTGTTTAGACCTTTGTGAGATTGTTCAGTAATATTGTGAAATATTATTAACTGTAGCATTAATTGTTCAGTTATATTGTAAAATATTATTACAATTTAAAATTAAAAAAAAAAAAAACATTTATTTGAATATATTTTAAAGTAATTTATTCCTGTGATGGCAAAGCTGAATTTTCAGCAGGCATTACTCCAGTCTTCAGGGTCACATGATTCTTCAGAAATCATTCTAACATGCTGGTTGGTGGAAACAATTCTTATTAATATCAATGTTGAAAACAATTGTGCAGCTTAATATGTTTGCGGAAATGGGGATACATTTTTTTTTTTTCAGGATTCTTTGATGAAAAGGAGGTTCAAAATAACAATTTATTTTAAATAGTGAAGACATTTACAATGTTACAAAATATTTACGTTACTTTTGGATATTTCTATGTATCCTTGCCTGTATTAATTCAAGTATTTATTTCTTTCCTTTAAAAAACAAAAAAAAACAAAAAAAAAAACATGGATTGTTTTGAGTACTACAGAAACCAAAACATGATTTCATGCACAGCAGTGTCATACTCAAAAGTATTTCACAAACATTTCCATAAAGTAAAACAACAGTGTTATTTGTTGGTTTAATGTACTAAACTCTGACCTTTCTCCAGGTGCATTCTCTTGGCCTCGTGGCTGATGTCATGAGTTGCCAGATCACCCTCTTTAGGCCCAGGTAAGATGCTGGGAGACAGGCCCAGTAACGCCTGGTTCATTGACAGTCCGTTCTGATGCACAGCTTTGAGAGAACACAGAGACACATTATTCCCATCTCCACACGCTCTCAATCGACAATGCAAAACACCTCGAGTGATAAATAATGATTCAAGTTGAAAAGAGCCCTCGTCGTCCAGTGGCTAGAGAAGGTGAATACGTCCTTGGCTTTCAACTGTTTGTGACTTGTGGTATACCTCATCTCCAAATCAATGCGCCAGTCAATCAAAATCACATTTGCCACTCTGTCTGGCGCATGCAATTCTCAGTATAATTCTCTTTAACATCTGAGATAAGGGGAAAAAAACTGTCTGTTTATAAATAAATGCCTCTTTACAAGCAAATGTGAAAATCTGAGACCACAAGTATTTTTTTTATAAAATTTCTTCACTACAAATGATATTATTAGTATTATAATTTTAGTAAAAATGTAATTCAAAACAAAAAAGGCAAAAAGGTACAGAGTTCTCTTACTAATTAAACAATGGGGTTTGCTTCAAAGACAACAGTACTGGAACTGCATGAAGTTTGTGTAAAATGTAAAAAAAAAATAATTTGACTTGTGGCTTAGAAATTGAGCATAGTCTTATTAATATGCCTAAATGTCTTATTTATTTTACATCATAAATGTTCTTTATTTGAAATTCTTTAATTCTTTAAAAAATCTATTTCCAAGGTTCAAATCCCATATTTTCAATGCAATTTTTGGACCTCAAATGAGTTTGAATTAAAACAAACAGTAACTTGTTAAGACACTGCTCCCAGAATAACACCATAAAAAACAGTAGCATACAGTATATCAGAGATGAAGAGAAACATACATACATGCTCTCGCAAGTGATTAAATACATTGTTTTTATTTTATGACACAGCTAATGATGAAGATATCTGAGGTCTGTCTTTGCACATCATGAGCCAGATCAAAACTTAAAGATTAAAAAAGACAGCTAATATCTTTTTTGCCATCTGTTGAAAACAACAGAAAGCGGGGAGGGATGCACATGTGCTACGCTCTTAACAAGAGGCATTTTTAGAGTGGTATTTAGTAGCTCTTGAACGCGTGTGTGCTGGTGTGTGGAGACGCTGGAAGAGATGAGGGAGAGAAATTGAGAGACAAAGAGAGTGGGAGAGAGATTTATGAGGTGAACATACGCATTCTGTCGGAGGAGCTCTCCGTGTGTGCGGGAGAGCTGGAGACGCTGCTGCTACGCTGGGATGAGGGACGGCTCCCTGGCCTCCTGCCGTCTTCCAGAGAGGGAGCAGGGGAGGGACTGTCAGGGACCCGTTCCTGCACAGCCAACACGAAAAACAAACACAGCCAGGGTGGCCATTACATTACACACTCTTCTCAGCAACACACTTCCACGTATACACAAGCGTCCGTGATTTTTTTGTTTTTTTGAGACACTGTCCACCCCCCCACCCACCCCTTCTGCATCCTTTCCTTTCTTTCTTTCCCAGGCTATTGTCTGACTGACTGCTCCCTGCAATGCCGTATGAAAGCACGGATCACACACCACCCAGCCCCCTCCACCTTCCCTCAATGGCTGATGAGAGATGTGCACGACACAATGAGAGAACGGCGCCGTGGGTTACCTTAATCACTGATGTCACCATTCGGGATGGGGCACTCTGTCCCTGTGCTGCGGCGGCCATATTGGCGATGGTGCTGAGGTGGTTCATCTGACTCATTGCCATGGTGACGGATGCGGGAGGCAGGCTGACAGGGATCAGGGGGTGGGGCATCATCATAAACGGCAGTTCCAAGCCTGAAGATGAGAGAGGAGAGTAGCTGATTAATTAATCATTTCTGGCATTAAGTTATATGTGTGTGTGACAGAAAAGAAAGCATACTGCTGAAGAAGGGAGGAAGATTTAAAGGAGAAACGCTATGAATTATTCACATGTGACTTATTGTGCAAGCACTGTGGCTTACAGAGTAAATATTCATTAAATAATAATCGTCACATTAGATACTTTATTATATTAAAGCTATCTGCCGACTATAAAAAATACATAAGTGCAGCATTATCAAGCCATTATGGTCATTAGAAACATAAATATTCACTTTCGTTGTTAATAATACATATCAGTGTTAGTAATATATAGCCTTACGCTCATAATAACCTAATAATTGTGAAATTTAAACTAATCTTTATTATGTTGGGAAAGGGAAAAATTATGGAAATATTTTACCATTAATAGTAAATGCATTCAAAATATCTGTGGAAAAATAAGGCAAACATGAAAGGCATTAGTTCAAATGAGCAAAAACGAGCCAATTAAAACTAAGTGTGTATCATGAGATGCCTACAAGGTAATTACGAGTATTTGTGCCAGAAACTTCATTACTTGTATAACAGAGTGCATTTATAGCGTCATTTATTTTCAAGTCCTTGGGATTGAAATAATTAAGACATATAAAGTATTTTGATAAGAAAACCCAGATCCTGCAGAAGAACATGTGAATGTAATGCTAAACTCATATACTATATATATAACTAAAGCGAACTGTGCTACATTCTTAGACAATGATTAAATGGGTAGAAAGGAAGCTGTCCCGCTTTTTCAAAGGACATATGCACACAAATAAGGTCACAGACTGGTGTGTGTCCCTGAATAAAGACCCACTCATTCCCACTCCTGACTTTGAACTAAAGGATCAAAAGTAACCGAGATAAATTTTGGTCTTGGGCGGTCAAAGGCACCACTTGAGTGCTTGAAAGACAACTTGAGTGTACGCAGTGGATCCGATTAAGCGAGCGGGCAGCCCCTGCTCTGTCCCACACTTCCCCTTTATTGCCTGGCTCAAGGTAACTGGAGACACAAAGGGATAATCCAGCGAGCTGTTTTTCTGCAAAATATCAGTGGCCAAGGGCTGTGAGACAGTCTACTTCAGAAAGAAAAAAAAAAAAGGAGGATGATGGGGAGGGAGGCTTCAGTGTCACCGCTCCTCAGAGAAGCATTGTACATTTCCATAAGAAAGATGACCAGCAGATTCACAGGGAAAACACATTCCCCAACATTAAAAAGGAGGTGGAGATTAAAAGAACGAGAGGCCAAGCAGCACCTTGTAAAGGTGTCTCTCCTCGAGTGCAGAGTCTGAATCAATTACCGCTTGCAGGACCGGACTCAATTAAAACCTGCCACGGCGCCAGCGTGTGATTGCAGAATACTTACTGCGCCATGTTGAAAACAAATTGAGAGAGGCATTCATGCACGTATCTACATTTCAGAGCTTTCGAGAGCCGGATTGAGTGCCGGCATGCCTTTGTGATTCGCTCAAGAAGATCTGACTGGATTTCAGGAAATCAACATTTACAAGAGAGAGGAGAAACGTATTAAAGTCTGATATCACTTTGCTTTTGTCATTTAAATGGGCGTCCTTTATCAGCCTGGTGGTGAATGATATCTGTTGTGTTGACCGACTTCCACAAAGCAGAACTCTGTGTGTGTGAACGACTGCGGGCTTACAGTAGCAGACTGCTCTCAGGGGCCTAATCTCTCTCCCGTCCCACCTCCTTTCATGTTCCGCCATCCTTAAGTGATGTTTCAGCCATAATGGCCTATTGAAAAGCATATGAAAACATGATACAAGCTAAAAGGGGTCCACCAAGGCTTTTCAGACAGACTGAAAGGCAATGAACTGTGGATGTCTAAAATCCAGATGTCTGATGAAACAGTTGCATTGTTCATCAACTGTTTTTTTTCCCTCTTTTGTCGTTTTCAACAGGTTTGTCTCAAAACAAAACTAAAAAAAAACATGCTGACACTGTCAATGCCATTTTACTATATTAATGAATTTACCTTGTTAATAAAGATTTTTATTTTATAAAGACACCTTTTTTGGTGTTGCTGATTATTGATTTAATTGCAAAAGGACAAAATCAATAACAATTTAAGACACCTGAGCATATAATTTATATATTATTTCAAGATGTAAAGCTTCAGACGATTTGTGCCAATTCAAACTTACAGTAGAGTCCTGAGAATACATTAGAAATTAGAGAAATGTAAATGTCATACTCTCTGAAGACCATCAACCAAAAATTACTGTTACTATGAATACCAGACAGACAGACAGACAGACAGATGGACGGATGGACGGATGGACGGATGGATGGATGGATGGATAGATAGATAGATAGATAGATAGATAGATAGATAGATAGATAGATAGATAGATAGATAGATAGATAGATAGATAGATAGATAGATAGATAGATAGATGCAGACAGAGAGAATACAATCAAACAAAGGAGACAAAAAATATATACTTGGTCATTTATTTATTGAGAGAAATTATTCAGTGTTAAATATCGGTGAGTGGCAAAAGTATTTGAATCTTTGCTTTCAGTATCTGGTGCGGCCCCCTTTTTGCAGCAATAATGGCAGCAAAAGTTTCTTGCAACTGCCTATCAGTCCTGCACAATGGCTTGTTGGAATTTTTGCCCATTCCTCAGTACAGAACCACTTCAACTCAGTGATGTTGGTGGGTTTCCTCCTATGAACTGCTTGCTTCAGGTCCTTCCACAACATTTCAATTTGATCAAGGTCCAGACTTAGACTTGGCCACTCCAAAACATTAACTTTGTTCTTCTTTCACCATTCTTTAGTAAAATGACTTGTGTGCTTGGAGTTGTTGTCTTGCTCCATGACCCACTTTCTCTTGAGATTCAGTTCTCAGACTGATGTCCTGACATTTTCCTTTAGAATTTGCTGGTATCACTCAGAATCCATTGTTTCATCAATGGTGGCAAGCTCTTCTGATGGTGGACTCATGAACTTTAACATTAGCCAATGTGAGAAAGGCCTTTAGTTGCTTAGAAGTTACCCTGGGGTCCTTTGTAACCTCGCAGACTATCACACATCTTGCTTTTGGAGTGATCTTTGCTGGTGGACCGCTCCTTACACAGTCTGTCTGACTGTGGATTTGGGAAGTCCAAACTCTTGAGAGATGGTTTTGTAACCTTTTCTAGCCTGATGAGCAACAACAACACTTTTTTTGAACCATGATTCACTTCTACAAACATCAGACTTTGATAAATCCCTGTTCTTTAAATAAAATAGGGCACACACTGACACGTGATAGTCATTCCACTGATAGAAACTCCTATGAACAGATGGACTCTAATTTCACCTTCAAATTAACTGTTAATCCTAGAGATTCACATACTTTTGCCACTCACTGATATGTAATATTAGATCATTTTCCTGAATAAATAAATGACAAAGTATCTTTTCAGTTCATTTGTTTGATTTGTTTGATTGGGTTCTCTGTCAACTTTCAGAAAATCCGATGATCTTTTGAGTTATATTTATACAGAAATATTTTTATTTTTATTTTATTTTTTACTTTGGTCAACCATGGTTGTTTTTAAATGTGCTATATAAATAAATTGAACTGAACTGAAATATAGAAAATTCTAAACGGTTCAAAACTTTCAAGCAGCACTGTATATATTATTATTTTCTTGGGATTTGACCTGAACTAAGGATAAAAACTCTCTTGCTTCTTAAAAATAGATATTATTATTATTATTATTATTATTATTATTATTATTATTATTATTATTCATGTGGGCAGTAAAACCACATAATATATCTGATTCTAAGCTACACTAAAAATATTAAAAAATCATTTTAATTCAGGAATTAAAAACATGTTCACCATAGGGGATGTGGTGTTCAGGTCATTGTCTGAATGAATTTAATTTTTAATACTATAATTTTTAAATGAGCAAGAAAGTTTTTTTTTTTTTTTTTTTTTTGAGTGTCATGTCAATGCCTACTCTTTTTGAACTTATTTAGCCAACAAGAGGGATAAACTGCTGCAATTTGCATGAGTGAAGAACTAACATATTATTGTCAAACAGATGAACTTTGATTCCAGTGATCCTTAAAAAGAGACAGTCTGAAGCAGCCATTGTCTGGTGAAAGCTGGCTTTCTGAGCACTAGCAGCCTGCATTATCCTGTGAGGGAGGAAGCTTTCCCTTGACAAAAATTAAACCAGCTCCTACTTGGCACTTTATTATCTCTTCAACTGAGTGATTTATTGTTTGTGGAATGAAAGCAAAAGAGGAGGAAAATTACATTTTCAGCAGAGCCTGGACCCATTTTGCCTCTACTCCTCTGTCCTGGAAGAGCTCACGACAAACAATAATGTCAGCTGTAATTGATCTGAGGTCGCCGGTTAGCCCTCCAGTAAAAGCCCACTATTTAAGCGACAATCCGCCCTGCCTGCTCCTTAGATGCTGTCTAATGAAGCTGTCAATCTCTGCTATTTACCTTCTCTTAAATGGAAGAGGAAAGATGTACTGTATGAAGCCGAGCCAGGGAAGATTTGCTTTCTTCCCGTGAAATAGGACCTGCAGATGCCGTTGGAATGTGTAATTGGCTGCCGGAGTTGGAGACGGGGGTTCCAGCGCTAATTAAATGACTTGTTTCTGGCCTATCCATCTTTGTTTGCGAGCACAATGCGGCGGAGCGGTATGTTGTAAATGCTCTTATCTAAACAGACATTCTTTTGCTCGTCCCTTTGATTTGAGAGCCAAAATCTTCCGCCTTTTGATGAGCTGTTGAATCAGAATAACAATTTAACAGTTTTTCATGTGGCGTTTCAGAATGGCAGATTGTTATTTTTTGCTATGCCCATTGTTATGAAAAGGTCTCACTGGCTGCCATAAACAATAATCGATTTTTAAACAACTGGGCAGGCTTTTTTTGCCACAGATTTCTCATTCAAACAACAAATCATGCTACATTTTAATTGTAAACATGATACAGGCCACTCATAAATGCACTCTGGCTATAACAAAGGACCTTCAACCATAAAAAAGCAGCGCTCCACCTGCGTAGAGAAAGTGTTATTAGAATAAAAGCATAGGTCCCTCATAAACAGACACGAGACTGCTTCACTAGTAAGGGTATAGATTGTTTTCTTTTTCCCAGAAGGCATAGCTAGTCAAGGCTGTTAAATGCTGTAACTCATTAAGGGCCGTTAAAGAAAGGTATTTCACTTTGAAGTAGCCACCCACGGACTTTCTGTGTCATTGAGAAAAACTTTAAAGTCTTTTCTTCCTGTTTATAATCTTAATGCTAATCATAAAAAATAACATCTTGAATTTGTTAATATCCCTCCAAAATGATAATAAAAAAGAAACAGACCAGTACACTATCACCAACACTCATGCAGCGCTGAAAAAACACCCACAGATGCTTGAGTATTTGTTGCAAGCGATATTTGAAGCCACAAGAACAGAGAAACTGCATCCTCGTGTAAAATAGGCATTTACTATGCTCACTCTGAAGTGAGAGTGCTTAATAAGAAACAGAGGCTAAAGAAAAACATCTATTACACAGTTGTGAGTGTAAAAAATAATGGCAACAAAATATCTCTGGTTTGATGAGGTAGCATAATTACGCAGACCCGCAACATCCCCCACCACACAATCCCCCCACAAGCATCAAAGCTAACATGTGGTAGGGATTATTGGGGGAGACAGACAGCATTGTTTTATTATTTATTTATTATTCTTCCTCTAGGAGGATAAAGGCCCAGCAGCAGTTCTTGGCATATGGTGGAGTACTTTTGGTCCAGCATCGCTATTTGTTACGTTGTATGTGATGAAAACAAAATGATATGACATTCTTCATTTTATATAAAAACATATAATTGAAGTACATTTTATCTTAATATTTATCTTAATTTTATTTTATTGACCATTTCATTTGGCCTCTATACTCTTTTTTTAGGGGCATTTAGATTTTGCCCCATTGGAAAATAAAATAAAATAAAATAAAATAAAATAAAATAAAATAAAATAAAATAAAATAAAATAAAATAAAATAAAATAAAATTAAATTAACGCATTGGTATATTAACGCTAATAAAAGATTCATCGCTCACTTTTTTTTTTCTGGTGAGCGCAACAGTTTGGTCTCAGACACTGTAACTTGAGCTGGTTAATGCAATTACCTGCATGGTCCGAGATGCCCAGACAGAGGCTTCAGCACATTACTGAAAGCACACCTAATTTCAAATTGAATTGGTTTCAGCTTAAATGAGTCCCGTATCATTCTCCATAAACTACTGCTGGTTTAGGGAAAGCAGAAGGGAGCGGACATTACCAGCAGATGTTTCCACTGAGGGTACAATATATTCAAGTCCAATCAATAACCCCCCTCCCTGAGGGACTGTGACACCCAGGCAGAGCAGAGAGAGGGGGGGATAATTTCCATCAGATACTGAGCAAAGGGTCCCGTTTAAGAAGATTGCTTTCGGTCAATGGCATGCAGTTGTCATTTGACTAGGACTCTAAAATGAAATGTATCGAATGGCGTTATCAATCACAAAGTGCACGAGTCCATGGGAAGGCTTTCCAGTGGATAAGACAGCCTCTTGCATCATCTGTTCTAATTACAAAATTAGCATCACATTGCAGAGGCTGCATCTTTGTGTGATTCTGAAATTCCTTGTGAAAGGAGATTTGTTATGTTTGTCATACCGCTTTGGTCTTATTGAATGTGCTTAAAGGGATAGTTCACCCAAAAATGGAAATGATGTCATTATTTACTCACCCTCAGTATTCTACAACTACTACTAAAGTCCTAAAATAAGTGAAACTAAAATAAAAAATGAATAAAAACTGTTCAGACATATACCAAAAAACTAAACTAAACTAAAATTTTAATAAAAACAGAGAATATAATAATAAAAACTGATTAAAAATATTAATAAAAACATATAACATTATCTCAATGACACCAAAATATCATATGAGGGTGAATATTGAATTAATTTTATTTTTTTAATTTTTAATTAAACCTTAAAAAATTATGTTTCAGGTCCTCCAATAAAAAGTCAATTAAAAAAAAAAAAAAAAAAGATTATTGCACAGATTCCTGTATTTCATACATGTACTACATGGAATAAATGCAGGCTACTTTCTTGAGGTGGTGGGATGATTTGTTCTGGCATAAAGCCTGACCCAGAGTAGGATTGCTTGTCTGGTTTGGGTTAATGGGGCTCCAGGCATGATTGATACCCTTGAGTGATAATGGCCGCACCTTCATTTCTCATGTTCTAATTGCAGCAATGTTATTATCACTGCAATAATCATAGCAATATTCCAATTGCAACACATCCTCTCTGTCATCATAAGGTGCGACGGTTACGCATCACACACTGGTTTGTTTCTCTCCCGTAATTGAGTGCAGTGAGGTGAACTATCAGAGGAATATTCTAAGCAGTCAAATCGCATGCATCTTTCACATTATGAACCACAGAGGCTTATTGTGTGTGAAAGGTTGAATGTCATTTATTACATGCATTGCATTTACACCATGTGACATTGTCTTTTCAAATTGCGCAGATCTCTTCATCCCTATCTTTGCCTCCAAAGGTCACTCAATTCCACTCATAAATGCAACCTGACAGATTAGTAAAGAGGGACGGGCAACCCACCACGTCTCACAACTGAATCAAACGGCTCAAAATTAATTCATCCAATTAATGAAGAACGAGTTTTAATGTTGATGAGGCTCGACAAGTAAACCGGTTACTTATTTATTTAATTTAGTCTGCGGCCACACAAATATCTGCATGAACTTGTACCATGTTGGTGCCGGCTATGCTCACTGCAGAAATGTGGAGCTGTGCTGCTTTTCAGAGATGATAGAGCATGATACGGATCATTACATAAATAATGTTTAATCAATTCCCATTCTGTAATCTGTTTCTGCAGTTGTAGGCATTTGTGTACACCAGCTCTTTGCACATTTTTACACCCAACTCCCCCTCTTCCAAAATCATGCATATTCAATTTTATGCTGATGCTTAGCTGTCGATGCAACCGGAATTAAAACAAGCAATTCGACTTCATTAAAAAAGTAAGTGATTATCGAGTTATCTTTTTGAAATTCTATTAAAATGTGTGACGCTCTCCACTTATCTGTCACCTGCTTCCCAGGAGCACAACACACTAATAGAGGCATTCAGAAAAATGAATGCCCAGGAGAGGCCGCGTGTCTCTCTAAACTCAGCCCTGGCTCTCATCGTGGTCTCAGAGCTATTACTAATGCTTCCTGCCTTCCTGTGAAGAGCCCTGCTGATGTTTAAGGTGAGACAAAACGGCATTCAGCAATCTAAACTGACACAGGTAAGGGAAGTTTTGAAGAAACTGGCTATCTGTGATGCTAAATGCCTACAGTGGGACTCAGACAGCGAGCAATAGGGAATGAATCATTGCCCTGATTTCTGCTGGTGCGACTCAGATGTGGCTAGGAAGTGAACAATGTGTTTTTACCGTTTAGCTGCAGGCTGGTTTTTCACTCAGCAGACTTCTGGGAAATATATCACATTTTCATATTATATTTGTGATGATTTAGTTTAAGTTTATCATGAATATGATGATGATTTTATTGCACTTTAATTTTGCCAGGAAAGTTTCCTGAAGAGAATGTCTATGAACTGGTTCATAGAATGTCTATGAATCTAAGTTAAGTGAGTAACTGTTCGCTTTGATTAATTGATTAAAAACTCAAAAAATGTAAGTAGTTTAAATGAATCACCATTCATATTCATATTATTAAAACACACAGAACACAGCTACATGTTTTCTTTACATTTAGTTCTATTAAAGCATTTAAATATGGGACCACAAAACCAGTCTCAAGTCGCTGGGGTATATTTTTAGCAATAGCCAAAAAACATTGTATGGGTCAAAATTATTGATTATTCTTTTATGCCAAAAATCATTAGGATATTAAGCAAAGATCATGTTCCATGAAGATATTTCAAAAATTTCCTACCGTAAATATATCAAAACTTAATTTTTGATTAGTGATATGCATTGTTAAGAACTTCATTTGGACAACTTTAAAGACGATTTTCTCAATATTTAGATTTTTTCGCAACCTCAGATTCCATATTTTCAAATAGTTGTATCTCGGCCAAATATTGTCTTATCCTAACAAACCACACATCAATGGAAAGCTTATTTATTATCAGCTTTCAGAGGATGTATAAATCTCAATTTTGAAAAATTGACACTTAAGACTGGTTTTGTGGTCCCGGGTCACATATATGAAAAATTCCATATGGCCTTGGTTTGAGTGATGATACAAACAAATTGTTGAGATTCATGTGCATCATCACTCAAATGTCAAAAGTCCATGTGGCATTATTTATTTTTTATATATATTATTTTTTAGATACTTTACTAAAAGAACGAACTTCTATACTATTTATCTAAATCACAGGAAACATCATCATTTTAAGCTGAATTAAGAAATATTTAACCAAATATCATCCAAAAAAGAGATTAGCTATAACTATATCAACCTGACTTGATGAAGGCATGAGAAAAGAGGAAGAAAAAGTGAAAGTCAGACAGACACAATTAAACGAAAACTTTCTTTTGTTTGCCGTTGCCGTGCCACGTTTAGCAGTGCGAGGCTGCCAGACTGAAAAACAAAGCGCAACCCTTGTTGGATTTGTCCTTCCACAGTGTGGGATTTATTATTAGAAAGGACATAAACAGACTAATTAAATCACAGCAGTCGAGGCTGAGATGACAGCTGGTGCTGTGTGTGACCAAACAGATCCCTATCAAAGAGCAGGAGGCAAGGCTCACTCAATCCGTCCTCTATGGGGAGCTATTTTAAGAGGCCTGGCATTGAGCACGAATGCTTTATGCTAAATGAGGGCTCGATGTACAAGCTGGCTGATTATAAAGACATGATGCAGCCCAGATGCATGATGGATGTGCCTGCTATAAAGACAATGGGCTTAGGGTCTATGTTTTCTGATAGGTGTTGAGGAAATGTGACGGCACTCATCAGGCATATCGCACCGCGCCCGACTTCCTCAGTGTCAGTTAAAAGTATTGTTGAGCACTTCACGCAGTGATGCACTGAATTTGTGACGAGATCGCTCTTGACAGTGTAACAAGTACAATAAGAGGCATGAGTCTTACAGTTATTAATGTGTTTGCAAGCATACCCATATGTCTAAGTATATAATAAGAGAGATTTTGACTGCTTCAAAGTTTGTTAGTTCCCCTTTGAAGTGATTCTTCAACTCATGCGTCAAAAAAAGGGATAACTCTGCCACAAATTTATATATTTTGAGTAATTATTACAAGATTTGAAACACCACTGGTTGTCTGGCTGCACATTTGAAACCACGGATGAGAAGAAAATATGTTTTTAACAAGTCAATAATGGCAAGCGCAATGAAAACAACTTAATCAATGGCACTGCAATGTTTGCAAACAAGAGCTTGAATTATAACACCAATAACTGATTCCCGACCTCCCCGCTGTTTTTTTCTTTCCCTCCCGTGATGTCATTTCCAATCAATTCCTTCCTGTGTACAATGATGAGAAGTTTCCAGAGTTAGTTTTTTTTTTTCGCCCTGACTCTTTACCCCTGCTCCACCAATGGAAATCTGCAAGCTGCACTAGCAGCTTAACCAAAAAGGATTAACTCCCATATCCAACTGAGAACACAGATAATGCTCAGTAATTGGTAAAAAATGAAGATGAATGGGACAGCAAGATAAGGACCAATTAGCTCCTCCATGCTTACAGCTGTGGTCTCTCTACAGATCCATCTCTTGAGTACTGGCCTCCTCTGCCAGAAGAAGCCTGGCGGAATTAGCGGCCTGACCTCATCGATGGTGGGAAGCCCACCCATCATCTTCCCCCCTTCACTTTTAATTCTGGCCCTAACATAGACACCTGTCACCAGCCCTGACATGACAGGCTCACACTCCCCACGTCCCCAAAATGCTAAACGCCAGGTCTAGGCCAGGTCTGAGCATGCTAACTTGCTAAATCAGAGAAACCCACACAAACATGTGCGCACATACATGCCTGAAAGTTTGTCGCTTATTTCATTATGGCAGCATCATCTGGCTGGTGATACACACAATTCCCCCATCTAATTACAGAGAGGATTTAAGGTCCATTAACGTTGCCGTGGCAAGGAATCAGATGCAAAATGGCACCCAGTGGCCACCAAGAGAGAGTTTCTTTTCACCTCCTTGCATTTCTTAACCCGAAGGCTGCAAATGTGTGAGTCACAAGAAAGGAAAGAAAGAAAATAAATATGGATAAATAACCAAACAATTCATTTTGCTGAAAGGGGCAGGTGTTGGTTTTGGTTCAGGTCAATTCAATGCGAGGGAATGGATCACTGTTTGTGTGTCTTCCAGGCACATGTTTTGCTTGGTTTGTGATCTGTAATTGTGCCGTTTCCTGTGAGTCAATGGAACAATCCACATTGTAAGAGAAGGGAACCCCCACCTCCTTGAAAAAAAAGCTGGGGAAGAATCAAAAGGGAAGCGAGCACTGAGCTTAATCACGTTCGCCTCCTCCTCTCTCGCTCAGGGTGTTTGGCTATTTGGCTCCAGCTTAAACTGGCTGACTGTTTTTCTCTCTGTTTTTGTAATTAATAATAGTGTTGTGAGCCTGTGAGAGTGATTGAGTTGAATATTTAATACAGAAGAAACAATAGCCCATCCAATTTGCATCAACACCAACAAGTCCAGAGGAGAGTACAATGTCCTTCACACACTTACTATCAACACTTCAGACTAAATCTGTTCTAGACTATACTGCAAATCTCCATCAGAATACATATCAGTGGTGGAATAGAAAATTATTCATATTTGAGGGGGGAAAAACAGAAGCAACCATACACAACACCATACACTGAAAAAAAAAATGGTGCAGGATTTATCTTTAAACAATTTTCACTCAGAAATTCCTAATATGTTTCACAAAAAAATTCAAATACAAATAACATTTAACTAAACATATTTTCAAGCAGAATGAATAAAATAGTATTTTCTTGTAAAATACCGTACTCACTACACCACTTAGAATGTTTTTTTACAGTTTAGAAACCCTTTTAGAAACCCTGAATGCCATTTCAACCATTTACAGCAAACTTAATAATAATAATAATAATAATAATAATTATAATGTATTATTATTATTATTATTATTATTATTGTTGTATTTATTGTGTGTTCTGGGTTAACCCCCTATAACTGACATTTTTAAAAAAAATACACTTGCAGTGTAATAAATAAATAAATAACTCTAAATAAATCATCACAGCATATGCAGCTGTTTTAATATAGCACCGGCTCACTTCCTGCTCATGACATTGTCCACACCTGTCTGGAGAGTTTAGCTGAGTTCCTCTGTTCTAAAGTCATCTCTATATCTGTCAAATGATTTCAGACTCTGGATTCCAGCTGCAGAAAGGGCTTATAAGCAGGACATAATAGGCATTCACAGTCCAAAACCATTAGAGTCAATCACGGTGCTCCGAAAAGCAGAAGTCAGCAGAGCACCGCAGCTAAGAGTTTATTTTCACAGTTGTGTGTTTTCTCTGGCACTCTTTTAAAACACCCAGATGTGATATCTCTCTCGGTTCTCTGGCGAAATGACCTTTCCGTTTTAATGCCGTAATGATCCAGAGCAGTGAGGGAATTCGCTGGGAGACGGGAATGGAAAACACTGTCTATTTCACTTAAAAACCTAATTTATGTTGCAATTAAAGGCTGAAAGGAGTTTGTTTCTCCCCTCCGGCTGGCTGAATAGAAGCAGCTATATTTCGCCCTCTTATCATACGGGTGACTCCTATTGGCCACCCTGTCACAGGAGAGTGCTTGATATAAACAAGAGATTGCACTGACATCCAGTAATCAATATTAGGATGGCTTCAGTACCAAACATCATTTGTCTCAGCCTCCATTCTTTTGACTAAACGAAGCATTAATTTAAATCATAAATCTGGGAGTGATTTAAATTCCAGAATGAGATGCCCGCCTGCCTTTAATGATTTATTTTCTACATTTCTGCGAGCGAGAGATTTGTCCATACTCGGTGACAGGTCACCTTCAAACGCCAGGGGTAGACTGTTCATCACCATGCAGACTAGCATCTCATCGCTGCGAGTAAATATTAAAGCAAAAGAATCCAATTGATTGTGGATGGGCCGGAGAGGCGTCGCGGCCATATATTTCATTCAAAGCCTCTAATGCCTCTTTAGTTTGGCTACTTTGCTCACTGCTGGGCCTGGAATTATTATTCTTCAGGGAGTCTGCATGCTCAAGGTTACAATTTAAATTGTAAAAAGATAAAAACAGTTTCTTATTAGCCCCATTGCCGCAGCCTCGCCTATTCTGATTCGCATTTATCTTTATTTCGGTGACCTCGCAGCCCCCTGTCGCTGTTCGTTGTTGGATGACCTCAGCTCCAGCGGCTTCCTTTCGATAAATCTGCTTAGAGCTCATCGTGTTTTGCCAAAACTACTAGTGTCAAATGCAGCTGGGAAATCCTTGACGCAGGGTGGATATTCACAATGGAAATCACACGCACACAGTTCAGCTCAGGGCTTATGGTAACTGAATCATTTGTAATGGATTTGTGGTTTAATATAACACTGTAATTTCCACAAAAAAATTGCTTTAAGTAATGTTGCAAAGAGAGAGAAAAAAATCTGAATGTATCTGAGAAACGATTAATTGGAGCGGGGGACATTCAAAACCAATTTTCTTCACCAAATTGAATTAGAGGCTCGCTTAATAGCTATTAGCTTTGGGATAAAGTGCTCATGGATGCATTTGATGTGTAGCTACTTTAAAAGTGCATTACCTGCTAATGATGAATTTGGAATCAACCAAACAAACTGACTGCTCAAAAGAAGATTACACAAAGCTCTCAAGTTTCCTTATAGATTTGGACGTTTGCAGTTTAAACTGCATTTATGTGAGTTAAAGAACATTAAGAATATTGCATAGGTAAATAGCAGGAATAATGTTTAGTTTTAGAACAGCAGATCAGTTTGTTCTTAAAGGGATAGTTCACTCAAAAATGTTGTTCCAAAACCGAATTAATTTTTAAAACCCACCTTTCTTTTGTGGATTTAAAAAAAGATGATACGTATGATGAAAAATAGGTGTGTTTTTGACCCAACTGATTTTTTGGACAAAAAGAGTTAAATTCTTCAAAATATCTTCTTTTGTGTTCTAAATAAAAGAATGCAGGTTTGAAACAACGTGAGGGTGAGTAAATGATGACATTTTGTCATTTTTGGGTGAAGTATCCCTTTAAGTGTAAAGTCTGAAACCCTGTTAACTCTAGCATATGAGTGCTTCTGGTCAGTTTCTGGTAATCTGACTGGACAGTGCTAAGTACAGGTGTAAATGGGATCCAAAATGATTTGTGAATGAACATATGAATGCATCGCATTTGTCATGTAAATGCTAATCTGACCTGATGAGTCCCACCTACTCATGTGCCATGTGCTAAAACATGTGGTTTAATCATTGTATCTATGCGAGGCCTTAAAATAACCTTTCAGTTAAAAATTGGGAAAGTGCATACATATACATGCACAAGATCTGATAGCAACATGCAGTGACAGATTACATAAAGCACGTGCATCTGAAATTCAGTTAATAGTCCATAACTAAAAAATGGTAAATTGCATAAATAGAGCAAAATGTGCTAATAAAAAAAAAAACAACAACATTTAGTCATGAAACCAGATACCCTCCCCTCAAAGTCTGATCACTAGTAGTCACAGAAGACACATTTGAGAAGCATGTTACTCCCAGGTGTAAACAGTGATGTGTCTTGCCTGACCACTTGTGATGAATCGCGAGACGTCTGCTAATACCAGGCCTGCATCCAGTGTGAGTCACGCTGCTGGTGGATGGTGACTCACCCACACTGGAGCTGAGGTCTCCGTTCTCTGGGTCGGCCCCGTGCTGGGTGTTGCTTCCGTGGTAGCTGCTCATCACCTCCAGTTTAATCTTCTTCACCTTCATGGCCTCTGCAATGGCAGCATTGGTGGCGGCCGCAGCTGCTGCAGCGGCAGCTGTGAGGCCTACAACAGGAGGACATAAAGATGAAGTCACTGCACCATAAAGGTTAAACTAAAATGGACCTAAAGCAAGGGTTTGGTCAAGAAATGCTTTTAGATTTTTTTTTCTAGTCATTTCATGGGGAGAAGAGACAGTAACATAAGAACAACGAAAATCCACATTTTCGGGGAAAAACTAGATCCTTATTATAGAATGCATTGGATGCAATTGGTGACAATAAAGACATTTATAATGTTACAAAATATTTATATTTCAGATAAATTATGTTCTTTTGATCTTTCTATTTATCAAGGAATCCTGAATTTTTTTTTTCCAGAAAAAATATTACAAATATAACACTGATAAATATAAGAAATATTTCTTGAGCACCAAATCAAATGATTTCTGATGGATCGTGTGACGCTAAAGACTTAAAAAATAGTTGCTGAAAAATCAGCTTTGCCATCGCAGGAATAAATGACATTTTATAAGAAAATAGAAAAGTTCTTTTAAATTGTAATATATTTCACAATAAAGCATCCTTTATATAAATAATATAATAAATAAATAAATAAACAAATAAATAAATTACTGACCCCAACATTTTTGACTGTTGTAATATTGTATATTATTGTCTAAACATTTTAAATAAACAAATAAATAAAACCAAAAGCTAAATGGATTGTTTAAAATGCTACAATCTGAATAACTTCAGATCTGCTAAAGAAAAAAAATAATAATAATAATTATCCAATTGTTTTAGTATTCAATAGTATCCAATATTAATATATTTATGTAATCAATTGAAGAATTTTGAACAATTGTAATCTATAAATAATTTTAAACTCATGTTTTTGAGTTAACACATTACTTTGAGTAGGGCTTTACCTCAGAAAGGAGAGGGAAAACTGCTTCCTGCTCTTTTCAACCCATTACTAGCCTAACTCAGTCTAGCACCGCGTCTTAACTAGAGCAGATCATTTGCATCCCATCACCGAGCTGGCCCCATCTGACTTATACAACACATCACGCAGCATTGGACTGATGCAACGTTTTCTGCTGGAAGCCTCACTGTTGTGTACGTCTTCTCTGATTTCCGTCTCTTTTTCTCTCTAAATGCAAAGATGACAGCGTTAAGCTTTGATGGTGACAGATGGAGTCAGGAGAACATATCAGGACTGACATGTTGCCATGGTTTCTGTTTGTAAATAAATGAGTGGGGATGTACGACAAAGTGAAAACAGTCTGAAACAGTGGGAAACCAAAGACACACACAAATGTGTGAAACATCTCCAACATACGCACTTTAAATGCTCTCATCTGACTTCAATCCATTGTCATTCCCTCTGAATGAACAGGAACGCTGCAATTGAAAGTCTTCTGGCTCTAGTGGCATTCAGAATTTTTTTTCTATTGTTTGATTTGTTTAAAAAGAGGACAGTGGAGATGGGGAGATTGGAAAAAGAACTGACACACTGTCATTTACTCTTTTTCAATGACAAAACACCTGAAAGACTCACAATAAGTAAAAGGAGGATCCTTGAAAGAGACCTTGAATCCATGAATGAAGATTAATGAAATGATGTGAATGGATGAATCAATGCTGAGCCTTTTTTCCCAGCGTTGTTCAGTGAATCCTGTGATCTCTGTCTCATTTTATATGTACAGTGTATTGAAAGTACAATAGTCTCATGTACGAGATTAGAACGCAAAGTGGATTCTGAGATAAGGGCTGAGCAACTTAATATAAATATTAAATGTCATAACCAAATGCATTTTTTTTTAAATGTAACATTTAAACAGATCTGCATTCTGTATATTTATTATCCTGTTAATCCGTTCAAAATAAACCCAATTAATTACAAGATATGCCAATTAATTAACGGCATATTAATATTAAAGAAAAGCACCACAAAATTATCTCCACATTATTGTGGCAAATAAATAAACCACTGAATATATTTTATAAAAATTATATTACATTAGTCAGTCAATTGTATGTGCTATTTATTGTTGCTAAATTGAGAGCTATCATATGAATCGCTTTTAAGCTTATTAAAAAGATGCAGTCAGTAATTAAAATTTTTCCAAGACAACAGCCCTTAAAATCCCCAAACCCTCTACTGTACCATCAATCAGTGATACGCTCATGGCCTATTTGACTTTTGCCCCCCACAACCACCACCACCAGTGACTAAACTGTCACATTCACTGACATAACTCAACTGTGGCCATTTGGCCTCTGTCTCCTTTCCTGAGCATGAAGAGAAAGGGAAAAAGAAAGATATCGAACATGTGGCATTAATACGCCACCTTGCCTTCCCAGCAGCGGATAGGCAGATGGTGTGGCCAACATTGCATGCCACCAGCTTTCTGGGCTTGTTTGCATTTTAAAGTACATCAGTACCATATTGATGAATCGTATACACGGTGTAGAGTGGCCGCTCTCATTTGCTGTTGTATATTCATGCCCTACAGCTGCGGAGGGGATCTACTTCCCCCCTCCACTCATAATAAATATGGCCTCCAGTCGCACTGAAGGTCAATCTTCATTTGCGTCTAATGGGAGAGAGTCAACTGTTTTCTAAATGAGATGTATGCATAGCAGAGACCTGTGGATAAAAAAAAAAAATCACCTTCCGGCTGCTTGCATGAAAAAGTCGGACACTTGAGTTGCATTTAGGGGAATTTTTAGTCTAGCAATTATGCACTTCAATAATGTATTAAACACATCTCTCATATTAATTTATCAACTAAAATAGATATGTCTATATAAAATGTCCTGCAGGTATGGATGTTATCAATAAACAATTACAATATTTTCCTGCTCAGTTAGACTATTGCAGCTCTTTGCTGGTGGACTGTGACCCAAAAATGGTAAAGTCAAAGATGTATGATTATGCCTTTTTTCAACCCCACCAGGAGATACAACCAAGACTAGATTAAATATTAGTTCATTTAGGATAAACATGGTTTGTGTCATATTTTTCAGACAATATATAATTAGATATAATACAATTATAAATACTAAATACTAAATTATAAATAAATAAATTGAAGTAAAACCAGTTGAGAAGCACTGCAACAAGCTACAAACTACAAGCATGCAAGACCTAGTTGTATTCATGATTATGGATCCTCTTCAACATTATTATTCAATATTGTTCCAGAGAGATAGTTTGGTTCATTGGATCACAAATAACATCCATCCTAGGCTACAAGAGAGTTTCACAGTAACATCTAGATCAGAGTGCTCATCCACAAACTGTTCTTCACATCAGCAACAAGTCCACTCGTAGTGCCCGTGTATGTCTGAACATCACAAAGAGCAACCCACTCCTTCCTCAATTAGCATTCATTAGTATGCAAAGCACCAACAGCAGATCGCAATGTTTCGACTTTTGAAAGTCACCTTTAAATTCAGACACTCGTGTCTGTTTTCTCACAGACACAAGGATCTCTTCAGCCATATATAAACAGCTGAGCCTGAGAGAGAACGAGCGAGCAGACGGGCGCAAGACGGTGGCATGGGGAGGGGACTTTGACAAATAAAGGATAGCATGGTACTTTCATACTGAGCACAAAACAGCAAATAATAGAGATGGGGTCTGATCATAGCCCTTGGAGCAGCTGTCATATTAAATAATAATGAAGGATCTATTAATATGCAAAGGAACTAGCAGCAGACTGGCTTAACGCTGTCATGCCTCTGAATATTGTCAGGATGTTCATTATTAATTAATATGCGGGCTGCCCCATACCTGCTCAATGTCAGAACATTCCTAAAACAAATAAGGAATGTATGTGCCTCCTTCCACTAGTAGTGTAATTAAATTAAGATTAGATTAACTTCACATCAGTACACAAAGAGTGACTTAACCATGCTTATGATAAGCAAGTGCTTATCTACTGACTTAATGTTGCGGGCCCCAATAGAGACCGAGGCCAAATTTCTCTCTATTTATCCAGTATATTTGCAGAAATGAGCTCTGTTTCAGTGACTATCGAGGACCGACTGCATGCTCAAAGCTGAGGTTGTGCAAGCGAGGACTGGATGAATTAATGCCTCTGAATTGTGCCATCTGCATTAGAGCCAAATACCACACATCAATTATAAGCTGCCGACACTGGGTGTGAGGACAGTCACATTAAAGTTGACTGATCTGTTTATGACACTGTAATCTTGCATCTGCATGAAGGGCTACATGTTTCATTAACCTCTTTTTGTGTCGATTCTCTCAGTCTTGCTGTATTTCTAGCTGACTGTGTCCACCTAATGACAGACTGATGGAATGATGCTCTGATGTCATTTCTTGCAATAGCTGTGAGAGTGTGTGTCTGTGTGAATAGTATCTATCTGTCTGTCTATTTATCTATCTACACATACATACACAATGTATATGTACAAAGTCTGTGGTTGGTCATTTTTTATGTTTTTAAAAGAAGTCTCTAATGCTCAAATATCTCTAATTCATTTGATTTATAATTATTATTTTTTTATATATATATATTGTTACAATTACACAAAATCTGTTTGTTTATATCTTACAAAAATGTAAATTATTCCTGTGATGACAAAGCGTTTTAATATCCATTCTTGGTCCATTTCTTGATTCTTATTTCTGTCAAAATTTTTGGTGCATAATATTTGTTAACTATTAAGTCACCGGCTCAGTATAACAGGAATCAACAGGGAGCTGGAAATTCTATTCTAGCAGTGTAAGTATGGAGTTAAATGACAAGCTATATGGAAGAAAAACATCTCAAGTGCCGCTTTCACACAGTGTTGTGTACAAGGGTCCTGAACATTCACCAACATAACAATTACACCCCTTTATGATGAAGCTAGATTAACAAAATAACTAGACCACTTCATGCTGTTTTTAGCTGTTGTTTACATTTGCTCTCCCAATCCTAGTGCTGTCCAAGATACCCAGGATCTGTGAAAGCCGAATGCGAACAAATCTCACTGCATCTACTCAATGCATGCTGCTTTGTCAACAAAAGACCCTTACAAACTTGATTGTATAAAATGTTACTTTTCTTTAGAAGTTCCAACCAAAATGTCAAGATCAGAGCCTGTCTCATGGTTTTAAAGGCCTGGATATCAAAGGGTTTTTGTCGTGGTTGCTGAGGACTAAATAAGAGTAGACTCTCATCCTGGGCTCTCATCCTGTACCACATGGCCTTTGAGTTCCTGTTTCTAAACAAGACACTGATAGGCTGACCTCACTCAAATATGGAGGGGCAGCTGGACACAGTTTCCCAAGCCCAATGGTTCACTAATGCCTCAGCGGCATTGTTCAAGATTACTAGTTCTGTTGCCAAGCTGGAATTTCAATAGTTTCCCCTCAATTTCAAGTTTAGAGAGAGAATGCTAGAAAAGAACACAAGAAAGAAAATTCGGCAATTGATACATCTCATTAGTTTTATGCTTAAATTTAAACAATTTTTCATTAGTGCTGAATTCAAAGGAGCTTTTACATTTACATTTTAAGCATTTGGCAGACACTTTTATTCAAAGTAACACTGCATTCAGTGTGAACTCCACCCATGACCCTTGCTCTATTGTTTAACCTACAGTCTGAAAATGATTAAAACTAATTAAAATTAAAAAAGATCTTCTAGGCTGGTGGAGATGTGAGCAAAATTGGCCAAATAACAAGACAACAAATTATTTAGCAGGATACAGCCTCACTAACATTGTGACAAACTGACATGGTAAATTCGTATTCAAATACAGAATAAAGTTGAAGTATTTATCTTCACGAAAAATGAAAGATTTAAGAATTAAAGTCACGTTATAATAACTTTCATTAATGTTCCCTTCAAATGAAGTTGAATGACCACGCAAAATCATATTTACAAGTGGGAAACTCAGAAATTCAGATACATGAGTTGCAAAGTTATGACACTGGAACATTAGCATGTCTGATATTAATAACATATCAATAATCTAAACACAGATTAGCGAGTGGAATGCAAGTAATGAATTATAATGAATAGATTTATTTTAATTTTACATGATGCATTTCAATAATTTTAAAGGGTAAATAACAAGTGGGATAGTTTTTTAAAGAATCACTTTTTATAGTTTGATTTAAGAAACATTTAGTTTTCAGGTATTATAACATTCTAACATTTTCTAATGCTTATTACATAATTATTCAAAACAGCTGATCAGCGTTGATAATAACTATGCCAAGATCTTAAGTTCAATTTCCAGGGAACATGCATACCGATAAAATGTATAGCTTGGATGCACTGTAAGTCAAAGTGGATAAATTCTCTGCCAAAATGCATGCATTTAAATGTAAAGTCATCATGAAGAGCTGCTTGTCTGAAGACACTGTGCTAGCTTGTTTTGTGACAGCAATATAATTTGTCCTATAGGACAGAAAACACCATACTTTGCAACGAAAAAAATAACAAAAACAAACACATGGTACTTAGGTTTGAAAATGAGAACTATATGGCTTTGTGTTTAATAATTGCTCAAGAAACCACAAGAGAGACTTAATGAGAAGTTAACTGTACATTAACCCTTTGATGCGTACGATCACACCTGTGTGATCATTCTTGGCTGGTCCCTGAAGCGTGTGATTAGAACTTTTAGTGCATCATGTGATCAACTGCTTTGGTCTCACACAGATTCAGTGTTTTCAACCATATAATGCTTATTTTGGGTTTCAGACATTTAAATAGACATACAGTAAGTACTAGCAAAACCATACATTTATAGTTTGTAAAATACATGCTGATGTCTATGGAAACAGCAATAATGATCCTCACAAATATAATCTGATGACATGTTTTATTAATATCATGTACAGATTGTGTAAATGACTATAAAGTTTAATCTGCTCTTCTCCCAGTTTACTGGAGACTTACTTTAACGTCTTTTGTGAGGAGAGGATGAATTTACGTGTTGCAAATCCCACAGCTCGGATTCAGCGTGATCTTAACATGACGGCCCCCATCGCCTGCTATAGATCAACTAACATGGTCATTATAAAAGTGTTTAAATTACCAAATACATTTACTTGCGCATATTTCAGAATCGGAATATCAGATATTTCATAATATAGTGAGTACGTTTATGAATATTAATAATAAGAAAGGAAATGTGTCATACAGCGCTACTGTGGCTGCCCTGTGTCACATGACAAGCATGATGCGTCGCAATGGAAACAATAAGGCTAAACATTCTAAAATAACGGTCGCCTAAAAAAACTCACCCTGGGGGCTCAGCTAGAATATTTTAAACTCATGTGTGAAAGGGTTAACAAGGAGTGAACCATAACCTAATGACTGTGTGTTATTAAAAGATGGCAGAACAACCAAGAGCACAATATGTAAATCAGGACCCTTTCTGAACTGATAGACTTCAAAGCCGCTACAATGAAAACCAGCCGTAAATAGAACAAAAGCATAAGACTTGCTCCAGGCAAATTGAAGGCACAAACGTAGCTGTTGTTGATTCTTGTGGCGATAAGCTTACTTTAACATCACATGGGCCTATGTACATATAGCAGTGAAGTGTATTTAATCGGGCTAATTAAAATCCACTCAAGGCAGAATGCAGCATCCACTATAATAATCTGGAAGAGAACAACTCTCCACTCCAATTTATTCTGGAGCTGTGGTTGCACAGGGGGGCTTGCTGGGAAGGGGGGGGGGGTCGGCCGGGACAGTCAATGGTTCTGGCTGGTAGTTTGGATGAGGGCTGTCAGATTTTGCAGCGTGCCATTTAACGGATGGGCAGCAGGCTGCTGCAAGAAAGGGCTGGGGCATGGGAGGAGGTCCGTGTGTGTTACCTGTGGGGGGAATGATTCCCGGCGACATGAGGCCCGGCACCGAGTGCGGCATGATGTGAGGGTTCTCCAGCGATGTTACACTCTGGGTCCGTTTCGGAGGCCTCCCGGGTCTTGAGCTAAAACAAAAGTGAAGTGGTGGAAAGGGGGAGGTAGAGGGAAGTTGAGAAAGAAGGGGAGGGGTGAGAGACAGAGGTTGCCGTTAACATTCGGACCAGAGCGCAATTCCATTCCGAAGAGCTAACATGTACTGTAAATAAATTCCTTTTCAAGGACAGTTGCTTTCTGCTGCTCGACATAATAGACTTCCATAACTAATTAGATTACACAGTGAATTCATTTCCTTTATTGAAGATCAACCACTTTTTGATGCATAATTCATAGCCCTTACCTCGTTACCTGCCCTTCTGTATTAATATCCCAACACTATTTGAATTACCTCGTTTGCATATGCTAAAATCCGGCCATGCGGCTTTCAGCCTGAAAATTACATGTTAACTTGTTATAATTATTGGAGTCAGGCCACTATTGATTTATGAGACTTTTAAAAAACCAAATATGTGTAGTTCTGGTAATGAATGATATTCTAAGGTTCTTCAGGAAATTAAAAGGCAACGGCTGCCTTAGGAAACGTTCTGCTTGCTTGATTTAATAGGAGTCATAGCTAGAAGCTGATGTAACTGAGTGACTCAGACTTGTTGTACGTTTATGATGGAAACTTTTATTACTTGAAATGAGTGACCAACATCACACAATGATTAATGATTCGACAAGCGCAAGTCCGACGGAGAAAAAAAAACTCCCCTCCGAGCTGATTGTCTGATTTTTTTCACACATTCTGTTCTGTTCATCCATGCATTTTTCCCCTCTAATTTTGGCAAAAACTGAATATTAAAATTGCCTTTAAGGAAATATTTCTTCATAGAGAGGGTCCCAAATAAATTGGTGTTGTTGTTACCAAGGGCGTTGCAGCCAGTAGGGACATCTCCCCTGATTTTTACCAAAAAGGTGATTCTGTCCCAGCATTTTTTCAAACGAATTACATACTGGAAGCATTCAAAATACGACGAGTTGCTCAACTGATATACACAAACTTATTATAGAGAGCTGTTTCAATAACAACCAAGCCACTGAGGCACAATACCTTCCATTCACAATTATATCAAACATAGTAAGAATAAAGACAAGAACAATTGAACAAAAAAAAAACTGAATGTAAAATATGAAATGAACAGAAAGGATCATAACAAAAATTACATATAAATAAATAAACCCATAAATATAAATTTATATTTATATTACATGTTTTAATATTTTAGAATTAACAATTAAATGAGAAATAATTGTTCCTGCTTTTGGTTGTTACCAGAGAAAAGCTCATTTTCAGGGCATTGTCTATATTTCACAGCACTTGCATTACAATGGCATATCAGGACATGATTGAAAGAGGCCTTCATTAACTCAAGGTTTTGTTCCCTGCTTTTCCAGTGACTAAACAGGGCCTCATTTTCACGGCCAAAAGGAAAGCAGAAGAGTGCATTCACTATGACCCAAGGCCTTTTTAAAAGCTCACTTATTCATGTACCACCAAAGTCTGTCATGTGCATCAGTTTAGTCCATTTACAGACAGGGCAGATGATCTGCGTTTCTTTGCTTTTTATCATGTTTTATTCCTGACAGGCATGAAATTGAAACGGAAATTCTTTACTTCGCACACTTAAAACAGAAGAGGCTATAAACTCCATGCTCAGAGTGTTAGCCATGAGAAAGAGCAGCACTCAATACAGTCAGGCCTTGGGCCATTCACACTGTAAGGAGTTTGAACCATATCAGCCTGTTCAGATGTGACAGAATCATTTCCACATCGCATGCAATGGAAATAGAGACATCATTTACTTCATACTTCATATAAATGTTCCAGGAGGGGATTTCACTATGTTATTGTAGATTCCTCTTTAGGAATCTTTGATATTCATTTTTACAGCGCCCCTGTGTTCATATAATTGGCATGGGCAATTTTCTGTTTGATGTATTCAAGAGTCTTTTCAGGCATGTGGCAGGCCATAAATAAACTTAGGGTTTTTTTTTTTTTTTAAGGATAATTCACTCAAAAATGATTCTGTCACCTTCATAATTTTCTTTCACCCATAGGACATATAGTAAAAGGTTACTTTGAGCAGAATGTTCAAGCTCTTTTTTCTTCCAATTAAAGTTAATAAGGACTGGGGCTGGTGGGTTTAAAAAAAAATACCTGCATATTTGGCAAGTTGCAACGGGGTCATGAGACAAATAAAAACAATAACATTTGGCATTATCAATGTAAAAACTGATGTAACATGCCATATTTGAACATATGTGAATGTGACGATTAAATAACCACTTAAACTTCCATCTTTTCCTTACATAAATCTGTGACTTCAGCTATTGAAGCTTTTTGATGCTTTACAGACTCGACATTCTGCTAAAATTCCTTAGTGTTACACAGAAGAAGAAAAGTCTTGGAACCACATGAAGGTGGGTAAAGGATAATACAAATTTAATTTTAATAATGAACTATTCCTTTAAATACAGCACTTTATCTGAGTTTGTCACAGGAGAGCTAAAGAGACCCCAGCAAGAAACAATTGCATGCACGACCCACAGAACATCCTAAAATGAAATTCTTCCTCCTATAGAAACACCTCTTTGATCTTATGCGGGAGATTGCATGACAGTTTTGCTGTCATCACTGTCAATGTACTGAGCTGAATTATTTAAGAAAGACCTCAATAGATGCCATGTGATGGTAAAAGCCTTCCTCCCTCCTCCCTCAACAATGGCAAAATCAGAAAAAAACTTGAAATGGCACATCAACTTTAGCTCCAGGAAGAACAGGAGATTGTGAACAAAGCAGACGTTTAGCCTCCAAGCCGTGGTGCTTACAGAGTGTTTACACCATATCATATGTGACCCTGGCCCACAAAACCAGTCTTAAGTCGCTGGGGTATATTTGTAGCAATAGCCAAAAATACATTGTATGGGTCAAAATTATAGATTTTTCTTTTATGCCAAACATCATTAGGATATTAGGTAAAGATCATGTTCCATGAAGACATTTTGTAAATTTCCTACTGTAAATATATTAAAAATTAATTTTTGATTAGTTATATGCTTTACTAAGAACTTCATTGGAACAACTTTTTCTCAATATTTAGATTTTTTTGCACCCTCAGATTCCAGATTTTCAAATAGTTGTATCTTCGCCAAATATTGTCATATTCTAACAAACTATACATTAATGGGAAGCATATTTATTCAGCTTTTATATGCTGTATAAATCTGAATTTCGAAAAATTGACCCTTATGACTGGTTTTGTGGTCCAGGGTCACATATAGAGTGGAAGAGGATACTGAGAATGGCTTTTTTATAAGGCTGTAGCAACAATATTTCAACTAAACATTAAATATTTAATAGGACAGTTCACCAAAAAATGAGAATTCTGTCATTGTTTACTCACCCTCATGTCATTCCAAACCTTAAGTCCTTCAAAATTCGCCCTGATAAAAACTGCTGTCTCATGACAGTAAAAATTGGGCTATTTCAATGAACTGAAAGATCCAATTCACAAAAGCAGTCTGAAAGATTAATTCATGAATCCGACTGATACAGTTCATGAGTTAAAGTAAATTGTATTCTGTTCACTCATAGAACTATAGCACACAAGTCATATAGGATATGTTTATGTTAAATCTATGGAGGTTTTGCCTCCTTTTGATACTTGAAAGCTCTGGTTCCCATTCATTATAAATATATGGAAAATTATATTCTTCTTTTGTGTTCCAAATCAAGAAAAAATAAAGTCATACAGGTTTGGAAGGACATGAGGGTGAATGATGACAATTTTCATTTTTGGCTGAACTGTCCCTTTAAGTAATATAGTACATATTAAAGTTTTGTTGTTTTTATTAAGCATCTTAAATTACAATAATTTTATACTATACTTTTACTTAACGTTTACATTACATTACTATATGTTTTTTTTCTCCCATGGCTTGTTTTTAATTTATGACAGCACGATAGTGTTCTGAAAACAAAGTTAGACTCAAAGCTGAACAACATCAAGTGTATGAAACTGAAATCCCCATCATGCGATAGCCCAGAAGGTTTTCACTTAAAACAGGACGGCCTGTGCTCATATGTTCAAGAGGACACTGCAGTCATTTAGCTGAGATATGCATGAGCATTCTCTACTGTTTGTCGCTTCTGTAAACAGTGATTACGGGGCCACTGAGGACGAAGGGAGAACAAGAGCTGGACCTTCACAAAAGAACGAGTACAATTTGTCATGTGCTGGATGCTGAGTCCTTAAATAGCCCGGCACAAAAAGTCCTCAAAAGGAGGCTATTAGAACACAACAATGGTTCATGAGATCCACTTGTGGCTGAGATATGCCCTGTCCACTCCACTACTGGATGTCACCACTACCAAACATAGTTACTGTACATCCTTTTTCATTTACTTTTCGCTTCTTTTTTGTAACTCGGAGATGTACTTCCACACAATGGCAGAAGCAAGGCTATCCATGACGTTTTGCTGAGCGCAATGCTGACAAATTCAAATAAACAAATTTTCAGGGAGAACGCAATGTTTGCTTGCATTTCTTTATTAGATAAAGCTGAGTGGTTTGTATTACTCAGAAGGTAAACATTTGAAATTAGCTGGAAAATGCAATGCAGATACAGCCAACCAGTTATTAAGAAAGTGGGTTACAGCCAGGGTGCAAATTATAAGGGGGTTTGAGGGGGGGTTGAACCCCCAAATTAAGGTTTGACCCTCTAGCCTCAAAAGAAGTGGAGTAAAAGGTTTAAAAGCTCTGAAATATTATTAAACTAAACAGCTTTAGTTCTACATAGTACATAAAGCACATTTAAATACGTCTTAGTATAATGTTGAGGGGAAAATTTTGGTGGCACTGCACCAAATGTTTGACATAAACCTCAGTGTATATCATGGACTGTACATCACACTGGTTACAGTATGGAAGTTACCGAAGAAACATTATGTTCTTGGAACTGAACTCTCATCTTCTAAGAGACATCTGTTGAAGGAAGCGTGAACGGTTAAAATTCAAGATGGTCAACCTGGAAAATTCTGCTCCATTGCATTTACTTTTCAGCACAAAAACAAAATAATCACCCAGCATTCTCTCGGTATTGCTGATTCCATTATTAATAACAGATCCCGTCTCCCAACTTTACAGACAGCACTTGCCTGAGGCCAAAAAGTGGCAAATTTGTAACAAATGTAGGAATTCTCCTTTTGTTTTGCATTCATGGCGAAACTAAAATAAGACTGAACTTTCCCTGAACCATGCTTCCTTTAATGGACTTGGTCCATGTTGACCCAGGAGTTCACACTGGAACATGATCTCCTCCGTCCCACCACACTGAAAAAGCAATCAGAAAATATAAACTCACAAAATATATGGCCATCTCACTTCCACAATACAAAAGTCAGCAAATAACGGAATTCACCCTCCCTTGTGTTATTTCTTAATATCTGTTAGGAAACAATGTTGCAAAATGTAAAAAAAAATGTAAAAAAATAAAAATAAAAAGTATTCTTAGTAAAAAAAATACTAAGAACAGACCTTTCTTTCTTCTAAAATTATCTAAAATTGCAATAATTTCTCTCAATCTCATATCAAAAGTCTAGTTTAGATAATTTAATCTCAGTAATAATCCAGAGTTTTGTGCACATAACAGGCATCATGAAAGCCAGTTTTAAAGGAAATCAGTGGTCAATATTATTGCTCCAATATTTACAGTATAGTTTGTATTGTATTGTATTGTACTGTATACTAACATCTATTAAACTTTATTGTATACAGTCAGTTTGAGTTTCTTATCACAAGTTTAAAATCCAGTATTTCATTTTACATTTATAAAATTTTTTAAACAGATTTGAGAAGTACAAAGAATATATTTGATCAGTATTTTTCAGACAGGTTTATGGACGTCTGGACCTAATGGAGACACATTTTGGTGCCAGTTGACTAAACGTTATCCTGGAGTCAATACATGTCTCGCTCAGGTTTACGGAAAGAACATTCCATTTTGATTCGTCTCAAATGGAGCAATTAACCTTTCCCATCTTCTTCTTGTTTGTCATTGGGTAAGGTAAAGATGAAGATATTTATTCCATTTACTTGCAGTCAACCAAAACAAGCGAACGAATCACAGCATCTTTGCTTGTGTAAATACAGACTCTTCCAGAAGCCCGCCAATCAGGCCTTATAAAATATTAACCCAATGTCATTGCCCTTTTCAAATCTCTCACCTAGAATTCCCTAATTGTTCCCTTTCTTTATCTCACCGAAGCAAAGTGTAAATAAATTAACAAAATAGCTTTTATCAGCCTGAATAACCTTTTAACTGAAGGATTATCACTGGTTTATTTTTCATTTCTTTTGGTGCGATAGCAGCACATGCCTCATTGATTACTTTGCTGAGGTGGTGGCCAGCAGAGAAAACAAGGGGCTGATAACAAACCGAGGTCTCTGTACTAACAATAACACGCTACGCTCAGAATAGGCCTCCTGACTTTGCAGCTTTACTCGGCTTGTTTAGATGGAATGCTAGCAGGTAAAGCTCCTCCATTTTACTATGCAATCTTTGTGTGGACTGACTGTAAGATCGAAGCATATAACTCTGGCCGATTGATCATAGTTAGAAAGATATTCCATTTTAAACTACTGTACACTGAAAGAACACACTTGAAACTGAAACATGAAACTGGGCCAATATATTAGACTGGATAATCTGAAATGAAGGATTCCAAAGATGAAATTGTTACAAATGTTTGTTTGAAAGCTTTTTAACGGACAGTTCTCTCAAACACAAACATTCTTTTATTTTCTTAAGTTAAACTCAAAACAATACAAAACCAAACCAAAACTAATGCAAATCAAACTAAACACGGAAAAACAAAACAAAAAATCCAAACCAAACAAAAAACAAAAACAAACAAAAGCTCACCAAACAAAAACAAAACAAACAAACAAACAAACAAACAAAAAACACAAACCAAGCATAAAAGTGGAACAAATCATTCTTTTAAGCCCGTTCTTTTCTTTGAAATGGTTGATCAGATTGGCAAATTAGACTAATCTAGTTCTTCAATACACTGATTGAATAATTCTCAAGTCAACAGTGAAGCGAAGATTATCAGTGAAAATGAATAACTTTTGGTCTGTTTAGCAGACAAATATATCAAATGGCTTCAGAAAACATGAAATATTGGGATTGGTTTTATGGTGTTTTTTTTTTTTTTTTTTGGTAATTTATGGAACTTGACAGTCACTACAAACTTATTTATACATTATCTACAGAAAAGATGAGCATGAAATATCTCCTTTTATTTAATTTTTGGGTGAACTATCCTTTTAATGCTCAAAGACTTTTACTGTTTTAAAAAAGCCCATGATCACCATAGACATGCTATGGCCACATTACGAATAAGAAACACTAACATTTTCGCCTTTGCAAACAATTAAATATCTCTTTTATTCTGTACACAGACCGCCAGCATCAACTTCAACTTTTCTAGAAGTTTTCAACAAGGATCGAATGGAAACAAAGTAGTGAAATCTGCAATGATACATGATATATAGCAACTGGAGTGGCAGTCTGAGTCACTTACACCTGCACATGGAACAGAAGAGGTCAGCCCTGCACTGCCTCATCAGACTGCCTCAGATCTCTCTTTATCTCTCTCTTTATTTGCATTGAACTGTTGTTGGTTTATCGCCACCAGCCCTCTCTCTCCCTCTTGCACCTGTCACCCTCAGCCAGGCAGACGCCTTATCAGATCAACATATGGATTATGTGCGAGCACTTCATATAAAGCGTTTTATAAACAGGAACAGCTGCATCCGCTAGTAAATGGTGAACTTTTGTGAGGAACAATATATTAGATCAAATGCACATAATCAAAGGGAGCAGTTACCCTCAGAGGCCTACAAACAGTGGCCCTCTCCTCCCCAGGTGTGTTTTTCTTGCCCAATCCTTCAGCAGTCCCGCACTGGGTGTAACATTTGGAGATCCAGAGAGCGCCCTGGTTATAAAAGTGTCCTCCCTGCTGCTTTTGTAAACTGCACGGTTTGATTAAAGAGTCACTGGGCAGGGCCATCAGATTGCACCGCTGCAAAGGAACTCATGTTCCTTCTTTGAGCTTTATTTACATTGCTGTGGCCTCATGTAAAAGTATGCAGAACAACTGGTCATAAAACATGAAAATGTATGTAAACCCTTTAAATTTACTTGTCCACACAGTATAAAAAAAAAAAAAAAAAGTTGAGTTATTGCTATTCACAAAAAAAAAAAATGGTTAAAAACAGCTGACTTGGTGAACATTTCCAGTTTTGTCTTATTGACTGAACCGCAGGGTGTCTGACTTGTTGACGTTTTTTTTTTTTTTTTTTTTTTTTTTGTAGATTGCAGCTGGAAATACAACATCATTTGAGATAACTTTATATTGGAGGGAGATCTTAGAAGGAAAAAAGATCTGAAAGCAAGATAAACTGCTGATTATTTTAATGCACCATTAATGACAAAAAGCCAGTTTCTTAATTGCATACTATAATTGTGAAGCTTAAAATTGTTTTGTATCAGTTCTATTAGCACTAATAAGGAGCAGCAGGCCTGTACATCCTGGGAACTGATGTAGAATGCCTAATTGGTTGACTTTTCCGTGCCTAATGGACGATTCTCTTAATTAAAAAGACACTGCAGAAAATATTATAGATCAGATACGGCAGAGAGAGGGAAAAGTGAATACAGCTAAACAAATGTATTAAAAAGAACAGTTCCAGGAAAGTTAAAATGAGATAGCTAGATATGATTTCCATCGCAATATTTATTAATTTCAGTCCATTTGGTTAACAAAACAGAGCTGCGCTTATCTTCAAAACGGTGAGGAAATGCTGTCAGTGACCTCCCTTTACCACGCAGAACTGCGACGCATATGAAACAAGTCATCAAAACAAGGCTTTAAAAACTTACTAGTCAGGGTGCCTTTGAGGATATTTAATTAAAATCTAATCCTGCATTCATTAAGGCTCACATAAATTAAGCTGTCATTCATAAGATTTATGGATTCTCATTTGCATATTGCATACAATTCATCAATTACTCAAGTATGAAAGGGGCACATTTCCCTTGGAGCTGCCTGCTGCCCTGCCAGCATTTGAAATGAGAGAAAGAGCGATACTGTCAGGCATTCGAAACAAACTTTCCCCACAATGTCTGCCTCTTGATTAATCTAATTTCCAAGGCATCCTTTTACAAGATCGTACACAGTCCAGCTGCAGTTTTCAATTATATGTCCTGTCCTCACCACTAACTTTGAATAGGAGATAGATGTAACACAGGGCAAGTATCCAACCCCAGTCTCCTCAACATCACATGCCTGTTTACTCTGATCTTCGTAAATTAAAAAAAGAGAGAGAAAATGGTGTTTTAGAGGCAGATGGAGTCGGGAGGGAGGGGAGGAGGAGGGGGAAATGCTGTAATTTTATTTGGTGGGATGTCAGACGAAAGGCTCAGTGTATAATAATAGCATATTTCCTGTCACATTTACATCAACCGTGTTTCCTGACAGAGGGAGGCTTCATCGAACACATTAAACGACTCCCTCTTCGAAGAGGCGCTCGGCCACTGTGGGAGAACGCCAGCGTGGAGGAAGTGCTTAAACCAAGCCGAGCGTGAATACTTCTAAGATAAAAGGTCAGGCGAAAACAAACAGATGACTTGCGAGGATGAATAGAATTAATTGAGTCATTAATATGCATGGCTAATAAAGCTCGAAAAAATTCTACGTGGAGAACGAAATCATTGTCGACTATTCTTTCTTAATGGCCCATATTTTCAGCTCGAAGGGATCTGGGACGTGTACGTATCAGTCTCAGAGAGGAGGAGGAGGGGGGTGTTTGACGAACAAGTTGGGATAACCTCAGCGCCAATTGTTAAAGTAAGACATAGCAAACAAAGCGAACTTCTTCTAGTGAGGGTATTAATTCCCAATTAATCCCAAACTCTGGCAGAGGAACAGACCAGTGCAGCAAGTAAAAGTCATGTTGAAGGGTACTTAATTGGATCCCAATAGTAAAAGAGCTTGATAACAGAGATCAAGCAGCAGTTTATTAATCCTTCCCATTGTCTTATGAAATTGTCGTTGAAAGTAACTTCAGATAGAGCCAATAGTTAAGACTTTAATGTGCTTTTAATATTAACAAAAGGAAGCAATTAAGAGGCCACAAAACAATAGCACTCAGACTGATGCATATTAATTCTGCAAATATGATTTCTGAATCAATACGATTAAGGCAAAGTGCCACACGAACATGCTCGCTTACACTCACAAACACACACACACTTACAAATCCTTTAACAGAAAACATTTGTCCCACATTACATTATGTTTCATAAACATCCGTGTTTTGCATTGAATGCATTTAAATGAGCAAATGACAGCGCAAACACAGTATTTCTGTTCATTCTTTGATACTTCCGTCACCCACTGCCTTTCCAAAGTCATTAATACAGTCGGCCCCAACTAAAACAGGCCATGATGATAATTATAACGTGAGCAAATATCTGATATTGAGCAAGACGTAGGATGTGAAGTCTGTATCCTCTCAGGGACAAACAAACTTAACGTCAGGACTAAACAGGAAGTCCTTAATGATTAACATTAATTGGACTGTGGAATCGGAATCCTGTGTGAAACATTAAACAAAAATTATCCACTGTTTATACTCTTTCTGCTTTCTTAATAATTAATGAAATGTAAATATTCCAGGGAGTCCAGAAGTGATCTGTGGTGGGAGAGGAAGAGCAATGTTTACACAACGGCACAGCGAGTCTGCGTGGCAGAGATGAGGTTTGCGATCCGCCCCAACCTCCTCCTCCAACTTGTGTGCTTTTAGATACTGTTTATGCAGAACGAATCATCCTCTGTGACTCCCGGATCCTGATCAATTGCATTTGAATGCAGTTTACTGTGAAAACACAACAATCAACCCAACAGAAATGGTCCCTGCTAAAAGAATCCCTTGATTTGTCCCTGCTAAAAAGAAATCAAGGACCGGCTGCTAAACGCATGTCAGCCGCATCCATCTGCATCTCTTTGATCCTTTAGGACGAATCATTGACAACGTGTGGAGAGCAAACAACCAGAACCTTTTAAGACAGTTGGAGGGAAAAGCGTCCCACCCAGTCAGGAGACAAATCAAATGTGGCACGTACAAGTTTACTTTCATCCTCTCTGTCTGATTGCCATCAACTGCCAAATGTGGCGTAATGGCAGCGAGGCAAGGCCCATGTCGTTAAACCCACAGAATGACAATTACTTCAGACAAGCTTTATCAGGGCCCATGACCCAGCCTCTACAATGCTAACTAAATCCCTCGCTCTATTCCTGGAAGCTTGCGATTCCATTAAAAAGCTTCATGAGGAAGTAAGAAAAGTCCATTTAGGCTCAGTGTGAGAGCAAATAGTCAGACTCAGCACATCGTGCGAAGTCTTCACGCCACTTGATGATGTAATTCTTAATGCATGGCCCTGGCCCATATAAATCTTAAGCGAGACATCACCTGAGATTTTTTCCGTCCCACTCTGCTATCTCTCTCTCGGTTTTATGATGAATTGTTTGCAACATCTCTGCGACTAAAGCCTTCAACCTCTTCAAACCCCTGCCTCTAATAACTCGTCGCTATACGGGGGCGGGGGGGAGGCGGGCATGACAGAATGATGAATATCACAACAGACAGCTCCAATATGGTACAATTTTAGCAGATCAATATCGCACAGCAATATAAGAAAAAACAGCAGATATTAGTCTACACAGTGTATTACAGATGAGGAACATCTATGCTCTCTATTCTCGTGCCAGGTCCTCACAGATATTTCACGCACGTCCTCGCATATTCACGAACATCCATGGAAACTAATCACTCTGTGGGTCGAACGGGCAACTGCTTAGATTTAGCATGATGCGCTAACGTTTTAAGCAACTACTGTGGACATGGTTACTTAAACAGAAATAAACTATGGCAAGGTGCTAGGGTCCAATTATTCACAAGAGCAGAAGTCACTCTCATGTGCTGATAATGGCTTTAAAGAATAATGTTGTGTGGACACTTTTGCATTATTAACTACTACAGAGAAGACTACGGAGGTTGATGGAGGTTTTTGAGGATGAGGCCCATGTTAGCACTTGGCTAACACGACTCTCTTCAGTGACAGTTCTGAATGGATGCACAGCCTTTGACGTCAATAACCCTATTTATTTTTCTAATGCTATCCAAGGTTGTGCACTATTGCTCATTTGAAATGAGTAAACAGGATGCGCAATAACAATTCAACATAAGTAGAATTAAAATTAACTGAAATTCAAATAAGTTTATTGAACTGTTTTTAGAATGAGAAGTTTGTAAAGAAAGTTTATTTTACAGATCTTACAGATAGATAGATAGATAGATAGATAGATAGATATATGGATAGAATCAATATATACTTGTATAGTTAACATTTAGTTAACATTAAGTTATAGTTAACATTTTCCCCCTGCTATCAGAAATGACCCACCAGTTTTTCAGAGGTGATCTACAATCAATAATTAGGAGCTAATCTATAATTAATGATTAAATGTTAATCAGTTTTACTCTGAGGTTAAAACTCAGTTGAGTAAAAAGTCTCTCTTGTTAAGTTTAGAAAAAAATAAACGAGAGAAAAAAGAGCAAACTGAAGATATCATACAAATCTAAATATATATATATATATATATATATGACAGATGATTTCCTCCCTCATTATTCATCTCAGCACCTCATATGAGGATTCATAAAATTCACAACAGCATGGGTTCTATTCTAACTAGACACCACTGACCATATTGCAATGGACTGCCTAGCTCTCACTCCCATCAGCAAGACAAGTAAGATGGTCTGGGGGGCAAAAGAGGGGGATTGCAAATGTTCATACTGCATAATATCTTCTCTCACCGGGGAGCAGCCGAGGGGCCCCTTAGCTGTCACCGACAATAGGGCCCAGCTATTGTGAGAGCTCAAGGTTCGTTAAATACTATTAATGAAACACAGTATCCGTTGTGCGCCGAAACTTGTCAGCATTTCATTAGAGACTGATAAACATATAATAGAGAAGTGTCAGGCCCAGAATGGAGTGTGTGACAGGCCGGCGGGGGAAGGATTTGGAGGATTTCACTGCTGCGATCATTCATTCCCATGATCCACTGCTGACTGACAGAATGATCTCGGCCAGCCCGGGACATTAGTGGGAAGAACAAGACCTAGACTGTCTGAATTGGGGCTCAAACCACAAATGCAAAGATGTGCATCAGACAATCTGTCATATTCCCTTTGTTTTAGCATCAGGGTTTAATCAGAAGGAATATTGAACTTAATTTGTGGTCCAGCTGGATTTGAAAAAAACTTACAGCAGCTTTGGGTTTGTGGGTTCAAATGGAGTGAATATGGCTAATCATTTGATTATAATGTGTGAGGTTTAAAATAATTTATTTACATTCTGCAGGGTACAGCTATTTTTAAAAATTAGAAAAAAATACTAATAAATATTTAGCATTATTTTGATTTTTTTTTTTTTTTTTTACAAAACTATATACCCTACTTACAACACAATTTGCAAGCTCATTAAATTGCTCTAAGATCACTGTTTTCACACAAATTGAGTTGTAAAACTTGGGACTTTTGTACCTTGTGCTAATGTTTAACGCAGAACAAGACACTTGAGCCTTGTAGACCATCAGCAATCGGTCACCAACATTGTTAATCAGTTAATCTATTATTTTTCCCCATCTTGCGAGAAATATGTAAAGAAAGATAATTAAAAACGTGTTAGGTGAAAGTCCAGCAGCCTTGCTCCAAGTGTATGTTCTCACAAAGCACGCTTTGTTCATCTTATTAACCTTCTCGCTACTCAGCGTGCCTATAAATGAAATCTTTAGCCCTTTACATGTGAAATTAAAACTGCAGTCCCCTGAGCACTTTTAATTATTCCTCTCCTGAAAAACTTCCACTTTTGTCAGCCCGCTTTATTAGCAAAGCAGCCGACTCCCACTCTCTCTCTTTCTCTCTCTCTCTCTCTTTCTCCCCCCAAGTCTGTCATGGTTCACTCCTTTGAATCTCTCCTTTTTTCCCTCTTTTCTTCCAGCAGGCCTGTTAAATTCTCACCTTGCACTGCCCTTGTCATCAACTCGATGAAGCACAAAGCTAGGCAGCGAGGGAGTGTTTACTCATTTCCCCAGCACATTATCTATCACATTAATCACAGGCCCAGACCTTCCGGACACAGTGGTCTCCTGCTCTGCCCTGGACTCTCATCAAATCTGACCATCCCTCTCAGTGCACTACGCACAGTAAACAGCAGTGCTGAACGCCAGTAAGAGCGACTGTCTCTTTATACAGCAGATAATGTTAAGAAGATAGATAAGAGTCAAATGCCCATGTTTCTCCTTATCGGTTAATAATCAGGGAAAAACACAAGCTGCTTGACATAAATATGCATGATAAATGAAGTCAGTGTATCCAATTAACTAAAATTAATTGCATGTAAATTGCATCTGTAAAGTTTTCCTTTTTTAAAAAAAAGAAAAGAAAAACACACTTTGCTTATGTTTGATGACCGTTTTTCTCAGCATTTTTGCTTATGGTTGAACATTTCTTAAGGGATAGGTTACTCAAAAATGTAAATTCTGTTACTCACATTCATGTGGAACACAAAAGAAGAATTTTTTAAAATATCATGGAAAGTCAATGGGGTCCAATCAAAGCTGTTTTGGACCCCACCGACTTTCATTGTATGGACAAAATTCAAAATATGTTTATTTCCACATAAGAAAGAAAGAAATACAGGCTTGAAACTATGTGAGGGTGAATAAGTGATGACAGAATTAAACTATCCATTTAAGAGTAAAAATTATAATCTGCATCTGCGTCCAAAAGAACAATATCCTGTTCTTGTGGATGCAGACACGTCTGGCAGCCGTGCTGCCCAAACAGAAAAACAAATCTGCCCTCTTATTGAACTGCTCCGATTTGAACATTTCCTTTGAAACTGATGTGTTCCAGGCTCTTCTAATAATGGCTGCGGACACAGAATGTGAGGCCCTGAAACAAGAGCTCTTTAAAGAGAGGAAGAGGATGTTTTAAGACACGGTTAGCCACAGGCAAGGAGTCGGCCAGGAACTTGTTTGTGAAATACATGCCATCGCAGGTTCTAATGAGGTTATGGTCAACAGCAACATTATTATAAATGATCCAGGTTTTTCTCTCAAGTCCTTGTGCAATTAACATTTTCAACCAGCTCAAAGCCAAAGGCCTGGCTACATCTGAAATTCAAATAAATGAGCAATGTAAATAGTTTAGAGATCGAGTTTACCCACTGAACAATGGCCTGTTATGAGACACAAACGACCAGAGAAATAGGGACACACTGGTGTGGGGATGGAAACAGTAGGGGGTGAGATGAGCCAACACAATGTGGCCCTTCTCCTAAAGCAACTTGTTATCAGGCAGAACGCAGAGGCTCTCTCAATCTGCATTTAAATACATTTCATTCCAGCCGCTCATTTGCATTAATTTCTCCCATTATATTTGGAAATGGCCAAATGTCTAGCTGACACAATGTGGGAGCCCATCACCACAGAGAGAAGCCCCACACCTGATGCCAATTTAGGACTTCTGGATCTTTTCAGTGCTCTGGCCCGATCTGACAACTCCGGTTCTTTGCAGTCCAGGGCACTTTTCAATTGGATTTGCTTGCAGTGACAAAACTGTTTCGCGCTCATCTGAGAGGTTTTTTTTTTCCCCTTTCACTCCCCCTCTCGCGCTCCTTCTCTCCATGAGACCGGGCGTCTATTTGGGTGCCATGGGAAAACCGGTGCCGAATGATTCTCAGTGGCTTCTGATTTCCACTATTTGTTCAGCATTAGGGCCACTTATCTCTCAAAGAAAAAGCAACATGTGGAGAGAGAGAGTGACAGAGCGAAATACAGCCTCGCTAACAGGACCATTGTGCGCTAAGGATCGGCATTCAAACACGAGGGGCCCTCGTTCTCACTCGCGCTCTCTCGGTCGCTTTCACACAGACTCGGTTTTTGCTGCAGTCAATTACCACTGCTAATCCTACTCGCAATAGGGAGTAAATATTTCATTACTTTTTCAAATAAACACTCGGTGTGCACCGCTGAAGTGTCATCCATGAAGTGGAGAGAGACGACTGACGGCCACTCCTATTCGGTGGAATAGTGTCTGAGTGGGCTTTTTGTTTCTAGAGCAAACAAAACAGAGGAGAAACGAGCGACACTCAACCCTGAAACATTTTAGCTAATAAAAAAGAGAGAATTTTTCAAGCAGGTTTTTCATCGGGATTGAGTGCCTTCGGACTGTTTTCTTTTCCTCGCTAAACAAAACAGTAAGAGCGGCTCAGTCAAAAAACCTCCATAGACACCGTGTCATTCCCATCGGCCAATAAAGCCTGAGCTGTCTTGGAGGAATTAGCGGCCTGACTAAAAACACAAGGGGGGAAATGACAGAGGGATCCTGGTGCTTGGTGCTCATTAATCACTGCAGCGTCTTTGACCTTTCATTTGCCAAGGGCGCTGAGGGAGGAGGAGGCGGGTGGCCGGGGCAGAGGAGAGAGAGAGACTGAAAGAAAGAGACAGAAAAATAAAAAAAGAGAATGACAATAGTCTTGAAGATGCCACAACACATTTTTAATGAAGAGGAGACACAAGTATCTTAGCTGCAGGAAAGATTATGGGATTCTATGGACGGTTCTGAGAGACACAGAAATTTATAAAAATCGAAGAGAAAAGTAGCCCAGGGATGGCAACGGGAATATTTTTTACTCTTAAAAGTGATTAGATGAACAGAGGCACAAGGTGGGAGGTAAATGTTGATTTAAAGTGCAAGAAAATGAGACGGGCAGACACAAGCTGCAGCTGGAGTGACAGCGAGTGCATTACTCCAGAAATAAATATTTTCACTTAAGCTAACATGTGTTAGGATCCACTACCAAAAGCCTTTTTACTTAAGCGTGTAAAAGCCTGTTAGCACAGGCATTCCATTAGTGTCACAGTCAAAGGCCAAACCGTCCCGCAAAAGCTCATTTATATCAAGGCTGAGGTCATTCTCTCCATATAAGAGGGAGTTGCATGGGCCATATGGCCGACACTCAATCAAAGAAGCTACTTAGTTAGTTAGTACATGTTAGTGTTCATTAACACTAAAGTATTGAAACAATGTACAAAGTAATGAAAGCAACCAAAGTTATCACTTTAAAACCGAAACAACTGTTGTAATTAAAACTCTCAGAGGATTAGACTAGCAAACATTGGATTAATATTGTTGCTTGTGACAAATACATACATGTATATAGCCTTATTTTTAACTCTAATTGCAGTTCAAGGTTAATTTAATCAGCCCATTTCTACCTCTGAAGTGCTTGCTCCAATTTAATTGCCTATTTTTATTGCTTCAGCAAGGTTTTAATTGAAACCAATAGGGATCTAACAACAACTGTGACATGTTGGTGTCTGGGGGAAAGCTATAAATATGTGAGAAAAAATATATGCATTATTAATGTGATTTCTTAATGCATTATAGCAGAGAGCTGGGCAGGATTTCTTTATTTTTATACTCAAGCAAACAAATTATAATTAGTCGCCACTTTAAATGCAAACTCAATGAGAAAGAACAACTAAATATGGTTAAATGACACATCGTCACAATGCCACACCTGATCAGCTGAACGGCAAACCTCAAGCGTTATTGGCAAGGGTGATTTATTGGGTTATTCTTGCATGCACTGAAGGAATCAATTGTAATGGCTCTTTGTCAGAGTCTTTCTTAACAATGAAAGGCATTATGTATTCGAAAATGAAAAAAGGATTGCATGGCTATTGACCCAGCAATGAACGTCATCACAAGACCTTGGTATCAAATTCTACATAGCAGCTCTGACAATTGACACTATTGATTTGCCGCATGGTAAGCATTATTGTTGGATCTCGAGCTGTAGCGTGGTGAGGAGCACTTTGTATTCCTGAAAACCCAATAGAGATTTACATAAATCAGTTGTTTAATAGTTAAGTCTAAAACTAACCTTGAGCTGAAATCGGCATAAAAATAAGCTGTAGAACTATGCCACAGCAAATAAAGATTCTTGTTTGAGGGCCAGAACTGGGTAAAATATATCTTTAAATATCAGCTCCTTTTCTACGTTTTACAGAGAAAAGAATAATCGTTTGCTTCCATTACAGTGCAAAGGATCTAGGCCCTGTAGCTAGAGTGGAAAGCACCAGCAACTCAAGCCTGACATCTGTATAAAAACAAAAATAATCTGCTGTCAGCAGAATGTTCAATGACTTCTATCATGCCGGTGCCGAGAAAGTCTAGCGGCTGCAAGGATCGGGCTGTTATGCCGGGTTCATTGGATCGGAATGCATGCTAATTAGCATCAAAAATGTGTGTCACCGCCCGCCTCATATCTTCACCAGGAACATGACAAAAGGTTCCCTCAAAACCACAGATTAATAAAGTCTGTCAGAATGCGTAATGCCGTGTCAACAAAAACACACGTTTCATTACGCAGGTCACAGGAGGTTGTGTTTTAATGTCACAGTTATATTTTCACAGCGTATGTCTTAGTCAATCGAGAAAGGCTAAAAAGCCAGATAAATATTTTACTTGCAATACACCTCTGCATTATTGATGTAATTGTAATCACAGGTGTGAATACAGTAGGCGAGTGCGGGCTTTGATACACCGTGGCAAATACACCTAAAACGGGGGCTTGTGTTACAGTGGAAATTCACAAAGCACATTGTCTGCGGTTGTCACTTTAATCTGGACCATCTCAAAATCCTCCACACTAAACAGAAGTAAGTCTTCCCCTTTAAATAATTGATATTTTCTGATTAAATGTGGCAGTTCATAGATAATGAATTCTTTATGGCGGTGCCTTGAGCTACTCCACTGCCCCTGCTCCTGCAGACAGCTTTATGGAACGTGCTGCCCAAATTTTGAAAGTTTAACCTATGTAGATCAATGTGCTTCCTTAAAAGAGTTTAATAAATTAAAGTGCACAGAGCCCTTTTTTTCCTCTGTGAGCAGAAAAAAGCTGATGAGACAGGTTTAGTTTAATCTCAGGCAATAGAAGTCATTAACCATTCTCCTAGGAATTAAAATATAGCTTGCCCTTTTCTTCTCTCACTTATCATTAGCATCACTTTAATCTCCCAGCATTTCACACTGCTATTTTAATCATTACTTACTGCCTTTTGACAACTGAAGAACATGCCTCACTCTCGCTCAGGCAATATCCCCATTTTAGCTGACAAAATGTAGGACATCATGTAAAAATATCTAAATTTTCTCTCCCTTCCCTTCCAATAACATTTATATCAGAGTCCTTGGGGAAAAAAAAAAAGTCAAGTGTGTTTGTATCAAAAACAGCAGGGTGAAAAAGAAAGGAAACAAAAGTGAAATGAGAGATTTGAGTGTAATAGCGCAGGGTTTAGGTGCGATGTGACAGTATTTGCATTTATCACGTTGTTTAAGTAGATCATGAATTGCATGTATTCTGTTATGTGGGTCATTTGGTGAGCTGGGGCCATCCATTTCTTTGTCCTTGACTCAATGAAATATACAGAAAAATTGTGTTTTTTTTTTTTCCTGGATGAATATAAATCAAGAGTTATGCACTGTCTTTTAATGTCTTTGACAGATATAGGCCATGTACTCTTTTTCTCACTAAACTTTGTTTCTGCTTTTTTTACAAGTCGAGGTTGTAATTTTAGTGTGTGTGTGGGGGGTGGGGGGGGGCTCTGACAATTATAAATATGCAGACCTTACGTCTTTTCAAGTGATGAGCATTTAGACCAGAGAACTACTAAAATAAATGGAATGAAAACTTGGGTGTACACCGTATAGTGTATAATGCTTTTTGTTTAATATAATGTTGTTGTTGTTGCGCATTGGCATTGGTCTTCACATAGCATTTAATTTATCTGGACAGGCACTGGAATTATGCCAGTTGTTTTCCCACATTAACACACAAAAGTAAAGAAAAACTCTCTCCTAGGATAGAGTTTATCACCTCTATCTGACATTTTCTGTGTCTTTAAGGTAGAAATAACTGTAACACCACATGAAATAAAGCCTTTTGCCATAAAAAAAAAATGCAATCTGACATCATTACCACAGTAACAGGATGTTACTGTGGTAATGATATTAGGATAGCCACAAGAATCTGACTTTCTGTGGAACATTAAAGAAGATACTTTGAGAAATGTAATCCATACAATGGAAGTCAATTGGTTTCAGTGTAGTTTGGTTTTCAACATTCTTTAAAATATCTTCTTTTGTTGTCCTCAGAAGAGACAAAGTCACAAAGGTTTAAAACGGAATTTGGGTGAGTAAATGATCACAGAATATTCATTTTGGGATGGACTATCCTTTTATTAATGCACTATCCAACTCCTAAAACAACAGGAAACTAATTTGAGATTCAACCTTTCTACACATATACGTGGCTTTTAAAGTCTCTCGTATTTTTGACAAGAAACTGCCAAATGATTATTGCAAAATGACCTAATCCTATGATATCATTTAAATATAACCCAAAACATGACATAAGAACATTTATTGCATTATTTTTTAATGTGATTATATTTAACCACTCTTGAACACTGAAAAAAAAAAAAAAAAAAAAAAAAAAATTAAAAAAAAAAAAAAAAAAACCTTTGTAAAGAATGATGTAAAATGTGTTTTGATCACATGCCTGGGGAGGAGTATCTCTCCCCTCATCCCCTTTGAAAATCAACTCCAACTGGAAATGGTTGGTAATAGTTTATGATCATTTCAACAATCAAATCCCTCCTTTTCATCAAAAAGGAGCCCAATTCATTTCTGATCTCTATCCAAGTTCAAAGGCAAACTTAAAGACATACTTCAAAGAAGCGTGTAATCAAAGACGCACAGCTGTTAAAACAATCTTTTGTTAGTTCATTGTCTTCAAACCAGACTCTTCACAAATCCATAAATGAAGGGAAACAGAATCAAATAAGTAACGCTCAATCTCTGTTAAGTGGGAAGCTTTGGTGTCTGGCTGAACAATATTTCTTACCAGAGATTTACAGCAGTGTGAAATAGTACAATAAACAAAATGCAGGCTTGCAGTTCGGTGCAAATTAAGAGGTTCAAGCTGAGACTTTTTGACAGATAAAGCTCTCTGAGAGGGGGGCTGCGCTTTCATACATGTACCAGCCTGCAATATGAACCCATCTGAGATATGATCAGATTCATTTTGACAGGTAAAGCCCAGTGTTCTGCAGATAATTCCCCTGCACACAAGTCATATAATATTTGTATGCTTTATTCAATGAAGGATGACGTTTTCTTCTCGTCTTTTTCCTTTTAAGAATACTCCTGTATATTTAGTCATTCAATTTTTCTTCAAAAGAGCACCGTGAGACCTAGTGCTATCGTCTTATAAAAATGGACTGTCGAGGAATTTTAATGCTGTCTTGAGGGGGAAAATGAGGGGAACAGAAAGGAAATCGACTTAATTTTTTAATACACTTTAACACCTTGCTTTAATCCGACGCTAATGTCCATTGTCAAGGGTTACGGGTGAGATATCGGCAGCAGCTGTCAATCAAGAGCTTGGTCAAATTAAAGCACAGTTCCATTAAGTCACGAATGGAACCTGGAGGTCCGCTGTGAATCAGTCATATCCCAGCCACTGTTATGCTTATTACTGCCAAACATTAGACTGACCTTATTAGAGCTTCTGTATTTAGATAATACAGGGTTGACTATAGTCAATGTGTGTTTTATCTTTGTAATTTAAGTTGAAACGTCCTACTTTGTGTTTCTACTTTGAAATTTTGTTTAATTTGTCCCTGTGGACAGAAAGGATTTATACATAATAGATACAATGGCAAAATACTGAACATCACTAACCTTTGGGAGATGGGAGTGTCGTCACACAGGGATGGCCAAGATACAATGCAAGGAAGAAAGAGAAAAAAGAGAGAGTTAGTGGAAACATAATGGTCATAACATAATAGCAGTGTCCTGTTGAAACACAAAATAAAGTCTAATTATCTCAGAGTCTCTTTTGTTTTTCCATGCATGTTGCTGCAAACATCTCCCACGAGGGCATACAGAAAATTAGTTGGCAGCATTTCTTTTTGAATGCTGATTTCGGCACCTTTCTTGGGAGTCATGTGAAAGAATCATTCACAATAGCAAAGTAGAGCTCAGTGAGGTAAGCATTTGGAAAGAAAATTAGAAGTAAAAAAAAAAAACAAGCATAAATAACCATTCAAAAGTTTAGGGTAAGTAATTATTATTATATTTATTTATTTTTTTAAGAAAAAATTATTCATCAAGGATGAATTAAATCGATTAAAAGTGACAGTAAAGACTTTGTAAAGACATTGTTATAAAAGATTTCAATTTCAAATAAATGCTGTTCCATTCATCAAAGTATCCTGAAATGAATGTATCATGGTTTCCACAAAAATTTACAGCACAATTGTTTTGATAATAAGAAGACATTCACCAAATCAGCATTTTAGAATGATATTTGATGGATCATGTGACACTTAAGACTGCAGTAATGGATGCTGAAAATTCAGCTCTGCCATCACAGTAATAAGTTACATTTTTAAATATATTAAAATAGAAAAATGTATTTTAAAGTGCAATAATAATGAAACAGTATTATTATTTTTACAATAAATTCAGCCTCGGTGAGCATAAGAGACTTCTTTCAAAAACTTTTTTCCCAAAAATATCTTACTGACCCCAAACTTTTGAAAGATAGTGTAACTAGTAAGGGTGTGACGAGACACTTATCCCACGAGACGAGACGGGACACGAGACTGGGTTCACGAGACGAGACGAGATTTTTAGACTTTTTTAAAGAAATTCTCAATAATGAAATATATAGGGAAAAAATGTCTTTTATTCAACTGAAAAACACAAAATGCAGGAAAAAATTAGGTGCATTTTGAAATCAAATTGTACTTTATGAAATTAAATATCTATTTTAATAAATTTATGAAATTAAATATCTATTTTAATAAATTTTATGCAGGTATAAACAACATGTAAACACTGTAAAAGGTTTTGCCACAAACTCAACTGACAAGCAAGTAATTGCACAAAATTATATAGTATACATAAAAATAAATAATAAACAACACAAATAATATCCCTTTAAAGTAGCAGTCAGTCAAGTTTATTATTCAGTAAACTGATTTCCACTTCAAAAAAAAAAAAAAAAGCCATTTAATTTTTCTCAACTCCTTTTTAATAGTATACATTTTCACATCAATTTATTAAAAGTTTAACAAAAATTACATGTTTAGGGCCCAATGAAATGTTTTATTTTTTCTCACCATATTATTAATTTTATTTTATTGTTACCAAATTATGTGTTTTAGCATGTCTAACTATTTGAATGCATAAAACAACTTAATTTATTCATTTTAGTTTTTCTTAAAGTAGCCTTATGATTTTTTTTCCCTCAGAAATTCTGTTGTGTATTTACATTTTTCTGGTTATCAAATGAAGGCATAAAACACTAATTTCATAATTTAGCATTTAATTATTGAAAATTAAGCAAACTTTATTTTTTGGCAAACAAATGGGATTTACTATTAAAATTAAAACATGGAAGAAATGTTGTGTGATTATTCCTTTAATAATGAATATTGAAGATTATTCCTGAAATAATGTTTGTTACATTTTAGTAGTAGTAGTAGTAGTAGGCTGTGTACATTCTATTGTCGTTATTTCAAACAGGACTTTTATTTTGACGGGTTGTCGTGAATACCTTTACAGTTCTGTGTATGTGATATGACACTATCGTTTTACTCAAATCAAACGGTAAAATGCTCATGAAGTGGAGATGTTGTTCATGTGTTTATGTCCTCGTTTAGTGAGACTGCGAGTGTCAAGCACTCTTCCATATATGTGTGTGTGTGTGTGTGTGTGTGTGTGTGTTTGTGTGTGTGTGTAAACCACTCGCCTGCGCAATTCATTAACAGAGACAGGCAGAACATGCATGATTCATATTTAAATCGACTTTTGCAGCTTTATATTTACAGATATTAGTCCATATCGTGATTTGATTTAAGTGTAATGGCCTACTTTTGGTTAATTAATTCAAAATTTGAGAAATTCCGTGACATTCCGCATTAAACTATGAATTCTGTTTTTATGACTGGATAAAGACTTCACTGCGTAACTGTCCCACTTATCATGCGGCCACTTGCCTGATGTAAACATAAAATCTTACATGCCTTACATTACATGCCACTGGTGAAAGGGTCAGTGTAATGCAAATATATCTGAAAGGTCTGCACGAGGATATCGTCACCTTCTAGCGAGACACATCGGATCTCGCGAGATCTCGTGTCACGAGATCTCGTCACACCCCTAGTAACTAGGTACTGAAAGGACCTAGATTCAGAAAATTTTTCACAACAAATGCATCTTGCGTGTCATGTTCTGAACTTCCTAGCTCAAAATACTACACCAATGTCTTCCATTTGCACACACTTTGTGAGTAGCTATTAGCGCTTTAAAGTATGTGTAACATGTTGATGATAGCTTAAGATTGTGAATGTAGTCAACCAGTGAGGTAAATTCAACATGAAATCCAAGCTGTCATAACTTACACTGGATTGAATAATAGATAGCCATGCACTGTTATAGCAAACTTGCTAAAATGTTGTAGCAAAATGCCTTGTGAGCTGCAGTTCGCATTGATTTTAATAGATGGAAAGTATTTCTAAAAGTCTTTTAATAACTGTCTCCTACATTTCCCCTTTATATTATTTCCCTGAACGTTTGGGTACCATAAATTAAGTCCTGGTTAAGTGCATGCCATTAAGCTGTTAAATTATTTCACAGCAGTGCACCTTTACGGTGAAATTCACATCGAATCCTGTCAGCAGGGCATAACGCTTCAAACAAGCGAAGTAACTTCATACGGAATCCAGTGTGACACTGGCCTAAGGATAAAGCTCTCCTCGTCGTGTTAGGATGTGACCACCACATAAAATCAGAGAGACGGGAGCTTTCAGGGACAAGCTGTCCCACCTGTTAAAACGAAGTGCCTGGCACATTCTCACTGATATAGTGTATATATTTCAAGAAGTAAGATATTGAGAAACATGACACAATCATTTCACCCTTTACCAAACGCTAAAGTTATTCCTCTCTGTCTGTGTGTGTGTGTGTGTGTGTGTGTGTGTGTGTGTGTGTGTGTGTGTGTGTGTGTGTGTGTGTGTGAGTGTTTGTAATTTCGGCACATCGCTCTCTCTCTTGGGTCTTGGTGCGCTTGTTTGCTAGCGTCTCTTTCTGGCTTGTTCCATCTGGAAGATTCAAGCACTCTGCGGCTGTCACACAATAGGGAGACCAAAGCCTGTTGAAGGATAACAAATGACTTCATGGCAAAACAGCTATTGAAATTCTTTCAGTATGTGGCATTAAAAACAACTGAACAAATAGAGATAAGGAGGTTAGTAGGATTTGAAATGAGATTTCTCTCGCTCTCTTTCTCTCCCTCACTCTTCCCCAGCCCTCTGTTAAAAACCTAAACAAAACAAATGGAGCTTATTACTGCAGATTACCTTACACTGGACAGATTCACGGTGTGGGGCCAACTGTAAACAATGTCTTTCTCTCTGCTTACAAAGTATGTGCCATTTATAACACTGAGCAATCATAGCCACTGCGTGGTTAGATAAAAGAAAATGTATGCAGGGCCTTCCATTTAAAAACACAATCACTTAAGACTGTTACCACGTGTGTAACCATAGCAAACACTGATAAACTAATTATTCCCTGCTATACAGCTTATATTATTGCTGTTTAAATAGTGCCCGGGGGATTGGGAGGGATTTCAGCATGTAGGCAAGTGGCAGAAGGGATTTCAAATCAGCAGAAGGTCACAAATTAAAGCGATAGTTCACTCAAAAATGAAAACTGACATCATTTACTCACCCTAAAGTCTTTTTAAAAACTGTATGACTGACTTTCTTTTGTGGAACACAAAATGTGGGAGTTTTTTTTTTTTATTCATACAATGAAAGTCAGTGGGGTTCAGCATTGTTTTGGACCTCATTGACTTTGATATGGACAAAAACAGATCTTCAACATTCTTCAGAATCAGAGACCCGAGAAGAAATGATTTTGGGGTGAACTACTCCTTTAACAAAACATAAAAGTCAATATGGAAAGCTAACGAATGGTGTGTTAATGGCTAAAAGTACTGTACATCAACTTTTTAGAAACATTCTGTGGCAAATGCGAACGACTCTGCGGTCGTTAATCACACCACAGGACGTTTCTTCGCCCCATACCTCTCTCGATTCAATACGAAACTTTCAGCCAACTTCCAGTGGTCTGCAGCAGTAGCAGCCGGGGGAAGATAAATAGTGTCGGACATATATTCTGTTCATTTGCCACTCTCTTTCCTGTCAACAGCCAGCAAAAGCTCTCTCATGCAATCGGATTTATGATTTATATGCGGCGCCGAGGTGCAACAGGCTCAGAGCACGGGTAAAGCTGCAGTCTCTAGATTTATCATCAGCCCAGTCCATCTAACAATCAGGCGTTAAACAGAACAAAAACCCATTTCAAATAAATTCCCACTGTATTTGTGTGCCGATTTGATTTACCGGCCTTTGGGGAGGCACCATTTGGTAGCAGTGAGAGGTAGGTGGTGCCCGAGAGAGAAAAGGGGGAAGGATGGGGGGACGCATGTGCCAGAAGTGTTTATTGTGTCAGGTTGATTTATTGAGTGAGCTTCATTTCACTGAATGTTCTCAGATATTTATTTCCCTAAAGGCCCCACAAAGATATGAACAAGCCCGCATCCACATATGTCATCATTGCCCATTTTACAGAGTCAGGAGATTTCTTTCCGAAGAATGGGGGGGGGACACCAGGGCACCTTTCCATCTGTGTCTCACCAACGGTGCTTCTTAAAAAGAGAATTTTTAAGCAATGCAAATTCAGTTCTTAAACTACACATATACAGTCATCTTTTTTCACAAGGGCACTCAAATGTCGCTGAACTTCACCTTAACCTCACAGGTCAAAATATAAAAAAAAAAACACCAAAAGAAATGACTTAAAAAAATTCCACATCATCCACGCTGACAAAACAATAGGGCACTTAAAATCCTGGAGAAGGTATAAACAATGATCCCATTTTAAGGGCTGGTCGGATGAGAAAACAGTGGGAAAGTAAAGCAGATGGCGCTGGCCTTTGATTTTCCAGATGGCTGTCCTGACTGGTGAGCTCAGTGACATCGAGTCGTCTCATTGACATGCTGCCTCCACTGCCTCCCCATCCGCAGGTCTCTCTCTCTCTCGTCTTTCAGACGCTCCGCCCGGGCACCATTCGCCAACCTGGCCACTCTGGCTTCAGCCTGCTGCCGCTGTTTATTCGACATCAGTAATGAGACGCAATTGTACATGGCATCTTTTATTTAAAAAAGCAAAAGCTATTACTATTGCGAGGCCCGACTGCAGCTAATTAGGAGACTTAATATAATGTTAATATTAGAGGTAACAACACCCAGCGCATAACAAAAGGCACTATTTGCTGTTTTGCATGGGAATAATTAACACTGACTGCTAGTTTTTTTTTATGACTGTATACATTCAGACGTCTGTGTTTATTAGCAAGCAAATAAGTCCTGCGCTGCTGACACAGACAAACGGTCCGTCAATCTGCACCCTATGATTAGCTTCCAGTGGAAAAAAAAATTAATAAAATATGATCCTTCGCCCTTATCTGTAAATAAATCTCCATTTTAGCACACGAGACTTGGAATATTAAACAGTGGCAGGCTAATTTAAATTGGACCGGCGAGGAGAATTAAATGCAGGGTGCCTATTCCATGACCTCGCAAGTACCTCGTATTTTTTTTAGGGTCATATCATCATTACCATAGTGCAGGCTCAGAAACGACAACTCAAAACTCCCTAATTACTGTGTGTTTACTGGGGGCCACAGGCCTGTGCACAGTTAATGAAACATCACAGTGCAAGCCTCTAGGGCCCATGGGAGATGGGCCCTCCATTGTAACACTCGCCATTCTGCTTTTCCACTCTGTACGTAATTAATTGATCCAGGAGCCATATTTTATGAGGCATTCGAGGACATCTGGAAGTGCATCAAAATGTCCTCAGCAAAACAGAATTTTGTTCTTTAATACAACAAAGTGATCTGAGCAAAATATAAACACAGAGTGAAGTACCCATAAGGTGTTTAAACCTACTAATGACTATGTACTGTGATAAAACACAGGCACACCTGATTACTCCCAATCGGGGTAAATATATTTAAACAAACCAATAAACCAGCTAGACTATCATAAATAGTTTGCTTAGAATAGCATAAGGTCTCATTCAGTAACTGTGTATACACATGTATTTGTGTGTAAAACCTGAAACCTTGATGCCTTTGAATTTATTTACACACAATAATCATGTAAATATTTGCAATGGAAATGTCAAAGCTGAGAAAAACTGATTAATTATATATAGTATCAAAATATATATCAATATATCTAGTAAGGACAGAAAAGTGGCTGGAATGGAATTTTTGTAAATTTTCATATTTGTAATTTATATTATTTATATTTTTATGAAATTTGGAATAATTACAGTAAATATAATATATATATATATATATATATATATATATATATATATATATATATATATATATATATATATATATATATATATATATATTATTATATATATAATAAAATAATTAGAAATGATACATACACATGCATATACATGCAACTGTATGTAGAACAGGTTCATGCTAGAACTTCCACAGTACAATCTCCAGAATATATTCACAATATAAATAAAATATTATAATGATTAAAAATGCATAATTTTAAAAATGGACTTTTACATGAGATGAAGACTAATTATATTCAGATACATATATTTACTATATATATATATATATATATATAGACACACACACATAAATATTTATCCAAAAAGTTGTGAATAAATAAAAATGTATGTTTGTATGTACACATATGTATGTACAGTATATATATATATATATATATATATATATATATATATATATATATAGATATATATATATATATATATATATATATATATATATTATATTGTGTATACTGTGGACATTTTGCATGAACCTGTTCTGAGCACACAAGTTGGCAATAATTAGTGAATGAGCCCCACTGACATTTTGTTGCATTGTAACTTGGAAAGGGTTAGTTCACCCAAAAATGAAAATTAAGCTGCATTTTACTCACCCCCTAGGCATCCTAGGTGTATATAACTTTCTTCTTTGGGATGAATCCAGTCACAGATATATTAAAAATTGTCTTTGATCTTTCAAGCTCTGTCATTGCATTGCTTCAGTCCAAAAGACATGAAATAAAAAGCCCCCTTCCATAAAAAAAGTGTCTCACACTGTTCCAAGGGGTGAACAAAGACCTCCTGCAGTGAATCGATGCGTTTTTGTGAGAAACGTAATAATCACTTGAATCTAGTTTGCGCTCACTGTTGTAAAATGGAAGCAGTTCCGGGAACATGACGTATGGGGTCAGGGTTGCGCATGCGCAGGTGAGTCTCGTGAAAACCAACGTTTGTTTACAAGATCAAAAGAAGCACAGTTTTCTTACTTTAGCAAAGTCTTGGTTCTTGGATTATATCGAAATCCTCCGACATTCTTCTTTACAAATCCTCATTTTGTACTTCTAATTAGTTTTTATCGCTCCGCTGCATTTCCGCATGCGTCACTTCTGAGTGGCGTATGTGCAAAGCTGACCTCCATACGTAATTCCCCTGGAACTGCTTCCTTTTTACAACAGTGAGCGCAAGATAGATTCAAGTGATTATTACGTTTTGAATATGGATATTTTTCTTACAAAAAAAAACCCATCCACTACATAAAGCATTCCTTTCACCACCCCCAGCAGCTGTGTGAGACACTTTTTTTTTTTATAGAAGGGTGCTTTTTTTTTTTTACATCTTTTGGACTGAAGCCATGCAAGATCTACAAACTCAAATAAAACAACTATAAATATCAAAGAAAAAATAAACATAACAACAACCATATTCATCTGAAAGAAGAAAGTCATATACACCTAGGATGCCTCGGGGGTGAGTAAAACGCAGCCTAATTTTCATTTTTGGGTGAACTAGCCAACTGTTGTACCATGGCTGTCTCTGGCCTGGCTCTTACCCTCACAGTGCAGGCCGTTGCAAGTGATTCCCAATTCTTGTGATGTCATGTCTGAGATTAGGGCAGACTACAGATACTATTAAAAAACATGTTGCAGGGGCAAGCATGTGGCAGATTGCTTTCTCCAAGCCAGTTTTAGATCAGTATAAGTACAGACAGGGGCCATGGTCTTTGCACTGGAGACTGGAATGAGAAATAAGCATTTCCGGCTGTATTCAGCTGGCCACAGAAACAATTTGCTGTGGGGAAAATGGGATAAATGGACTTCGCTAGCAGATAGCAGGCTAAAAAAGGACTAATGTTGAAATCTGAAATCTTTTACGGAATTAGGCCAGTTGAAAAGCCAAATTATCCCAAAATGGAAAGCTGTTTGTGACTCAGGTTTAAATCCACGAGACAACGGATGAAGACATCTAGTCAGGACAAATCGCAGAATTGTAATATTAGCTGCCAGTTAAAAGTATCAACTTGCTCATCACTATTTCAGGCATCTTAACCTCAATGCCTAACTATGCTACCTGGACAACAGGATTGTTATCTCAAAATGTCAGGCTTCCAGAAAACTGTGTGGAATGTATGTTGACATCAGGAACTCAACAGAGTGCCCCTGTGTTTCAGCCATAAATAACTAGAGGTTGAGATACAGCATCTATATTAGAGCAGTTAAGCTAGGGAGTTGTCACGTGGACATGCTTTGGTGTGCACAGCATGAAGATATTAGAACAGGTGCAATACACCAGCATGTATAAATCTGATGACAACGATCATTGCTAACAGGTCAGTTACTATAAAATCTCCTTCATCCTCTCATGCAGGTAAGATGTGGTGTAAAGGTGTACTTTGTAATTTATAAGAAAAGAAATTACGCAAAGAAAATAATTTTGAAAATGTTTAAAATATAAATGCTGTTCTGAATAATCTAATTGCAATGCTGTTCTGAAATATATATATATATATATATATATATATATATATATATATAAATAAAGTAACTGTTAAGTTTATATAAAATAATAAAAATTGGACTATGAAATAAAATTACAATATTAATTATAAAAAATATTATATATACAATACACACACACATATGTATGCAGAACAGGTTAATGCAAAATTATGACAGGACAATTCACAATCTCCAGAATATATTCAAAATATAAATAAATAATAATTCAATATATACAATTTTGCAAAGGTTTAAAAACATGGACACTTAAATGAAATGAAGACTAATCATATCTGTGGCCTAATAAAAGCTGTATTATTTAATTAAATTATTATGGAGTAGATAAGACCACATGACTGACCAATATTAAGTATTTGGATTAAACAACTAACAAAATACTGGTTATTTCACTTTTTTTGTATTTATTTAATCAGTGACAGTTTTCATTAATTATCATCAAGTCATTGCCACAGATTTAGCCAAGATAGCAAATTTTTATTATTTAATTGTATCTATATTATCATGCAGGACAGAAAAAAAACAACAACAAAAATTACAACACAAATCAAAATGATCAATGAAAATTCTAAATATTCGAAAAAAAAAAAAGTTAATCATGGTTGACTGCAAATAAAATATTTCTAAAAAGGTATTGATATATAAAAAAAAAACTAAAACTAACAAATTAACCTCACAACAAGCACCACAAACTAAAAAACGAATATAACCATTGTGACGAGTCAGCTGCCTCCTCCCTGATAATCACCGGCACCCCGTCCTAAATCGCCGCCCTTCACCAGGCTCCCGATAGGAGTGGGTGTGGGAGAGAGGGAGGGGCGCTGGACGAGTCAGGGCTGGCGGCGGGTGATGGGGCACACATGAAGGAAATGGAGCCTCATCACCGCCGCTGTTTAAAAGCCCAACGCGCCTCTCCTCGAGAGACCGGTCTCTTCCCCCGTGCATGCACACTGGTGTCCTCGTGGGTCCAGGAAGGGTGCATTGAGGGACTCCCGTGCCACCAGAGATGTGAGCTGCTGGACCCGCGGTGTCGGTCGAGAACCGCACCCGTCTACACGGCCGTCGGGGCCAGGATGCCGGGCCCGTCCATCCCCTGCAAGCGCCGCGGCCAGCGAGGAGGATGAAGCGCTAGAAGAAGCCGCCGCCCCTCGCGCCCCGGGACCGAAGAGGGGAGCGCGTGCGGGCCGCCGGACTCCGCCCCTTACCTGGACCCCTTCCTCCATGAACACTGCCAGACCCCCCGAACCCCGCAGCACGACGAGGACACCAGATTCCCCTGTTGTTTTGGACACTGTTCCCCTTTTGGACACTTTATTCCCCCTTTGTTTGGTTTTTTTCTGTTAAATAAAAACCTCTCCGAGGCCTGACGCCACGCCCACTGTGTCTGTCGTTGGCTCGTCCCGTCACAGTGGTGGAGAATGCGGGCAAGGCGGAGCCTAGACAGCGCAGTTGGGAAACACCTGATGACGTCACTCCCTCTCGTGTGCAAAAGTGCGCATAACCCGGACTGGGACGGAGGAACGATGGAGACGGCCTCCCAGCCACACAAAGGGGCAAGTGACCTTTTACGGTCATTTTACCCTGTGGTTGGTTGAGGCTGTCGACTAAAATCCGGTTTCTCTGTCCCTGTTCCGGCGCGCTGCGAGAGGGAGGACTGCCCGGAGAGGAATCCCCGCCCCTCCCACTCCGACCGTTTGGGGCCCTGGTTGAGGAAGGTAGCACTCCCGTGTGGGCTGCGCCCTGAGGACGGGGATGTCGCTTGGGGGGGGGAATGTGACGAGTCAGCTGCCTCCTCCCTGATAATCACCGGCACCCCGTCCTAAATCGCCGCCCTTCACCAGGCTCCCGATAGGAGTGGGTGTGGGAGAGAGGGGGGGCGCTGGACGAGTCAGGGCTGGCGGCGTGTGATGGGGCACACCTGAAGGAAAATGGAGCCTCATCACCGCCGCTGTTTAAAAGCCCAACGCGCCTCTCCTCGAGAGACCGGTCTCTTTCCCCGTGCATGCACACTGGTGTCCTCGTGGGTCCAGGAAGGGTGCGTTGAGGGACTCACGCGCCACCAGAGACGTGAGCTGCCGGACCCGCGGTCCGGTCGAGAACCGCACCCGTCTACACGGCCGTCGGGCCAGGATGCCGGGCCGTCCATCCCCTGCAAGCGCCGCGGCCAGCGAGGAGGATGAAGCCGCTAGAAGAAGCCGCCGCCCCTCGCGCCCCGGACCGAAGAGGGGAGCGCGTGCGGCCGCCGGACTCCGCCCCTTACCTGGACCCTTCCTCCATGAACACTGCCAGACCCCCACGAACCCCGCAGCACGATGAGGACACCAGATTCCCTGTTGTTTTGGACACTGTTCCCCTTTTGGACACACTTTATTCCCCCTTTGTTTGGTTTTTTTCTGTTAAATAAAAACCTCTCCGAGGCCTGACGCCACGCCCACTGTGTCTGTCGTTGGCTCGTCCCGTCACACCATGAAAAAACACACAAAAAAAAGTCACGTCATCACAAGCACCTCATCTTAATTACTGAGTATTCTCTGTTATAAAAGTTTTCACATCAATGCGTGTAAAGCAATGCAGTGTCTTTGAGAATGTCGCCACTGTAGCCAGCAAACACAAAGCAATAATCTTGATCTTGGTACAAGCTACGAGAGGCTGTTTTCTCCACATGAGCGGAGCTGATTGGAGGTGGAGGATTCACAATGCTGAGGCTGATTTCCATAAGAAGGGGAAGACGGGATCTTAATGGGGGTCAGTGACAGGGCCTGAGTCTGAATTGGCAGGGGTGCATCAATTAGTGCGCGGGCAAAGCTCAGGCTAACGATAAGGTGAGTGGATGGTAGAAGAGGGGTAATCTTCATTAGAAGCACATGAAAAATATTACAGGCTCACAAAGAGGAAGCAAATGAGAGTGTGGCAAAGGGCATGATAGAATCATTCTCTCTCCTCACAAGCTCATTCCAGCGCATTACTAGCGCTGTGGTTAAGGGTTTAGCGTCCAAGACTTCAGAAGTAGGTAGGACTTTTGCTTTACATAGTCAGGCATAATTTTTACAAAGAAATTTTAAAACTCTCAAAAAGGAAATATGATTCTATGGAGGCTTCATTTCAAAAAAGTTAAACATTAGCATGACTCGCTTACTGGAAAATCTCAAGCACCCTACTAGCTAGAAAAAATATGTAACCGACTGTTGTATTTTTCTCTATGAGGCATTCTGGATGAATTCTCTGCAGAAAACGACAAGATTAAAGGAGTCATATGACGTTGCTAAAAAAGAACATTACTTTGTGTATTTGGTAATGAAATGTGTTTATGTGGTTTAAGGTTAAAAAAACACTTTATTTTCCACATACTGTACATTATTGTTTCTCCTCTATGCTCCGCTTTTCTGAAACGCGTCATCGTTCTGAAAAGTGAGGTGTACACTGATTAGCCAGCTATCCAGTGCATTGTGATTGGCTGAATATCTCAAGCGTGTGACGGAAATGTTACGCCCCTTAACATACTGTGATGCCGTGTCTCTGCGTGATGAGACAAAAACAATAAAACCCATTACAAACGAGGCATTACTGATTATAATGACTTGCACTGCCTTTTGACGCGCTGCGTTGCATTGTGCCACGTAAACATAAAACCATGTCTGCATTTGTGATCGAATGCGACAAACAACAAGCGCTACTGCTTAAAACTTGAATCATCAGTGGCAAATCCTTTAAATATGAAAACCTACTTACAGGCTGTGAGTCAGCATTATTTGTCAGAACACAGGCATTGTAGGCTACTCTCACAGGAAACAGTCCTCGTCCTCTGTAAAACGCATTGCACCCATCTGAATATTTGGTTTGAACTGTTCTGGAACAGTGTTGTAAATATAAATCAACAACACAACACCAATAATATCATCTTTTGGAAGGCCAAACAAAGTGGTTTTGCTTTCACAATGAAACACACAGTGTCTCCACGATATGGCGGCAGCGGCAATAACACTACAGTGAGAATCAAAGTTACGCCTTCTTTCTTTGCGTATACATTTGGGCGGTGTCATGCAAATCTTCCCACACAGTGACGCAGACATGTGGAGGCGTTTAAACGAGCGATTTAAGGAGGGCGTGGACGAGTCTAAAATTTTATAAGGAATATCTTTTGGGGTTTGAGACTTTAGTATTTGCAACTTTAGGGATCTTATCTATTCACAAACAGCTTGTAACACTCCAAAGAGAAAGGAAAACTTGAAATCGCAGCATATGACCCCTTTAAACAATTTTCACTAAACAAGCTGTTTTTTGTTTTTTTCTTGTAGAAGAAACATAATCAAACGAAACCGTCATCAGCTAGTTTTGATAATGGTGATAAAAGAAATGCACAGTTTACTGTGCCCACGGCCCTTTGATATTCAACGGCTCCGACTTAATAAGGCAAGACATTAGTGTACACGTGTAAAGTGTATTCATAAATTTGTGAGAGGAGAGGCGAGCTCGGAAGCAGAAAAGAATTTGATTACACTGTCCACCTATCCAAATGAACCCCATCATGTGAACATTGTGCAATCAAGCAGACAAGCAGCTCCAAAGACCATCCAGGCAGCTGTATACCATTTAAGTGCATTCTGAGAAAAAAAACAATCTGCCCTATTGAACAGTTTCATCCCCATAGGGCAAACAACCATGGCACATTCTCCATGAATTACAGTTGTCTCTGTTTATAGGACTAGGGAAAAAAAACATCACATTTCATGAGCCCATAAACCTGTAAACAAAATCTTTGGAGCAGATCAATTTGAAACGCCACAATGCAATTAAAGCCCAATTCGATTTGAGCATGCACAGTCCATCTGTCAAAGGGAAAGTGAAGCGGAGGAGATCCGTTATTAGTAAATTCCTGCTTGCATTTTCTGAAGTCTGTACAGCAATAGAATTATCCGCCAAGCTAAGGTGCTGTATACTGTGCAAAACGCTAGCTTCGCCAAGTATGTCATCATCCCAAAAAGTTCTTTGTGCAAACTTTTCCCATTAATTATTACATCTTTGGAGATTTGATTCTTCATGCTCTGGGGAATCATTGCTATGTTCTTGGTTTAGCTGAAATATAAATGTCTCCTATAATCCTATTTGTCCACTTTAGAATCGGGAAGATAAAAATCTTTATTATCTAGGGGGAGGGTTCAAGGGACCCCAGCTCAGTGCTTTCAGCTTGAAATGCTATCATCTTCAAAGGTAGAAGAGGATGTCAATTTAAAATCAGAAATGTATCAGGGATCTCTATGCTCCTTAAAGTACAATACATCTCCACTGATTAAAATACATCAAAGCCTCGTCATTCGTTCCTCTGAGCAATAAGGGTGGATTTTAATTGCAAAATGTTAAACCTCACAATTAAAGGCTTTGTGCTTCTTAAAGCTAGCCCAAACAGACACCGAGAGAGCAGCATACAAATGAGCCGGTGAGAGGGAGAGAGGAGAATTAAATGATAGCATTAAAAGCAGCCTGCTAAATGATAACGCTGTAGAAGACCAATCACGGCACGCACCGATAATGCTACAGTGAAATATGTCAACAGATTGCACTTTCACAAGCTATCATTTTTCTCTTAAATTAAAGCCATTTCTTTAAAGGAAAATCCATGCTCAAGTGGCTAAAACAGGTGCTTGTGGCGAGAACACTAGTGTGCCTGCCAATGATAAGGAGCTCGACATGACGCGATCCTGCTATAAAACAGTTAACACTGCCAATGCAAACAGTTACTCAATTTACAGCCTACAGCCATGAAAAAGTGCTATAAAGTTGTTACCGGATTGCTGCCATCAGATTATAGGTGCACAATGCAAAACCTACCAGGCAAAAATCTTATTTGGGATTGACAAAGTAAAAACTCTAAACCACAAAGTTATATGCCTGCTAAATTGATGCAACCCAATCATGAGCCAGACATAAAAGTATTATGAAGTATTTCACGTATTTGAGGGAGCATCAAGTAACTATTCATTATATATATATATATATATATATAATGTAAAGGTTATATATATATATATATATATATATATATACATACACAACTCATTTTTGTAAGTTACATTTAAAATTAAAATTTACATGGCTAAAAGTTGCAATTTAATTTTTTTTTAAAAATGTAAAGGTTTAAATAGTTTGCCACTAAAGAAGCAATGCTTGTGTGACTGAAACTAATATGCAACCAGTTACACATCAAAACCTTTTTGTATAACACATAATGAAGAGAAGTAATTAGCAGGCTCTAAAATAAAAAAAATAAAAATATATATAAATATATATATATTTTTTAAATAAATAAATAAATAAATAAAAAATTGCCTATCTACGAATTCCCCACAAACACATCATGCAGCATTAATTAAAAGCCTGTGATAGACACGGCATGCTTCTAACAGACCTATCAACAATGAAATTAGGATTCGCTGGCAAAAGAGCATTCCAGGGTCCCTCGGAGTAACTAATGAAAAACACTTTCATGGCTAACCCATCAAAAAAGCCTGGCTGGAGGAGAGCGGAGCAGCGTAGAGCTCCAGCAGCAGGATGTCATGTGAGGGTCTGGAACGTGCGACCTCTCATTTCATCCTTTAATAAAGTCGCACCCAGGTGGCCATGATGCCTTACAGTTGCCTGGGGCTCGCAAGCGCTAAACAGGAGCTTGGCTCAATGTCATTACCCTACATCGCTCTCTTCCCTGTTTCCGGCATTAAAACCTGCATGCTTTGTTTTCCATTCCATGTCACAATTTGAAAGTCTGTTATCAAGATCAAAACAAATCTCAGTTGGTGAAACTTGTTCCATTGCCTCACTGATTGACTTGCAGAGCACTCCAACGGCAGTTGTGAAATGATGAGGTGAGGAAATAACTTAACTAAAAACAAGACTGTGGGATCAGTATGAGGTTAAAGCATTGGTTAAGTCTAGGGTAAGATGACTTGGTTGGAATGTTGAAATCCTTGCCTGCTTAACATGAACACAAACCAAAATCAAAATCAACAACAACAACAAGTAAGTCCCTAAAAGGGCCTTGGTACTTAAATGCTACATACTTGCAGCTGACAGACTGCAATGAAATTAGCCTAGAGGTGGTCATTTTTCAACTTGCTACGCTAATTCAAACACAAACACTGAAAGAGGCCTGGGATTTCATTGTGCAAATGATCTGCGTGTAATACTTTCATAACTTCCTGTGTGAAAGGAGCCCGTTGGCCAAGAAGCCAGAAAAACTTTCAGGTTATCAGAATTTCTGTAGGCTGTTTCTTTAATTAGCGCCCACAATTTGCGTTCACATAATGTCATGGAAGGATAATGGAAAGTTAAATAAAGTTCTCCTCGGGCTCTGCACTGTTCCAATAAACAGAATAAGTGCTTATATTGACAGATGAAAAGATACCTGTCTGGTTTACTGCTCATTCTGACAGTAACTTAACACCAGCACACACCCACACATCTGTCAAATCGAGGCTTTATGCTGTAATTGCAGAAGAAGGAAACTGCCTTTTTCAAACAGTTTTCAAACAGACGGCAAATTGCATTTATTCCGCAACATGCATGCAGCTTCAACAGTTTCCTGTCTTTGATTTATGTGTCCAGGTCTTTCATAACTTTCGAATTCATCAAACCGAGTGAGAACACTTTTTCAAACATGGCCTTCCTAATTAGAATTATTGTAACTCTGACAAACTTTGGACAGAGATGCCACTTAACTGCCTTGTCAGGCCCTGGACTCACAGCCTGAATACAGATTCTCCACCTGTCCGCCTTTCTGTATTGTTCAAACTTTTCCACCATACACCTATTTCCCCAGTGGGAAGCAGGTGGTGTGTGGAGGTGTTTACGGAGAGAGTCTAACTGACAGCTGGCGGGAGGAGACTCAAACAGCTGCAGACGAGTGAAAAAAAAGCGGGGGGGAGAGAGAGAGAGAGAGAGAGAGAGAAGGCAAACATCTCTAATACCCTCAGGGTTGTCAACTCCAATCCCCCAACCCACAATGCTTTTAACCAAGCAAACAGAGGAAAAACTGTTGCTATCTCAAGACATCAGAGTCTTCAACCGAACTCCCCCAATCTTGGAGCGATTTCGCAGGCTTGAAATGGGCCGATAAGAGCAGTTACAGTATGGTGGATGGGAAAATTGCGTTGATTTCTCCTTTCAAGGAGGGCAGTATCAAAACACACCAGATCAACTTCTATACTGCTTTGTTTTGTTCTGCCAAGGTGTTGGAGACTCTTTCCAAATTTCCTGGGGCTGAAGGGAGGGGGTGGTGCTGGGTGGGTGAGTGTTGTGCGAAAACCGATTCCATGCAGATAAATCACTTGTGCAGATCAAAAGACAAATCGACGTCAAAAGACAAAAGATGCTGACGAGCGGAGAACAATAGAAAATGTGAGAAGTGGGGATCACAGCAGACGGCCGTAGGGATCCAGCTGTAAAGGAGACATGCCGTTTTTTTGAGCAGAGTGTGGCTAGGCAGGTGATCCTTGACAAGTTAACCGAGCACTTCTGATCACATACGCCCGCAACAGTCGTTGCGGTTCACACCAGAGTTGTGCAAAATTTAGAACTGAAGAATTGGCTCCCTTTCAGTTTATGGGTGTAAACTTGAACTGAATTGCATTCTGAGAAATTGAGTGTTTGTCCACAAATGCTAATTTCTTAAATATGATAAAAACTATCAGTAACTATATATATATATATATATATATATATATATATATATATATATATATATATATATATATATATATATATATATATATATATAAACTAAATACAAATTTTTGTAAGTGGCTTTTTAAAAAATGGTGTTAACATTTTAAAAAAATACAGTTATATACATTTCTTTGAATTTTAATTCATTTTAATTCTACTTCATTACTTTAAAATTTTAATTCTTCAATCTGTTTGCTACCTCAATTAAAAATTAAGGAAATACTTAGGGATTCAACAGTCCTTTTTAATTCAGTTCAGAATTAAGCACTGGGGCCAGATTCATGAAAATCATCTTAAGAAAGAAGTTAAGAAATTTCTTACGATAAATTTGTTCATAAGAATGTCATAAGAATGTTCAATTCTGAAGTGCAATTCTTGAAAAAAAATTTTTTTTTACTTGGAAAAAAAAGGGTAAGCGTTGATGCTATCTACTCATGCTCATCTATTAATAATGATATGCATTATTTGCAGCTAGTGTTATGTTGTAATGTTTAATATTAAAAATAACCTAAAATCCTAACTTTAGGAGGTTATTTACAATGATTTCTAAGGACATTATTTTTTAGGAATTCAGGTCCTTCTTAAGTTTTGTCTTACAAAGCATTGTTAAGATGTTTTTGGGAATACAAAATGCTATGACCTTTTATTCAAAACAATAAGAAGAAAAACAGCATATCTGTGAATCTGAATCCTTGTTCACTTATTCTTTTCTAAAAATAAGTAGAGGGAACTAGCAAAGGACAGTTTGTTTGGGATGCACAATAGCATAGCTTCTTCAGAAACAAAAGGCAAGCAAAAGCTAAGAAGAAAAGTACAACATCAGGCACTAATCACTGCGCTATTCACAGATACCACTAGAAAAAGTAACATATCACTTTTATGGGCCATGTTCTCCTACCATTAACAGTTAGCGAAAAAGAAGAGGCCATATGAGCACAACCTTGAAATGAAACGCCTGCCATGGTTAATCATATTCGGTTGTAAATTAGCTTTAATAATACATCGGCTAACACATTTTCCACACACACCACTTTAAATAGTTAGCATGATGCAGCCATTGCTTACAAGTGCAGGGCCAAAAAAGAGATGCAAACTAGTTTAATCAAATAGGGCTGAGATTGGGTCAGTACATTTCCCTAATAGATTTGGATAGAGGGTCAGAGACACTTTTAGGTGTCCGCTAGTGGATTTGCATGAATGTAAATTTACTCTTCTGGGTCGCATGGTAGTATAAATAGCCCCAAGTTCCTCAAGCCGTCTCTATTCTAAACAGCAGTTATTCAGAACAGCTGCTGTAATGGTGAAATGAAAGGGGGATGGCAGGGGGAAGGTTCCTCTTGCCACAACAAAGGAAGGATATCCCACTTAGATTTTTACTTCTCCCTTTCTTCTACCTTTAGCGGGTATATCAGAGAACAAACAGTGCCTGAAGCTGGTAGCCACCTGCAATGTATTCCCCCACCCCCATTAAAGTCCTTCACAGAAATCAGAATTTAATAAATCACCCTGGAGTCTGACAGAGTTTATCTCAAGGGGTCGCTTTGACTCGGGAGGAGCCGCTATAGACAGACAAAGCCTAGGCCGATAAGACGTGAAATTAAATACAGTTAGCAGTTGGAAACAAAGGACGGAATGTGTCACAAGCCACTACGTAACCACCAAAAAGCTTATTGCTGAAGAAACGGCAGAGACAGGAGGTGATTCATTTCAGTTTGCACACATTTAACCTCATTTGCATGCTTACTGTCAAAATATCTCTCTGTCACTGATACGTTCAAGAGCTTTCATTAAGGCCTGAAGTTGACATCCTTTTTATTGAGGCATGGCATATAAATCATGGCCGTCGCACACCTGCACATCTTGATTGGAGATCTTGCTCTATCATGTTATGGTTCCTTTTAAACACATGACAGGGATGACACCATTCATCGCTTAAGGTAAGGAGAGAGTTATGGCAGTGTGGTTTATCTCTGTGTGAACAAATTTTCTTATTTAGCGTGTTGAAATACAGATTATTTACCACAACGATTATTTTTTGCGTAACTAGCACGACCAAATAGAACTGCAACAAAACTGACTGTTTTAAAACAGGTTTCCTGAACACTGCCACTGGTTGGAAAATTGGTATTCCCACCCCCAAACTCACTATGTTGGCTGGTCAGGATGTTTATAAAAAAAAAAAAAAAAAAAAAAGAGCAACCTTTGGAAAGTGCCAGAGTCGCAAAGTTTACACTTTTTGGCATCTTGTATTAGGGAAATGCAGAATTCAATTAGTCTCATACACAAGTTTTTATACAGTCTGGGGTTATGTTTAGAGGTGCTTTCATTTACTAAACATTTTATTGAATGAATCAAACTGTACAAATTCATATGAAGACACCAACTAATTAGGCTGTCATGTGATCAGGGTTTTTCTTTTTTTTTAAAATGATATTAATATGACATGGCACATAACAGTTATTACAAACCTAATATGACAGAGCATATGATTAGAAACAGCAATCCAAGATTTGAAACTTGGATTTAAAGTTGCTCTGTTGTGTGGATCTCAGATCTTCACATTTAATATTGGCCAACCAAGCTGTCTCAGCATCTTAAGCTGGGATATAAAAAATTTAACATAAAAATGGCATGTTTCACCTTTAAGTTACATAGGTTAAAAATGGGGAAAAGAAACTACCACCAAGACAACTGTAGGGCACATTACATGTCAGCTAGTGTCCACTGCTAGCATACTAATGGTGTGTTGATGTGCTAGTAACATACGCCTGCTCTAATGAAAGAGGTGAGTTTGAAATTTTCAATGAGCACTTTGGCCCTGTCTTTTATTAATAACACTCCAGGGTCCAGGAGGGTGCGAAGCAAAATGGTGGGAACGGGCTGACCTGCGGGCCGCACCTAATCTGTCCCGATTCAGTCCGCGTCACCGACGACCTCGCTCGCTATCTGTTTCTCAAACTGATGCCTTCCTGCTGGGACGGGGTGGCTGGAGAGCTGTCAGCGTGCTGCCCTTTCTGGAGCGCTCCGCTATCTTTGCCTGCACCAGTCCACCGTGGCCTGTTGAAAAGAGCTGTCATAGCCTCGCAAGTCTCAGACATTCCTATTGGCTTGACCCTGACCCTTTGAGAAGCACACCTTTAATTATCCTGTCTCAAATCTCCTTCCATGGCAAAATGAATATACATATCATAGCCGTGATCATGTGTGCTATTCTTTTAAAGTACGCATTTGAGGGCCCCACTCAAAGCTGTGTGACTCTTGGAATAATATTAGACTATTTGGAATGTGACTGTGAGACTAGCAAGAGACACAGCTGCAGAAGAGCTTTCTTTATCAAGGGAAAATTACATAATGCCCCAACAACTATAAGCTGTTTCCAGCACTCCACTACAATACTTAAAGTATAAAAACAGCAGGGAAGACATAAATATGATGTATTGTTTTAGCTGCCTTTCCCAATATCCTCCCATTAAACATCTATGTTACTGATAGGAGTGTAAAGACACTTTTGATCCGTGTAATCAGATCGGTGGGCTTGCTTTTGTCTCACATTCCTTTTCTGACATTTGAAAGGTCAAGAGTGTGAGGACATTTGATAACTGCAAAATACTCCTCATACTCCATTTTACAACCCTTAATCTGCCGTCTCAGGATTGGTAACATAGCATTTTATCTTTGGGAGGAGGGCTGGAGAGACTAGTGAACTAAATCTGTTCGCATTTGTTCAGCATAAGTTGAATCTTTAAGAATTCACTGCAATGAAGACAAAAACTGATAACGCTCTGACCCCAATAAAAGGTTAAGTTGCTACACAGAAATACATGCTTGCTAAGAGAGCCAAACTACTGTACCATAAATAATGAGTGAGGTTTTCTCTTTTTTTTTTTAGACTTCAGGAAAGTGTGCATTGTCGACACTGAACATGTAGCGTGGGTTTGACCCAAATATTTACACAGTATCACACATATCTAGAGCGCTGTTTGTTCCAAATGCAGATAAAAAAAAAAAAATCCCTATCACTAATACACAGACTGACAGTTTGTCAGGAACCCAGACAAAATATAATTTTATATATAAGTACCTATTGTATTTATATATTTTATTCATTTATCCTCAGAGCGATCAGAGTGATAATAAGAAGAACTTACAACAAAGGAAATGACAGTCTTTATCTGTTCAGTCTGTATCTTTATCTATTCCTGTTGTTGTTGTTTTGTCAAGGCTTTGCTGTCCTCTGTACAGCACACAAGGCTTTCCGCTGTGCTCCCAGCACCGTGGTCCCTTCTCCCTCCTCTGCAGGACAGTCTTTCCCATTAAATAAGTCCTATTCCACTTAATGGCAACCTTGGGAGATCTGTAGCGCTTGAAAGCACCGGCACTTAACACTTTGTAGTCAGAGAAAACGTTTCTTTTTTTTTCTTTTTTTTTTGATCTGCTCATGTCATTTAATCATCCGTATTCTACCGAGCTACTCAGAAACAATTTTGCAGGATATTAACTTCTGGCTAAACCCTGCTTGTGCCATTTGTGGTTCCACTCAACCAATAGTCTCAAGGGGGCCAGAGCCCTCCTCACAGCTGTAATGAGCTTTACTGAGCTGAATAAAACAGTTAATAGAAAGGTAAGATCAAAAATGCATGAATCATGAAATATTAGCCAGATCCCAATGAAAACGGCTCTGGTTAAGTAGACGTAGATGTCTGTAGCATTTTTGGGCGACTTCAGTAGTGCAAGAGACAGTTTAATAGCTTATTGAATAGATATACCATACCTCCTCCATGTATAAAGTTACTTAAGTGCTCGCCTGCAGGGAGAACCATGTCAAATCGCATTGAAAATACCTTTGAGGAGCAAATTGAATGTATTAGCTTAAAGGGAGGTGATGTCTATGGGGACCGCTGACACTTAATACTGAATTATCCTAGACAAAATACAAAGTAAAGTGATTCACTGTTCTGTCAACCCCCACCCCACCCCCAAAAAAGATACATAAAAAACTATTTTCTGTTGGTGAGAAAACCTACTTATTACTTGGTTGGCATACACAGAATACACAGACAGGCCGTGCCGTCCCATGAAAACCATTTTTGTTCCATTACAAAAAACTAGGTCATCCTCTCGTAATTGTCAATCATGCAATAAATCTTTCTGTGCCGCAAATGAATACTGCACTGGGACTGAAACAAAGCTTATTGGCATGCAGTGTCAGCTTGACTTAATTCATTCTCCTTTTCAGCCGAGCCTATTCATATGTGAAGTTTACGGATATCACACTGCCTGTTCCAGAGCGGGATAATGGATGTGGACAGACACATTATGCTGGGAATGTTGTATTAGCACAGCGTAAGCTGTCTGAATGGAGACACAGCTCACAACAGAGTTTTAAATGTGAGACCGGATCCACAACTAGAATAAATTATCCTTCTTTAAGACTCTTTGGAAGAATATTCTCTCCCGAGCACATGAATGTAAATGTGTGAATGTATGTACAACCATGAACCTCTTCTTCAATGGCTCTTAAAATGAAAACAACAAGCAGAACTTTCAAGGGAATTGTTTTCTCTGAATCATCTGTTAGTAACGTCATGTCTTAAAATAAATCCAAGATCAAAATCATTAGTAACGTAATCCTTTCTGGTGCAGTAAGAGCATGGGATGGAAAAGACTTGAGCATGTCTTAAAATTAATAGCGGTAATGCAAAGACAACAATGGGTATCATGGGAAAGAAAAAGCACAAAAGAGAGCTCTTAAATGTCTCAACAGTTTCTTTTTTTTCTCCTGGGAAAAAGACCCCATCAATCTCCACCTCAGTTTTAGAAGAAATGTTATTCAATATCAAGATTTCAATATAAAGTCTCACATTTCCCATCAGATTACAAATTATGTGAACTATGCATTTCATGTTAATTTCTCAGTTACAAATTCAGATTTTTTAAAATTAAATATATCTTTATAATTACTTGTAGGACAAAAGATCTCATACAAAGTTGAGAGAAAGTCTCCTGAGCTTTGAAAGAGCCACTTCTGAGAAATAATATTTTTCTTTTTGACATGATCTGTTTCTCCACTCTGGTCTCCGCCCAAAATAATTTGTAAGAGACTGTGAAATCATAAGAAATTGTTGAGTTGAGGAAAAACATATAACAAAAACAACCCCAACTAAACCTATTTATATTATATATATATTATATATATACATATATAATTGATACTATATTTTTGTATATATATATATATATATATATATATATATATACGAATTATTACAAGTTATTATAAGACTGTGTTTGTGTTTCTGAATATTTTTGTACATTCCAAGTCATACAGTGACTCTCATACGAATTATTACAAGTTATTATAAGACTGTGTTTGTGTTTCTGAATATGTAATTGTTCAACCACTCAAAGCCTTGAACACAATATCTGTGCCTGCTAACTGTCAGCAAACTGTCAGTCATTAAGAAGAGAGTAATAATAGCCAGGTACCACAGCCACTTGCTCTGAAAAAAAAAAAAAAAAAACTCTCTCTTTTAAAAAAGAAATCTTAGCAAGAAGCTGACATTTGAGTCAGGAGGAGAAACTCAAGCGGAGCATCATAGAAAGAGTTATCAGAATGGCTGTCTCACTGGACTTAATCAAAAGCAATGTGAAAAGTGCTGGACTGCTTTCAAAGGAACAACACCTTTGTTTGCTGATAATGAAATACAGAAAAGCCCATGGAGGGTTTCGGAGGGTTTTGGGAAATACATACTTTGTACTACGGTTATTAAAAAAAATCCATTTGTTTTAAATGGACTGCATGCCACTGTTGGGATGTTTCCCCTGGATAAAGTAGTGTGCTATGTGACACTCATTCACGGTGGCCTTCTTCTGGCATTCTATGATCAAGATACAAGGTCTCTTAACTGTTTGTTTGCTTTCATAAAAAGCCTACAGCAGCCATATATTCAAGTGGAAGAGAAAGCTGAACACATTGCATGCACTTTTTGAGGAATCTAATCAAAACACTTAACACTTACATGTTTACATAAATGCAATAGACAAATTAAAAATATATAAAAGCTACTGAATAAAAGGAAATATGTGACCCTGGACCACAAAACCAGTCTTAAGTGTCAATTTTAGAAATGTTATACATCATTTGAAAGCTGAATAAATAAGCTTTCCATTGATGTATGATAAGACAATATTTGGCCGAGATACAACTATTTGAAAATCTGAAATCTGAGGGTGCAAAAAAATCTAAATATTGAGAAAATATTTTAAAATTGTCCAAATGAAGTTCTTAGCAAAGCATATTACTAATCAAAAATTAAGTTTTAATATATTTATGGTAGAAAATTTACAGCATATGTTCATGGAACATGACCTTTACTTAATATCCTAATGATTTTTGGCATAAAAGAATAATTATTATTTTTGGCTATTGCTACAAATATACCCCAGCGACTTAAGACTGGTTTTGTGGTACGGGGTCACATATGCAAAAAATATTGCTCCCTCAAAAGGCTGCAAGAATGAGATACAAACACACAAACAACTGCATCAAAATTGGCAACATATGGGATCCTCAGTGGGAATGAGCACCGAAATTTGGCTTTTCTATTATAATTCAATTGTGTTAAATTGACTTGATAGGCTTCTGTGCAGCCCGTGAGGATTCCAGATTCATAAGAGAGGCCTGGAGTCTCAGCTTTGTCAAAGGCCCATAATGCTTTGAGCTTTGATAGAGTTCCATTCTATTCTCAAGTGTCATTAGCTGTGGGCCAGGTAAAGATTAGATAACAATCAGAACTTTATGAGATACCTTTAGAGGTGTTAGGAGTCTTTTGTCACACTGCTGAGAAAGGAATGTGAATAATTTTTTTTTTTTTTAAATTATAATTTCCTCTTTTCTTTCATTCCTTTGAATTATCAGAGTGAGGACTCTTCAGTTGTTTTGGCAGTACAGAAAAAAATGTAAATGTATTACTAAGGAGCAAAGAAAAACTCTTAAAATGCCTTATTAAGCATATTTCATGGAGTATTCATACATTACTAAAGTATAATGTATGGCGGAATTCTGAAAGCAGTTTTATCAAAGGGACTTTAATAATATAATTCATTTTTGCCGGAGAGCATGAAGTGAATTTAATTGAGAACGCTATTTATTTGGTCCGAGGAAAAGAGTCTCAAGCACTTCAGAGCTCTTTGTTTTTCTTTAATGGAATCATGGTGCTCTCATTGCGCTGTAAAGTGGCGCTTGTTCTGACCTAAATGAAAACAGCCTCAAGATCTCAGCGGTCACCTGTCCTTCACTGCAGTCCCGCCAAAACCTGCTGACGTCATCTCCGAGCTTCCTGCACCTCACTGATGCTGTTTATGACTGCGGTTCAAACTTAAACATCCAGCTTTTGCTGTCTCCTTTTAAAACCGCAGAGCTCATAAAACATCCATCATGACTTTCCTCCATTTTATAACAGCGTAAATATCACTGGTACAGGGTAGTTTTCCCATCATTTTCTTTTATCACAGTAGAGTGGGACAAGAAGAGGCCATTAAGTTCAAACAACACAGATATTTCCGTGATAACATGAAAAAGTTTATACAGGAGGAGATTCATCATTTGATAGGATCTTGAGGGGGGCGGGGGGATTTCTGGAATCTTATTTGAGATTGCTTCCCTTATGTATTCTTCTCCTTTTTTTTCCCCTGTCAGTTTCAACTTGAAAATTAAGCCAGGGAAAATTAACTCCTGATACGGCTATGCTGAATTAGACAGTTTAAAAAAAAAACACTTTTTAAGGATTCCAGCCTTGTCATTTTCAATTTTCTGCTCTTTGGACATGGTTGTATTCAGATTCCCGAACATCTACTCAGCATATCAATCCTAATTAGACAATCTGGGTCTGCGAAAGGATGAGAGCTGAGTTATTTGCATAATTTAATCATAAATACTCAGCGATACATATTTCCGAATGCATTTGTACAATCATCTTTCTAACCTTAGGGCAAAAATATTAATATGATTAGGCTATAATTCTTTAAAAAAGGAGGAAAATAGGAAACCAGAAAGTGCACTCTCTTTTTAAACTCCAGCTTTGGGCTATATGAAAAATTAATTAATTTCTGGGGAAAATCAATTTTTTTATGTGACCATATTAGACAGAGCCGAGCTAAGGCCCGGAATTGCTCTCCAATCAAGAAATCTCATCTGTTCCCTCTAACTTGTGTCAGTAGTGGTTAGTGTCCCTGCACAAGCGTCAGTGATCTGCACACTGCTTCCTAAATATGCTGTAATGTGGAAGGGATGGTGGCTAAAGACATGCCAGGGCTTGGAGTCAAAGAGCTCGTAATGCATTGCTTTTTCCACCAGCAGTCTGTCTCAGGTGGAAACTTCGGAGGCTAGTTTCACTGTCCTGTCTAATTTCATACAGCTGGTGGGCAGAAAAAAAGAAACCTGCAGATGATTCGACACGGTAACTCTTGCTTGTTTGATTTGAGACTGATTGATGACTCACACCCTCACCACAAACTGTACTAAGAATCATGAACGTCTGCTATTTGCACAATTAACGACCAGTCATATTTCTAATTTACAAGGATAGTTCATCAAAAAAAAAAAAAAAAAAAAAAACTCTGGGTCCCACTTTATATTAAGTGGCTTTAACTACTATGTACTTACATTTAAATTAATAATTTGGTACAATGAACTTACTGTGTTCAAACATGTACTTTTTTGTACTAATGTACTATTTTCAAAAATATCTGCATTTAACTAAATCTGTTTTCTGATTCTGAAAATCAGTGTTGTTTTACACCCTATTGATTTTCATTGTATTACACAAACATTATACAAAAAATATCTTGTGTTCTGCAGAGGGAAAAAAAGATTTGGAATAACATGAGGGTGAGCAAATAACGGTAGATTTTAATTTTTGAATATCAGTTTTTCATTTTCATTTTTGGCTGAACTACCCCATATATGCTGGTCAAATGTCAAAAACATGAGTTCTGCATATTGAAATTTAAGAGTGTGTGGAAGCACAACAGCTTGTGGAAATGCATCAAATATAAGTGCTTCAAGAAATGTATGTTAATTTTTTTCCCCCTAGAACTAGAGTTTCAAATGAACCTAAGTTAAATACAGAGGTATCAAGTTGCTTTTATCAGTGTCATGTTCATAACAAACTGCTCTTTTACCATCTCCTCTCGCACTGACGACTGATGCCAAGTGCACAGTTAATTTGAACACACATGGCTAATCCTATCAAGGAGAGCTCTAGTGATTCACGGCAATGAAAAAAAAAAAAAAACCGGATTGTTTATCTGCTTCATTTTCAATCTATCAGCACCGATCGCGAGTGAGGAATATGGAATCATACATATGATTTGTAAGAAAGTGCCACAATGAATCTATGATTTTAACAAGCCTTTTAACATGCACCCCCCCACCACTCCAACCCTTTCATCCTAATCAGCATCTGTCTCTCTGTTTTTTGAAGTTATTATCGCCTCAGCTCCCTCTTGGATGTGGTTGCTGGGTGACGGGTATCTTAGCACCCACTCTGACTGGGAATGATTTGAATTCGATCCAAAGATTTCCCATGAGTACCTGTAAACACATCCGTGCCTTGTCGAAAACAAATATATCAGAAGAGCACTGCAAAGAGAGCGAGAGAGGGGGGAAAAAAAGAGCGATAAAATCTGCCACTGTGTTAAGACGCACCCCTGAGTGCTAAACAAAATAATGACGCTCCTCTGTAAATATGCCAGTCTGTGTTGTACACAAACAAAAACATTTTGTCAAATGTGATGCATTTGTGACTTAAGTATAAATCCTTAAAGTAAAATATAAATATAATTAAATAGAAGTGTAAAACATAATTAATTAAATAAAAAGAAACACAAGACATTTTCATTAAATTAAATTTAATTGTAATAAAAAATCTAAAATATGCAAGTGCATTCATATGCATCTATTTAACCTGACTATGTCTGTCAATTAAGCGCCTGGTCCGTACGCAGCCTAACAAACCCTCCGACGTAACAGCTGCCTCAGCACTCACCTCCAGCCCAGCCGCCATGGTGTTTCAATAACCTTTCCTTAGAGTTCAAATGTCACCAGGCGTCAAGAACCGCACCGTCCCACACAGACAAAATGGAAAGGAAAACAAGTAGCTGAAATATTGCTTCTCACGGGGCAGACTCATAACTCCTATGAAAGCAGAGAGATTACAGCCCTGTATCTGTTCGGCGGCAGAAGGTGCGCATTAATCTGGGCCGAGGGTCCCCGGGAGAACAAGTGGGGGGAGCCGGAGAAACACGTCCTTATGCGGAAGGGAGAACAGGGCGAGTCTGACTCTGCTTCACGGGGAATTCTTTTAACATGAGCAGACAAAGATGTAAGGCCACTGTTATCCAAGTAGCAAAGAGGATTATTAGCAGTTCTTCAGCACTCTGAAAGTCGAGCAGCGTGCTGGAAAAGTGAGACCGCAGGAGCTTATGCAATTTTTTTTTTTTTTTTTTTTTTTATTATTATCTTAATTACTACAATGGGAATAGGATCTGAACACAACCAAATCCGGACTCAAACTTGACCACTTATGCTGTTAGTATGTGCACGACAAAATGCACCACACCTCTCACATTCTCATGGCATGATATCATTAATTTCTCCTGTACATATCACTTAAAAAAAACAAAACTCATAATGATTACCATACACTGCTTTAGATAAACTAAATGATCCAGCCTTAAAATTCAACATCTGAGCATGTAACGGCATCCCAAGTCACGTCCATGCAAGAGTTATGACTTAGTGTGCTGACCTTCCCTATACGGAGAACCAAAACAGATGTAGATACATTAAATCCACACTGTAAATAAGAGCCAGTGTGTTTGTGTTCCATCCAAGCAGATACCTTTGTCCATACAAATGATGTAATCCTCCAAATGGGAAGCAGACATGGAGGAGGTGATTGATTTCAGCATATCACCGGCAGTACCAGGTGCTTTCAGAGACAATTACAGGCCTCTCTATGCAGCAGTAATAGGCCAGCACTTTAGCGTCATTAAAGCAATGTGTAGCACTGCATTATCCTTTAACCCCATCACTGACCACTCTCCTTCACAGCCCCGGAGTTCAAACCACACACTCCATCACCTCAGGACCCTGGGATGGTCAGCACAAGGAGGAGGGGAGCCGGACTGAATGCAAGCTCAGGCCCAGAAGGAGCTCGGCACAGACAGACAGCATGGGAAAGACTGAGAGCAGACTGCTCTATTAGCACCACTGCTGGACAAACACACATCGCACTTGTCATAAGACTAGAGGGGAATATTTAAAATGCACATTTTTAGACAAAAATATATAATAAATATGCTGCTTTAAATCAAATCTTCAATGAACTGCATTGATTTAAAAAAAAGAGTGCTATTCATTTGCTGTTACTCTGCAGCTGTCAATGACTAGCTTTAAGAAAAATATGTGCTTCACAAGAAAGAGAGAAAAAAGTATATAATTAGGTCAACAAATCATATTATAATTGTATAAATTTTGCAAAAATATGTTATGTGTTTTTTAACAGAGCTTGACACTGAATAAAATTGGCACTTGTCGAAAACAGAATATCATGTTACAAGTGTGTTATTCTGTTATTCACAATACTATTATTTTAATTAATAGTATTGTGTGAAAACATTATATGATAAAAATATAAAAATAGTTCCTGTCAGATTGCACATTCAGATCTAAAAAGACTGACAACAATATGATGTGCAATTTCTCACAATATTCTCATAAACAACTTGTGATTTAATTTTAAGTTTTTACAGCATTGAAATTCCTCATTATATATAAAACTGTACAACACTCGGGCTAGAATTGCTGCATGCAAGGTGTTTTATGTTTTTGTTTCAGACGAGCTGTCAACACTTTGACATTTTTAAATTAGCTTACTTTTTCTAGTAATTATTGGGCCCATTCGCTTGATCACTAAAGGGTGACATTAAAGTTTCAGGGTGAATTATTCACCAATGTTACAAGCAGTAATTGTTTCCTGTGTGATTTTGTACCTTCAAGCACTGTATCACTCCTGCCATTAAGTATACAAGCACTTATTGACTATGATTTGATTTTTCCCCAGAGGAAGAATACAACTAATACATAGGAAAGGACATTTATTGTAATAATTCTGACAAGCATGCTTTATTTAAATCTGCTCAAATAACAGAAAACCATTTCAAATAAAATTTTCCTCATGTATGCTCAATGTGAGCTCACTATTACTTACATCATGCACAAATGCAGGGGGACTTTAAAGCATCAAATCTGTTAGTAGCAAAAATACATAACAAGAAAAAAAACTCTCATGCTCTATAAATAAACCTATGCATGATTTTCACAAAATACATTTGAGCCAACTGTCATTCATGAATTATTAATTCTCCAAAATATTTGAAAAAAAAAAAGAACACCCTGTATTTTAAATGCTCTACTACAACAATTCAATAAAATGTTTTCATTTATTATATTCAACTTTTCACCATTGCAAAAACTTGAGTTAGGCGCTTTATAGTATTCTACAATCTGTTGCAATTTTTTCTATATGTTTATTATAATTATTTTAATTATAGAAGAACAAGATGTTTTTCTTTGGTGGTTCTTTGCAACACCTTATATTCAGCAGAATTCCCTCTACTTATCTCTCCGTATAGAGTTTTTTAGATCAAAGTTACTGATGTCACATTATAAGTAAAGAACATAAAACTACAGAATAAAAAGTTTTTTATTTATTTATTTATTTTTAATTAAAAAGGTTCTCCTGTGACATCAGACGGTACGATACTTTTGAACTGTAATTGGAACATTTTTTTAAAAAATGTGAATTCAGATCTGAAAGTACTTGCGAATATCCATTACGTTATTTCCACATATTATTAAAATAATTAGCGTAACGCATGAAGTAGCTACATTGGTTTTAATAGCCGTACTTTCTAACGAAAGGTTCACTTTACTTCTTATCTAACTTTTTTCTATTGATTATTTGTTTTGGAGTACTGAAAGAGTGTTCTAACCTGGCATTTGTGCAGTCGTTGTAGAGGGTCTCGAAGTCTTTTCTGGAGATGAGTTTGCAGCGGTTGACCCCGGGCTGAATGGCCCCCAGTCCGCGCAGGACGCGGACCTGCTCCACGTTACACACCACCGGCGTGATCTCCAGCCGCTTGAGTTTGGTGTAAACGGTGTGCAGACCCCCGACCAGGTGTTTGAGAAACAGGTCAAACGCCTGGGGCAGGCAGATGAGCTCCTGTCCTTCCACCGTGAAAGAGGCCACCTTGGCGCCCCTGAGCTCCACCATCCGACACTCATTATTCTGCGGGGTGTTTTCAACAGGGGACGGGGTAGAATACACGGGCGAATACACGGGCTTGCCGGCCAGTGGGATGCTGCTGGTGTTGGTGCTGATCAGATCCGTGCGGAACAGATTCTGGGTCGCTGACTGAGAAGGAGACGCAGAAGTGGCCGAAGGCGAGGATGATGATGCTGCGGTCGCGGAACATGATGATGATGATGCTGATGATGCTGACGAAGAAGTTGAGATCGGACAAGGCTGGAGCAGAGACGATGGGGGAATCAGAGCTGCCGATACGGCCATGGTGTTCTGCACCTATCAAATAAGTTCAGACGGGAAGGAGAGCCAGTATGCAAAAGTAGCGCAAAGAAGCAGAAATCCACCCCCAGTGCGCTCCGCCGACGCGCGAATGGATCTGAAAAGGTGCCGTGCCGAAATTAGGGCTCTGAGAAAGATTGAGAGAGAATGACAGGAAGAAAATGAGCAGAAAAGTGTGCCTCTGCTCTGTGGATGAGTTGTTGTTGTCACAAGGTACAGAGAGGGAGGAGCCACTATCAGCCCTTTGAAACGGAGACATGCACAATCTAATGCGACCCTAGTGGAACAGCGTGCGGAACAGAACCTGCGCTTCTTTTAGGAATGTTCTCTGAAACTCAACTTAATATGACGAGCTCCTCTGCTATATGTCTGGACGCCTCTCTCCTGTTATTGTTCATTATTTGAAAGTTCACCTGAAGTTCACATTTTTTTGAATGAGACGATAAGCAAATTTCATTAATATTGAAGGCTATAAATTTATGCAAAATAAATAAAGAACATTTTAGCTATGTATATAATGATGTGTTACAAATATGTTTGATGTTAATATTAATGAAAGTTAATAATAGATGCAGAAAGTACTGTGAATTGAATCAGTATCATATACAGAACTTCAGGTGAGATACTGGAGGGGATACCAGTGTGAGTTGTAACACCATCAGTTTAGAAATAAGTTACAGGGTGAAATTATTTCAGACATGAGCGCCATCCTCCTGAGGTGACCGTAAAAGTTATAAGAGGATTTACAGGACAAAAAAATAAATTAAAATAAAATAAATAAATAAAATTGGCAAGTAACTTTTCAGTTCTGGTGTATTTGATTTGCCATCAGGTTAATGTACTGTAGGCCAATGTTACATGACAGAACTAGTATCATCTGAATCTGTTCTCCTGTTTAATTGGACACATGGCATCCACACAAGTTTTCAAGTAAAAATATTGAAATATCATGTATGAGCAGACAAGAAGGGTTATAACACTTTCCAGGTCCTTTACTGAATCTACAAAGATGCATAAAATAGGTCAGTGTAGGCCACATTACACACAATTGTGAAAGTGACTACACACACACACACACACACACACACACACACACACACACAGATGTTACAGCCTATGCATTGTTATATTGTTATATTATGTTTTTAAATTTGAATTGAATTTTGATTTAAAACCATAAACATGTAAGGAAACAAATATTCTAATATATATATTTTCTCTAAGAGTTACGTACAACCCAGCACAGTTTATTTTTAACAGACAATTATAGAAACATCGTGTCTCAAAAATTTTTACAGAGAAAAAACAAACAAGTACAGATGTTGAAGCAAAAAGTGTTACAACACATCCCTTTTTTGATAAAGCCCACTCATGTCTCATTTTGCATATTTCTTCAAAGACCGAATTCAAGCATACAGAACTCTCCTGAAGCAAAGAAAAAAAACATGTGGAAGTCTACACTGTCAGAATCGATCCAAGTAAACTTAGAAGTTCAAGTTAGTCTGATCTGATCTGCTTTAAGATAAGCAGAATGCCATTTCAGAATTGTCATTCAGGCACAGAGGTAGCATGTAGTGTAAAAATCAATATCCACTTAAAATTCATTGCCAGACAAAGTTGCCCTTTATGTTGCTAACCTTTGCTTAAATATGCATTGTATTAAGATTTCATTAAAAACAATGAATGTCATGATAGTTTGCCAACAATGTTTCATGTTAGCATGGGGTTAACTGAAAATGATGGCCATAAAATTCCACACAAAGAACTGCTAGCAGACATTCATTTAGAGAAGAATGATGATAAGACAAAAAGGCATCCACAAACGCCACAGGACCTCTATGATGTCTCTGATTCAGAGTCTCTTAACAAGCAGGGTGGGCCTGATGAATCAAACTCCCATTAGAACAACAGTCTTTCAATAGACAAACAGCAGGATGCACATTGCAGAGAACCTCTAACTTTGAATGTTCAATTAGTTTCATTGGTTAAATTAACAATGTCTGCAATCTTTATGCACTGGGTAAATGCAAGCACCACGGAAAGAACAGAATTCTTCAATCTCACTCTTTAGAAGAAGCCATTCTACATTGCATCATAATTCAATGAGCCAGGATAAGAAGAGAAGTTCAAGCCAACAGTAATCAAGAGGTTACATACAAGCAAGAACAGCTTGAAACAGCTGAGAACGAATGTCAAACTCTTTTAATTAAGTCCACTTCAAGGTCAACAGCATAGAAATGACATGTCCACCTCGATTAAACAGTCATACTTAATCTCTCTATAAAACCTAAACATGTCACTTTAATTACTGTAAATATTATACATTATTATATCATTATTATAAATATGTTACATATAAATGGTTGATATATATATATATATATATATATATATATATATATATCTATATATATATATATATATATATATATATTGCATGTATACAGTATATATTGTTTTATATTGTTGAGAGCCCTAACTTGAGTCAAGATCTTGCTTCCTTAAGGGAAAAAGTGTAATTACAGAATACCAATGTGTTCACAACATTGGCATTTACAATATTAGCGTTTGAAAAGTATCCGATCCATTAGGAAGGCAAACAGATGACATAAATGCTACCATAAACGCTACCACAAATTAAAGCAATCTGACTGTTTGATCGCAAAGGATGAAATGCTCAATTATCTTCTGAAGGAGCATAAAGGGTGTTCTTTGTTTTCATGCTCTCTCTTTTTTTTTTTTTTTTTTTAAAATGGCATTTAAATGGTTTTTGAATAGTGCTTGAAGTTAGTCAACAAGATTTATATGTTTCTTCCATGTTTCTATGATATCAGAGGCCCACGATGACTGCTGGGGGATGACATGACATCGCTAATGAGGAAAGGCCCATCACAAGACCACACGCACAAAGGTTTGATCGCTTTGCAGTGCTGATGACTAACTCGTTCCATTTTGTTTATGCTATTTGTCACAGGGAGAACACACAGCAATCAGACATGCATGAACCATCAAACAAGCTGAGAACAATGTGGCTACTTTCTTTCCTAATCCTGAACACACCGGTTAGAAGACTAAGGAATGGAGAAGCAGTGGGTGCACAGAGTTTCCCTCCATCTGTATGATTCACCATAAAGCTAATGGATCAGTGTTTAAAAGTAGGACTACGATATGACTCGTATGATCAATGGCACTGTATGTTGTTTGATATAATAATTTATTCAGCCTTATAAGGCTATGATAAAACAATGTTGAAAAGCAATTTAAATTAAATTCATTTAAATGTCAATTCTCATGGTTAGGATTTTTCTATAATTGGCTATTTAATTAAAATAATTTTCACAGTCATTAATACAGCTCGCAACTTGTAGTGCACTGACATGTTTTAATTACATGGTATTAACAAAATTGATATGCTTTAGAAAGCATGGTGAATAAGAAATAATTACAAAAATCATACATCATCCCCCTTATGGACATTAAGAGTATTTCAACATAATTGATGAACTTTAAGGAGTTAGGGAGATAAATAACTTTAATTGCATAAAATGGGCGTACCTGGTTCAAATAGAAACAGCTGTCATTGCATTGCAACATATTGGCAGATTTCATTATTTGCAAACCTGCTTACCGTCTCATCTGATGAATAAACGTGACTTCCATGCAGTAAATATTTGGGTACATCTGCAAGTGTTGTGTGTCTGTCTTCTGACTCGGTTTCATTACTCAAATTGTTCTGTTTTCAGTGGAGGATGCAGCTTAAAATGCTGCTCAGACAAACAGAGTGCAGAGTGAGACAAATACTTATTGATTTTGAATATTTGTCTCCTCAAGGTCGCATGCCATTGACCCCATCCATCCAGAGACACCCCACGCCACACACACACACACACCATGGCAGATGCAGCTCACCAAAGGCTGGCCAAAACGTCACCCACCCTATAGATCAGTGAGAAAGATAGACTCCAAACCTGTAAAACAAAAATAACAAGTTTAGAATAGTATAATAAAAAACTAAGCCTGCCAAATTATTTTAAAAAATTACAAACAATGACTCGCATGATTACTCACATCCAGTTCGGTTTTTAAGGAAAAGTGGTAACAACTACAATAAGGTCCCATTAGTTAATGTTAGTTAATATATTATATTTGTTACAGTGTTTATTAATCTTTGTTATTGTTAGTTAATAAAAATAACTGTTGATTTAAGTCAGTAAATAATATTAACAGAAACTTTTTTTTAAAGTATGAGTAAATGTTGAAATTAACATTAACAAACATTAGTAAATGCTCTGGAAATATGTTTCATTGTTAGTTCATGTAAACAAAAGTAGTAAACTAATGTTAACAAATTAAAAGAAAGAAAAACAAATGTATGTTTATAACAAATATTTGGAAATATAAATGGTAAAGAAAAATAAATATATGCACATACTCTACCATTCTATTTATTTATTTATTTATTTATTTATTGGAATAAATAAATTTTATTCAGCAAGGATTTTTTTATTGATCGAAAGTTCAAAAAAGTTGTTACAAAATCAGTGTCAAATAAAGGTTGTTCTTTTTAGCTTTCTATTCATTAAAGAATCCTGAAAAAAATAAAAATGTATTATGGTTTCAACATTGATAATAAGATAAGATAAATTATAAAGTCGAACAAAGTCGAATTTTCAGCAGCCATCACTCCAGTCTTCAGTGTCACATGACCCTTCAGAAATGCTTCTAATTTGCTCATTTGGTGGGCAAGGAACATTTTTATCTAATAATAATATAAATATTATTATTTATCTTATAATCTTCTTAATGTTGAAAGCAGTTGTGCTGCTTAATATTTTTGTAAAACCATAATACAGTACTTTTTATATTTTTACAGTATTTCTGCTTTACTGTACCTTATATACAGTACAGTAACACTTTTAGGAAAATAAAGTGTATATAGTATATATGTTTAAAACATTAATTGCTGTTGATGAAGGGGTGCTTGAGCTTTACAGATGGGTCTATCAAAGAAAGGATGCTGTCTTTCCTATCCATTTGTTCCTTTAAAGAAAAGCATATTTTGGCTTTTCTTATACAGGTACACAAAGGATAGGGTTAATACACAGACTCCCAATTAGAGCCCCCTCATTTAGGAGACGTTTGAACGAAAACTTTATGACAGGCAGTTGGGGACTGTCATTAAATTAGAAGTTGAGAGAATGATAGCACACTTTCTTTGCTTAATGAGAATGGAGTTTCTCCCCAGACTGGAATTTTCTGAGTTCACTGCCGTCGGAATGTTTCACAAAGCAAAACTATTGCTCTCTTTGTTGTGTTCACATTACAGATGAGATCAGAGAGTAAACAGAGACCAAATGTGCTCTAATAAAACTACAGATCTTCTAGCGGCTCATTTCCATAAAGCAGTTCCAGCACAAATCAGGTATGACCTTCAGAGACATAATTAAAGCAAATATTTTTAGTCCCTGATTGGAATGTTGCTTGTCAATACAAATTGTGAAGGAACCTCATAACGGAATGCAGATTTTATTGTTTACAGGATGTATGGAATCCAAAACAATAAAAGTCTGTTTAACTGCATCTATGAATACTGGCATAAAATAGGACTGTCAAAGTTAATGGGTAACACGTGATTAATTTAATTTGTTCAACACAATGCATTTCATTATAAATAACTCAAATTTAACAAAAGTTAGCTGCATTCTTTATATAGAGGAATTTTTAGTATCATCAAAGCTCAAAAAGTGAAACTTCATTGGTTGGCAACAATCTAGCGGCAAAAACAAAACTGCATACAAGTGTGGGTAAAACATATATATATATATATATATATATATATATACATATACACACACACACACACACACACACACACACACACACACACAAATATATATATATATATATATATATATATATATACATGCACACACACACACACACACACACACACTTTTATTCGGCAAGGATGCAATGAATTTGTCAAAAGTGCTAATAAAGACATTTTAAATCTTATCTTACAAAAGCTTTTCAACAAAAGAATATCATCAATATATAAAATTATATGTGTGTGTTTATGCATATGTATGGCAAAAGTACATTATTAACATAAATTCTCATCAATGTTTAGCTTCCTAGAACAAACTTGGAACACATTGGTTCACTAGGTGCATTATAGAGATATGCTGCCATGAAACAATTGTCAGATTTCAAGCTGTTCTGAAGCTCAGATCCATTTGTGCGGTTGTTATGATGATGCTACCTGCCTTACAACTCTCTCTTTATGCAGCCTGTCTGCAAATATATCTGCAAATCTCAGGACTCACTTGGAAAGATGCCAGCTGAGTGTCTTGTGAGCTGAGCTGGCAAAATGTCCAACCGTATGTAAAATACTGCCCCTCTGGTGTCATCAGTCTTTAAAAGAGAGCTAATTTCATTTTTTCAAAAGAAGCCGCTTGATAGCTGCACAATTACTCTGCAGTACCCCGTACCCTGTTTAAAACCACACAGACTTTTATATCAGGCCAGAGATTTGTGGATGTCTAAATTGGAAGGTAAACCTGTATAAACAGTAGTAATTACCGTGCCATTCAAAAGGCCTGTTGTGCTCGTTCGGCAACAGCCACAGTGATTAAAATGAATCTCCATCGACTTCTCCATTAAATTGCTGGCAGTGGCAATCCTTTGACCTTTCCCATTGATTGAACATAACAATCACAATTCAATTGTAATGCAAAGAGAACATTTGTTATAATGTACATGAGATGCATGAGCCATTTCCTAGAGGGCTGAGGTAATCAATGAAGTGACTTCAAAAGGAACCTGCACAAAGACTCATTCTAGTCAGAATCTGCGCTACATATCGAACCCAACGTTCAGCTGTCTGTTGCATCACTCAATACATTTGCATTCTATAAAAGAAACATATTGTGCATCCAAAACCCTTGGTGTCATTTCATTCTATACAATAGCCCAAATACTGACGGGTGTGATCTAGTCTTCATTTGTTTTGATTTTTAGTACACTAAGCCTTCCCAGAATTCACTGCATGTGGCACAGAGGTCTGAGAAAATGATTATGGCTGACATTTCCCTGAATTATTTTCCTTTTTATTTTTTTTTTTTATTTTTTGCTCTCTGTACATCCACTGATTAGTAACATCTGTATGTGACACTGGTGCTGTTTGAGCAACACATCTGGATGTAAAACACTGTTAAACTTGTGGCAAAACTAGTCTCTGATTACTGGTACACAACTCTGCTCCCTCCCTCTGACCAGGAAGGAAAACTTCTGTGAAATACCCGACTTCTAATCAGCATTTAATTCTGATCTTAAGAGCAGTGCTGGATCGTGCATTTCAAAAACGAAGAGTATGTGAATAATGTCCTTAAGGGAAACTGCAGAATTGAGAGATTATAGTTTACACGCACATTAAACAGATTAAACCAGTCAGATCTCAAAGGCAGTTTATCTAATGGAGAAAATGTAGTATGCTAATTGCTTAAAGTCTGGTGCTGAAATTACACACAAGTTCTTCTCACTGTGTGTAGATTTAAGGGTAAAGTTTGATTAAAATCGCAAGGCTAATCAGGGATATAAGCCACAAAACAGTCTCTAAACGAAAGCGTGCTCGCTACACAAAAAAGTAATTGTCTCCAAAAACTTCTGCGATGACAGATTTAATTCCATTTAGTAAATGTTTAATAAATGTTATACAAACACGGGCGCCTATCTCACTGTATTCAGAAAACAAAGGGAAACTTGAATTGCTTTAATCATCCCGAGCTTTGACGTTGTTATTGGCTTTAAAAATAGCAGTTAACAGTAACTGTCTTGTAAAGGAAATTGAACCACATTTGCAAAATGATCCCCAATTAAGATACGGCTGTCCAGACCAGCAAAGTTGAACTGGGGTGTTGTGTCTAAGAAAAGCAGTCGATGCCATACAAAGCTATTTAATTAGCTGAAAGGCCCAAAGAAAACAGGCAGCCTAATATGTATCACTTTAATCAAATTTAAAGTGATTGCATCCCTTTTGAAGATTCCAGACCACGGATATGTTCATTAACAGATATGTGGACGGAATGAGGTAGTTGTTTCTCACAGAAATGACTCTTTAGCATTAGGAAGCTTGCTGCACTGCTAAACAAGACAGAAGTGGACATTTCTGTTCGCTGTCTTTAGTGTTTACTAATGTGTTTCAGCATAGCAGAGTGCTACCTTTAATCTGCACTAAAGGGAAATAATGCGTTTCCTGCCTTATTTACCATGCTTACTCAACAAGTGCTGTACAATTAGAATTGTTAATAGATTGAGAAAAACAAAAGGACTTTGAAGGTGGGAAAGTGCTGACATTATTTCACAGGGGAAAAGCACCCCTGAGAAAAAAAGGTCTGCAATAAATGTAGTTTCCTGCACTGTTCTTCAATGAAACGGCACCCCCTTTAATTATAAATGCCATAGAAGACATAAATCAAGGACAGTAAAAAAATTTCATTGCCTCTGTGTTAAATCACGCACTTTGCGCATCAAACAACAACTGTGTAAACATTGTAATTTCACTTGATTCTTGTTAAATGTATGCACCCTTTTTACAATCCATAAACAGATCTGAAATAAAAGTTAATAAATGTCAAAATTTGCATTCTGGGGGGGAAAAAAGCATCTTGCTGCATTTTTGCAAATATCAATCTATGAACCTTTTAACATTTTGTCAGACAAAATGCTAATTGTACCTTTAGGAATTTGGGACACAGTGACAAGAAATGAGATGCCCTGTCCTTTTAGATGTGGAAATCAACTGGGGTAGCATACAGAAACCCTTGCGAAGGCAAAGCAAACACCGCCAGCCATGTTTCCTATCAGTGCATAATGATACATCTCTCTTAGATAAAAACTACTTCTTCCAATTGGAGAACCCAATAAATTGTAGTACTGGAAATTTACAGTGAACTATTATCTGACATATATTATCATGATTGTCAAATTCTGAACAACATTCATGATTACAAAGTACTGTATTGTATATATATATATATATATATATATATATATATATAATATATATATATATATATATATATATATATATGAATGAAACTATTTGCTAGATTAATCTTTTTACATTTTCAACTACCGAAGTTGCAAACCTTTACACGCTCCAGTATCAGCACACTTAGGTTTCTTCTTCATCTGTTGTCCCATCATTCCAACACTGAGGCTAATTTAACAAGCGGGAATTAAGAGTATAAAAAGTGCTTACACAAAGGTTTCCACGTTATTTGCTTGGAATTGATTTTAACACTTAAACAGAATCCTAACTAAGGGCTTACGCGGGCCAGACCATCTGCATTTTACTGTAAACGCACACACATACATATTAGTCTATGGATCTCTATCAGAAATGCCAGTTAAAGCTGGCAATGTTTTTCCAGACACAGCATAATTTGTTTATTTTTACCCAACAAACATGTTCTACAGCGTCCTTATGAGCGATTAGCAATGTTGTTCTTCAAAGGTCCTTAAGAGGAGTTTGATGCAGTTCTTGCCCGTCCTCCCATTAATCCAAGCTCAGTTAAGAGTCTGCCATCTGGACGTGTGTTCCTAGCGATAAATATGATTTAGAGTTGATTCAGACATGTTTTCCGCACCGAGTGTGTGTGGATTTCAGAATTAAATGGCACAAACAAATGTGAAGTAGAGAGCAAATTAATATCTCTCGTTTTAGAGCTCCATAACAAAGTCGCACCCTTAATTACAGCCTGTAATCATTTCCTGAAACACAAATATCATGGAATTCAATTACCACCATAGAGCTCTTGCACAAATAAACTTATCTTACAAATATAAAATATCTCCTGATGCATGTTTAGATGATTCAGATTGTGCTGCAGGTAATTCTGTGACAACACTAGATGCTTAGTTGTTTCTCGACTGATGCTGAGATCAAGTTATTTGAGCAATCAACATAATTTTGTGAAATATTAAAGTTACGTGTGAATATCAGATAATGTTGGATCTAATTACCTTCCTTTTGAGTTTCAGATGTATTTCAGCTGAGCCAAACAACAGTGACCTCTACAGGGATTGAAGATGGAAAACCCAGATACACTTTTGACTTCCTGCAGTAACCTCCTCAAAGGGGTAAAAACAGACAATAGTATCATTAAAAAAAGGAAAAAGGTATGTTAAACAAGCTGTAAGTCATAGTAAATAAATTAAAATAAATAAAAAAGTAAAACAAATATGTAGTAAAAGTACAGAGTGAATAATAATCAAACATTAGTTTACACAGACACAAATAGTTTAGAAACAATTTTCAAGGAAACACACTGAATTAAATGTCATTTTTAAGACTAGTATTTTCTTGTAAAAACATACTTTAGTAATCTTTATTTAACATTCTGTAAAATATTTTTACAGTGTAATAGACACCGGGTAGAGTTAAAGCCAAATTAGAATGCTCCGTTGCATGTGACATATTTCCAGCATCTTAATTAAAAAATAATTATGTAAAATACAGTAACACTTTATAAAAAGGTTTATTAGTTAACTACTTTAGCTAACATTAACTAAGCATAAACAATACTTCTACAGCATGTATTAATCTTAGATAATGTTAATTTCATAATTTATTAATGTATTATTAAAATCAAAAGTTGTGCTTGTTAACATTAGTTAATGCGCTGTGAATTAACATGAACTAACAAAGAATGAGTATATTTTCATTAACTAACATTAATAAAGATTAATAAATACTGTAATAAGTGTACTGTTCATTGCTTTTTAATTTTAATTGTAACTAACATTAACTAATGAACCTTGTTGTAAAATGTTACCTAAAAAAAAACTAATGATTAATATGTAATACGTTAAGATACGTTTCAAAATATTCCTTCTAAATAAAAAATAATTAATTAATTATTTTCCCACAAAATTTTAACCAAAATTTTTTTAGAAACTTTTATTCTGTCGATTCTTCTAATTAACCCTTCCAATTATGTATCTAGTAAGGAATTACACATTGTAAATAAATCATATTTAGAAAATGCGATAAATAGTAATACTGTTTTCACAGTTTTGAAACTGTCATTGTCGCTTCTTCTGTTGTTTGGTGCAAAATAAACAAAGACTGCTTCATTTTTCCAGCACTACAGGAGAAGATCTCCCTGAAGACAAAGTCTTGGCCACTTCCAGGTTTAATGGCAGCAGATCCAGAAAGTGTTGCCAAGACGTTTCTCCCTCGCTTCTAAACTTTAGCACAGGAGGACAAAGTGTCTTTCACAAAGAGGGAGTAGAAAAAAAGGGTGCCAAACAAAACGAGGGAGAGCCAAGCGCTGTATCAAGAAGGAGGAATGACTGATTGAATGATAAGGGAAAACCAAAGAGAGCAGACCAAACAGGAAAAGCAGGCAAGCAGCAAACGGAGGGGTGTAGCCTGCACCGACAAAGAGCGCATGGTGGACACTCACGTTTCATGTATCTGCTTTTGTTTAGAGCGATCAAGAAAGCAAATCCCATAAAAACAATCTGGTAACTATTCTCTTTCTTGTGCAACCTGAATAACAGTTCAAACTAGCCTGTATCTAGTACTCAAATCACTGATACATAAGGTTAAACTGAGAGTACAGTCATATTACAGAAGACACACAAGCCATGTTGTGCCCTATTCCCCGCTGCTGCAGAATTTTCTTTTATGCATACACATTCAGTTCGGCAGCATCAAATCCTCCAGAGAGCCTGTGTGTCCCCTGGGCTTCCCATCACATAACTGCATCTCACGTGCACACAATATAACACAGAGAAGACCCAGCAGTGAACAGGCTCCTTTTAAACGCTCACACGCAATTTGAGGAAGATTTATTAAAATGCTATTAAAGCCACTGCTGATTGTGTTGATTCTCAAAGACTTTGCAAATTATTCCACTTTTTACTGAGGCCTTAAACAAATGGATTCAATAGCCTTTCACTGATTTCACCCTCTGAATAATAAACATCTGTAATGTCATTATGGGCAAAAATAAAAGGGACACATACTTTCCCCAGCGATGTGGAAAGAACATATTGCACCAACAGAAGATCTGCGACTGTAGTGTTACAAATATATGAGCACTGTGGTTTCATATCGACGTGGTTCAAGTGCTTTCAAAGGCCGGGGTCTGCTCTAGTGGACTTGAATGTGTAGTCTGTGGTGCATAAAGTGAAACATAAGGCCTAGCAATGACGCTTTGTCTAATAGGATACCAAGCCCGGGGCATTAAGGAAAAAGCATGCACCATGGATATGAAAAAAGTACATAAATGGGTGATTTAAAGTGACTGAATTAGCCTCCATTTTAGTGCATCTGCTATATTTGTCTCTAACTGTGTTGGGGAAGCTGCAGTACACCTTTTCTTATACTAATAAACTGTACAAAAAAAAAAATAATAATAATACGTAAGACTAACAGAATTCCCCCAAATGGTGTCAAGTCAAACAGTTGTCTGAACAAACAATTGCAAATTGGTGAAATTTCTGAGTTCCCAGAATGCACTGCAGCATGAATAAATGGTATGGTTACTGTTATAGCGTTAAAGTTACTAATTGAAATTTTGTTGAACAAAAAAAAAATCTGTAGTTGCCTTGATGGATTTATTGGCCAACTGAACCAATTCCCATTTAGTGAACAAACAAATTTTAGTTGCCAAAAATTTGTGACCATTTTAAGATAGTAACTGAGAACCTAAAAATCTTAAATTAATCTTTCATTTAATCTTTTTATACTTATATATAAATAATACACAACAGTATCAAACTTGAACATGTAAATTTGTTATAACCCTAATTTGTACTAAATAAAAACATCAAACAATAATTTAATTTACATTTAACAAAATACTACACTCATGGTATAAAAAATACTACACTCAAGTTAACATTTTTTTTTTTTATCTATTGATTGTCAATTAATTACATGAACTTTTTAAAATTATATGAGAGAGAATAATTTAGGATGAACTGATTCACTAGAATGAATCAAACTTTCCAACGCTACATATGAGAGTGTATCATTTAGGATAAAGTGATTCACCAGAATCAATCTGACTTTCAGTGCTATATATGAGAAATGGAGAGACCAGAGGTCCATTTAGGTGATCATGTTTGATTATTCAGTCCAAACATACAGATTAGACATTAACTCACATAAAATAGCCACAGAGTATTGGCTTGCACTACACCTATTATTTGGAAAAATTAGCTTGTTACTGGAAAAACCACAGGACACTGAAAACCTCTAAACAAAAATAAAACACTACTAACCTTCAACTATTTTCATTCAGTTACTTCCCAATACTGTTCTACAACCCTTCTACAACTTAAGGCCTTTAAAGTGTGTGTTTTGTGCTATTAGTGCACGTAAAACACTATTCATCTTTAATCTTTAAAATTTCTTTGTTTTTGGTAATTCAACAAAGACTAGTCTAAATGGGTTTAACCAGCTCCGTTGTTTCATTATCTGCATACTTGCATATCACTTTGCAGTATATTTAGCCAGTTGTGCGATACAAATCTGGTAACCCCTTTAAAACCATCCCAGAGGATTGAAAACTCTAAGTTCAGTCTCATTTCCCAGTCCTCGGCTCTCTGATCTTCTCTAGACAAAATGAGACACAGCAGCTCGAACAGAGGGAGCCTGGCGTACACTATTCCCTATGCTACTTGAATAGATAATGCTTCTCTTTACTTTCTTTATTCCTTCAAAAAAATGCATCAGAGGCCAAATATTAATTCTCCCTGTCACCCAGCAAAAGCTGGAGCGCGACGCACTCGGCATACCAGCCTGTGTTTTAGCATGATTAAGGCACACATAAAGGACTTTCACAGGCTGCTTTGAACCTTGCCATTCAATTCCTTTTGTTTTTTGTGCATATTCAAACTTAAACCACCACCCCCACCCCCCCCACTGCGGAAGCTGATCCTTAATGAAACATATAACAAATTAAGACAATGGGATTAGTGGTGTCCAAGCGCAGAGCATCTCTGTCCGGACTAGCAGGTTCGACGAACCCCAGAATCCACTCTTCCCCCTTCCTTCCCCACGCCCATGAATCTCCTTTTAAAATATGCCAATAGTTGTGATTGCTTAAAGCTCGATCCTTCGGCTCCATAAAGATGTGTGTGGAAAGAATCACATCAAGGAATGACACTGACAGAGGAACTGCTGACTCGCATCAGTGTTTGTCTTTTGATGTGTGAGATCAAATCGATGTACACACTCTCGTCGAACAGCATGCTGGGAGGGGGGAAGATGGGGATTAGCATTTTGCATCCCAGAGAGTCGAAGGTGCCTGCTTGCCTTAAATCATTAGTGTTTATGACCTTTTGCCCCAAATAATCAGGATTTACCAGAGTTTTCTTGTGGAGAGCTGGAAGGAGGTTTCTCCTGAGCTGAGTGAATGATCACCTTCGCTTCCTCAATTATTAAGTGGCTACATGAGAAATAGGGAAACATTAGCAGGTGTGTAAAAATTTTAAAAGATTAAGTGCTTCAAAAGAGGCACCCAGGGGTGAAAACAGGAACGTGAAACTGCTTTGGCAGTAACCAGTCAGTGAAACAAACGCTTGAGCAGAAAATGGTTATAGGAGATGCAATGCCAAGAGTTAAGTGCATTTCTGAAGTTAAAGCAGTATAAATAGAGAGATATGAGAAGGATCCAAATGAAGAGTGGTTTGAAGAAGAAAACAAAATTCAAAACCTACAATACACATTGTCCTCAAAGAATGGCCAATATCACCCACTTATTCCCACAACAGTGTGTCTCAGTTATGCAAGTTTTGTTTGAAAAATTAAGCAACAAACATTGGGCCTTATTCTTGAAACAGAGAACAAATTTCTAAACAAAACTAATTCTTATCATTCAAAACCATTTGTACATATACAGTAAGATTGAATTAAATTTAACAATTTACCTACAAAATGTTTATATGCATGATTTTCGCAGAAATTTGCTCTGCTTGCTTTTCCCTTTATTAAACTGATGTCTGAGATACTTTATTCTGACTGGTCAATTTGCCAAATCAGGATTAACTAAAACCATAAAAAGAATTTGTTTTACTTGAAATAAAATGAACGTTAACTAAAATAAAATATTAAATATTTTCATTTTAGCTAGTTGCCAACATTTTTCATTTTAACTTAACTTGATGTACTAAAATGACTAAAAATAAAACTGTAATAGAAATTAAGGAAAAACACACAACAAAATTATTTAAACTGAACATGGACATGGAAAAATGAACATGGAAAATTGATTTAAAATATTAATAAAAAACTATACTAGCATGCATCAAATTATGTATTTATTACATATGTATATATATGTGTGTGTGTGTGTGTTCATTGTATGAGTAACTATATTATACCCACACACACACACACACACACACACACACACACATATATTTATATATATTATAAATCATAAATATACTGTACATATATGCAATTAAAAAAATGAATTAACTTAATATTAATGTTTAAATAATTAAATTAATATTAATATATAATAAACTACTTTTCATGGCCTTGAACTCCTTCACTGTGTACTCATCTCTCAAGTAAAATACTTATCCTTGGCTATACTGCAATCCTACAGGCAGCTAATGAAAGTATCAGAGAGTGTGAAAGAACAAAGTTGTTAGGAGTTGTGCAGGAGTGACTTTGTGGTTAGAGTATCGTGCTTTTCTACACTATTTGAATGCAGAGGGCTTGCTTGCAACTCTACGCTAATGATCAAAGTTGAGAGGGGAAAAATCTCCTGAGTGTAAGTTATGAGGATGAGACGAGCAGAGGAAAATGCTTTGCTACCCAGCTTTGAACACTTTTACACTTTCCAGTAAGCTTTGTTTTTTAATTGGCTGAAATTAATCTTATAGGGATGTAGATGCCTTATTTGCATTCATTAAAACTCAACCATGCTTAATTCCAATCAAATTTGCTTAATTATGCATGGCGAAAGAATCCCAAATGAGCTGAGGATTTTTGTTTGCGTTCCTTTTTTTCTATAGCAAATAAAAAGTTTTTTTGTTTTTTTTTTGATAGCAAATAAAATGTAATGAAGCTGTCTCTTTGTGTTCTGCTGAATGTCGAGGAGCACCTTGAGTCTTTGTTGAAAAACTTTTATATCATGGCTAAAGTAATTATAGGAATCTGCATTTTTCATTGTTAATTGTGGATGTCAGCATCATTAATTTTCATTTACAGCAGGCAATAAAATTAAGAATACTTTGTGCTGATGTTTTAAATCATGCCAGTGAAGGCGATGCATTATGCAACTTAAATTTCAAGAAAATATTGATTAGGGCAGATAGCCTTTTCTATGAATCTTAAACAGGCAGATGCAAGATAAAGCCTGAGGTATCACTTTCGCTTGCTGTCACTGCACCGGACGGGGAAAAGGACATCCATATTCCCTGTGATGCTACTTTGGCAGTGAAAAATAAGTGATGGGAATGAAATGTAGATGACATATACAGGAGAAATAAAAAGGGGCACAGAACTCATACTATATTCTGTTATTTGCTGCAAGCAGCATCACTTGAGTATGGGTCTGAAGACTATTAATGTCAAAAGTACTGTTGCAATATGCATATTGAACATTTTTTATGCTATTAAAATAAGTTATTGATTGTGTTCAGCTAAATCTCTGAAATGAAAAATAAAATGGAAATATGTAGGCGCATGTTGCCACAAGAAGACGGCTTAGAGAAATGCATGTCATATCTTAAAATATTTCCATCAGTGCTTATTTGTTTCAGCCAGGCTCCCTTCCATATGTCCAGTGAACTATGTTTCTTTAGCTACAAAATATGTGTGACTGGCAGCGCAACAAGAGCACTTTAAGTTGTCTCTATTGTGCAGAACAACACAATGTGCATGCACCAACACCGTTTGATTAATAGCCTCTTTTCTTCTTTGGTGTACAGGATATATCCAGCTGCAAGAAGCTTTGGAGCATTGTGCTTGGAAAAACAAAGGAAGAATAAAATTGATCTTTCTGGAAACAGAAATCAATGAATAGTTATTTCCTGTTTCATGCATGGATTTAGACAGAGTCACTAAGTTACAAGAATTCCCCTTTCTACTTCAAGAATAGCAAGGACTTTACAGTATAGTGTAGCGGCAGATTTAATGTTTTTGGCCGAATTATGCTTCAATTGCACTTTGCATTTTTAAGTTGAAAAGGGGGGGGGGTTAATTTCAGTTTGAATTATTGGTAATTTTAACAAGACAAAATGTTAAAAACTTGGCAAGTACTTTTAAAAGGATAGTTCACCATGTAAATTGTCATTTACTCACCCACATGTTACTCCAAACCTATATGACATTCTCTCTTCTGTGCATTTTTTTTTTTTTTTTTAACGGAAGAATCTTTAAGAATTTCCTTTTCTACTTGAAGAATAGCAATGACTTGATTGTAAATGTAAAGCATAGATGCATATTTAATGTTCTAGCTTAATTATGCTTCAAAACATTACAACTTCACTGCGAAAAAGGGAGAAAAATATCATTTGAATTATTGGTGATTTTAACAAGATAAATTGCAAAAATGGCAATGGTTGAAATAAAGATACAGGAATAGTTCACCCAAAAAAAATTCAATTGTCATTATTTATGCACCCCCATGTTACTCCAAACCTACAGTATATGTCTTACTTTTCTCTGTTGTAAACAATAGAAGATTTTTTAATGAAGGTTTTGACTTAAGAATAATTAAGAATTTCCAGAATTTCCAGGACTTCGTTGTAAATGTAAAGCATAGATGTATATTTAATGTTTTGCGCCTGGTTATGTTTCAAGACATTGCAACTTTAATGTGAAGAAGATTTTAAGAAGTATATATCAGCCAAAAAAAAAAAATCCTTTCCTCATGTTACTCCAAACAACATTGGAACCAATTTACTTAAATTATTATTACATTTTTTTTTTTTTTTCAAATTATGACTAAATTTGTTTTCGGTTGAACTATTCCTTTAAGAAAGCAAGGTATCATATTGTCAGATTTTTTCTTTTTCTTTTATAGAAACAAAAACATTACTAAAATAAGGCCTAAAATAAGACATCACAGCCAAGCACGGTTATAATTGCCATGTTTGTGGTGCCTGGTTAGATTTATGTCTAAAAAGATTTGCCTGTGTCTGTTCTGCATACAGGACTATTATTTCTTGGGGGTGATTGTGTTGCTATCACAAAAGCTTCTCTGCTCAATTGTTCTGTTTCCAAGTTGGAGGGCTGCCCGTGGCCTTTTTTTTTTTTATTACTCAGGCAACTCTAACTATCAGCTCCATTTTCCTTTTCCTGCTTTTTTCCTGTCAAGACACTGAGACAAGTCACTCTAATGTAACAATGAGGGTGATTTCATTTGACTTATCACACACACTAACTGCTAAACCAGCTGCCCGGACTTTGATCCAATGTACTTCCTGCAATGGACTTCCTAAACAGGCAGTAAACAGGCTGAAACTATGATATCATTACTTCAGAGCAGCAAAAACATTTCATATTGATTATTTTACCTGTTGCCTGGGTCCCACTGGACCTAGAAAGAAAGCAGGCCTGGCGTAGCAGTGCTCCAACCTCCACATTTCCCCACTGCAAATCTTGAGACAATGGTGTTAATTCAGCCATATGATCACTGAATACCACAGGGCCATTACGACAGGAAATCATATGGACATGTAGCATTAGCATACTTCTGAAGCAAAAAAAAATAGCCCCCATGGTTTGGGAAATGCCCTTTTATTCATACCACTGTCCTTCGCTCTCCCGATGGTCAACACGCAGCCATTACTTCTATTGTACTGCGAATGAGAGAAAATAAGTCACACAAACTCTTAAGGGATTTTCTCTTTCTCCATTAACCATTGTTTTTCACATGGGGCTAAATCAATGACATCGCTTTAGGCTTTCTGGTCAACACGGTTGAATATACAAGACAAAGACTCGAGATTAATTCAGCAATCTGTGACATCATTTTGTGAATAATTCATTCTGAAGGCCAGATAAGAAATTATGTGTGTGGAAATTAATAGTGCTTATTTAATAACATTCTCCCATGGTTTCTCGGCACTACATGATGGCGCTGGAGTCGCAGAGAGTGGGTACAAAAATCAAGGCGGATGATTCATTCGCACTCCTCTGGTAGTTGAGTTTGATGGATCATTCTTAAAAGCGTCGTCGCTAATCTTCAGCTCCTCTTTTTTAGGTTATTCACAGATCAGTGAGTTTTCCGGCTAATCCGGGTTTTGATGCTCCCCTGTCTGTGTACATGGTATTCATCATATCTTGACAAGAGGAGTCCTTCAGACAACAAATAACCTTCAGTAAGGGGATGTGAGCAGTAGATGTGCAGTTATTTTGGATATGTATCACTGAGGGGTAAGAACACAGCGGGAGATGAATGGTGTCCTTGTTGGCAATGGGAATGGACCTCTTTTTGGTTCCCCGGAATAATCATTCTGAACCCTATAGCCATGCCTTCAACAACTTAATCAGACAGCCTACTACCTGTAAAGTGGCTGGGCTGATTTGATTGCCATTTTTATTGGATCTCCCGCCCATAAATCAAAGCAATGGGGACGGTTCTACAGACATGACCACTCGTCATTCGCTAGTAGCCTTGGAAACATTGTTGCGGGAGTTGTGCGATTGGCAGTGGGGGTAAATCAGACTTTGGAAATTTTGCCCCTTCTCCAGAAGAGCGTTATGGTTAGATTAAATCATCTTGAAAATTGATGTCACTTTGCCAAAGTGCTTCACCTATCCCTTGACGGGCCTCTGTCATCCCGTGTCAATGTCAGCACTTTCATCTTACTTTGTAAAAAAGTGGCTTTTCCAAATGATGGGCGACTAAGGGATCTCTAAACTTTAGTGGGGAACGTTTCTCAAACAAACTGCTTGGGGACAATACATATTTAGAGCTTCTCAAGTTTTACACTTAAAGTAACAGCACACACACACACACAAAAAGAATATTCTTGTCATTATTCATTCAACCCCAAACTTTTTTTCTGTGGAGTACAAGCAGAAATTTTGAATACATTTTACACATCTCTTTTCTATGCATACATGTTGTCAAGTTCCAAAAAATAAATTAAATTAAATTAAATTAAAACAAACAATGGAATATTCTTTTAAAAAGCAAGATACAAAATTGTCAGATTTGTTTTACATTCTTAAAAATACCATACTTATAAATGTAAATTATCTCATATTCTAAAAAAAAAAAAAAAAAAAAAAGAATTATTGAAGTAAAATTGTATGCAAATGGCCAGTCACGCTGAATAAAAAATATTAATTTAAAAAAGTAATTTGATGGGGGGAAAAATCTAATGAAAAGTATTAAAATATCAAGGGGCTCTATTGAGATGTCCCTTCCAGTAGTGAGAGCACTAATGATATGCTAAGGATTGAAAATTGCCATCTCGGATATGTCTAAAACAGTAAACTGGTAAACAAGGCTCCTGTTAGGAACAGGGATGATTTGAATCAACAAGGGTGAACAGATATGGATACTCTCTGCATTAGTGTTAATAGGAATAGATTATGGAGGGATCTGGCGATGTGACCTTCAGTGTACTAATTGAAATAGTATTCAGAGTCAGCAGTGGAGTAATCAAGTTAAACACAGTATCATAAATCATCATGAGACGCGCTGTCACAACTAAGCCATTAGCCCCCTGTTTTTCATCCACACACCCTCATGGAAATATCTGCCATGCTGCTCCATAGGTTAATAGGAACAGAAATGGCATTTAAAGTCTATTTGGATCAAATGTACCGCGCGCCTGAAAGTAGAACTTCGCTAATTTACAGGTAATATGAATTGATGTGGTTATGGTAGGGGCTACTTGAGCTGACAGTGCAGTTGGACTTGAGACTGCTGGGAGTGCACACTTAATGTTCATTTGGTCTTTAACACACAGGATTCAACAGGTCATTATGCATTAAAATAATTTCAATAATTAAAAAAAAATTCAATAATTTAAAACAATTTACAATTAACTTGCACATAACAAAAGTCAAAATCAAAGACACCATAAAAATCCAAAAACAAAAAAAAAAAAATTAAAATATTACAAAAAAAATTTTAAATATTAACTAAAAATCTCAGGAGGTACTTCATGTGAATATTTAAGTCTAAGGGATTCAGCTAACAAAAAATAAATAAATAAATAATTCTGGCTGAATAAACTGTGACGTTCAGCATTTGTGCTCACTTGTGTTTCCTGTGACACTGGGTGGTTTGTCAAACTTCCTAACATCTTTATTGATATCAACAAGTACTCTCCTAGCAAATAGCTTTTTAATTGTTACGAAATGAGTGAATTAGATACTAAACAGTCGGTTAGCGTCAATGAAACGTCTTTCACAGACCAGTGACCACCAAACTTGTCAGAACGCTGATAAGCGGCTGAACTGGAATGCTTACATGGCATTAATCAAATAGATACGTCTAATTAAACGGGTTTAAAACACGGCTTTTTCTAAATGTTGCTCAGGTATTGCAATAATTTTTGATCACCCAAGCCTGGAAGACAAATAATTAGAACTGCCACACCATTCTGATGAGTGATGTCAGCGTCTCGGAGTGACCTTCCCACTGCTAATTAATTTTCATCCCGAGAAAAAAAAAGACCCTGTTGTTGCACATTATTAATTGAGTTCATGAAAAGATGCGGCTGATTAATTTTTGTTGATAATACTTGTCATTCCAAGGAGCGTTGGTGATCATTTTATGGCTTTTTGTTTTTAGCGCTCCTCATTTGCAAATACTTAAGTTACATTTTTGTGAAACTCTAAAACATTAGCTGTGAGGGAAAGTTAGTGAACCCTTTGGAATGATCTGGAATTCTGCTGAACTGACAGGACTGTCTGACTCCGATTACCCCCATTTCAAGCTGTCAGTATCATAGAGCTTTATATCTATTGCACTTTCATATGTATCTATCATAGATTTTCTCTTCTGTCATTGCTCACTATGGCTAGTAAAACATTGTTCTGTCAATGATCTTGATTGTTCAAATCATGTACTCAGTAAAAGTATGCCATTTATTATTATTATATCAAATAAGAGCAGTGCTTCAGCGGTTTGCTCCAGAAATATGAGCACAAAAGTAAACCTGATAAAGTTGGGTTGTGTCATGACCCGATCTCCTGTTTAGCCTAAATCAATACGTGAGGCCTAAAATAAATGAAAAATAAGATCAACTTTAGTTATTACTTACAAAAGATCAAATCACACTCCAAAAGCCATGCACAGAAAAATGCAGAGAATTTCATACAGGCTACAAACTTTCCTTCACAGCTGCATGGTGTCGTTGTAAGCGTCTCCTAATGTTGTAGGCAGTCAATGGCACTCACAGAAATATTAGAGTTCTCAGGAGGCCTTTCTCAACATAAAATGAGTCCCCAGCTCAGAAGGGCTGCTATTCTTTGATAAGGTATAGCTGCAGAATGCTGGAAAGAAAACCATTATGAATTGATAATGCTGGGCACAGACTTGTTAATAGAAAAAAAAAAAGTCATTTATCTGAAACGTCTCACAATTGTCTGTGAAATGCAAGATGTCATTGAGCTGATGAAAATGTGTCCCTTAATGAATATTCTGACAATTTCCAAGCATTGTCCTTGACGGCGTAAATGTATGTGAATAGCACAGTGTGTCATGGTTGTAAAATGACATTAATAGAACAGTAATTATACAGAAGCACTGTTATATTTCACTGCAGTATGTTATTATGCTTGGCATTATAAAATAATACTTGAGGACTAATAAACAGAATTCTTTGTGTAATTTCTATAGCGACATGCACTTTACAATGACAAACACTGGCCTTAGCCTGCAGTCTTAAAAGTGTTCAAAATATGATGAATTAAACTGGATAAATATTCTTTAAATCTCATGTGAACTGATAACACCTATAGACTTTATGGCTTTACAACATTAATCCACTGGTTTGTGGTTTACCTTGTCATTCCCAAAGAAGCTTAAAACACAACAACACATATACAGAATAGTTTATATACTTGTTTTGAGAGGGGAAATTTTTTCTTTTTTGTCTTGAAACTGGCTGAAGTTTTGAACCTTTTCTTTTTCTGTGGCCTTTGATCTGGAATTTTAATTCCTCTTTCTTTTTCTCAAAAAGCATATACAATCATTTAAAAACCTCATAAAAGATCTCATAATCAGTCTGTCCTGAAAGTTTTGTAAAGAATCAAGAAGCAAAATAATAATAATAATAATAATAATAATAATAATAATAATAATAATAATAATAATAATAATAATAATGGGGGTTTTCTCCTTGAAACCTATTGCACATTACATTGAAACAAATGAAAACGTAACTTATATTAACAAAACTACTCTAGTATAGAAGTTCAAAGTATGTTTGCGGCTATGAAAATCCCTTCCAGAGTAATTTATGGAATAACAAAGACTACAAGCACATGAAATCTCTGTTTAGTGTTATTCAAAAAGTCAAATAATAGAGATTTATAATACAGTTATATATAAAACACACACGCACACAACAGGCACACTCTAAAGAGTCAAGACTTTGAAATGCTAAAAAGCTGAATAAAAGAATAAAAGTATTGGCGAGCAATCCAAGAGTGTAAACAGAGGGGATATCAGGGGATTAATGACTGATTGCCATTCATCTCTTAACCTGAAGGAGATCGGCTGCTTGAATCCTCCTTCTCTGGAGGTAAGCATATGGACAGTGCATCTGTTTTTGTGGCGAGCTGAGCGATTCTACGCCGTGTATAAAACTGGGATTCTGTCCAACTCAAGAGTAAGTTGTCCCCACCTGATACATGGTGTGTGTTTTCCAGATTGCATGTTTGACCATTTAAACTTAATTAATCACTAGTGTTCAAAGATATTGTTTCATGTTGTTGGAGGCTTAAAAAGTGTTGTTTGTTTTCAAGTTCAGAAACACAAAAAAACTGCTAGCAACAAAAATACTATGCACCACTTCAAGGCTACTTCAAGTTTGGGCAGCCATAAAGTAGTTAACATGAGCAAGTGTTTGTCTTTGGAAACATTAACCAAACATTGAATGCGATTCAGAAAGAAGAAGAAAAAAATCATTAGATCATTTTCATTTGTCTCTTCAAGTCCCTGAATAAACCATGAGTGTTCCCTAAAACAATATAGCTTTCAGCACCACCCACTGGTAAGAAATGTCCCATATAAATACTTCACCCACCAGGACTGCAGAGTCTCTCTGAAATGATATTCTCACATGCTCTAATCTCACAAGACTTTGACTCTCTGTCATTTCAAACTGCCTTTCACCTCTCACTCACCCCATCAGAGAGCATTCAATCATCGGTAATTGTGATCACACATCACCCTTACAAAACAACTGCTGCAAATGCAATCTATAACTGGACCCAAACAGGGGAATGGAAATCCCATTCCTGGGAGCTCTAAAACAAACAATGTTAGTCCTATCAGTAACCTCTATCCTGAGAGGACAAGGTTAACATCGACACATTGGTGCACCCAAAATAACAATTGCACCGAACAACACAATCAAAGCGTTCCCTCATTGTTTAATTTTCTAGTTTTTATCTGCAATATCTCCCAGCGTGCTCTTATCTTTGACCCTCAGCTTGTAGCTTTGTGGCAGTTTCCCTTTTAGATGGCTGATGACCTTGGGAGGGATGTCATTAAACCCTGACCCATTTGATGATCCCCTCATGTGGAATACATATGCCAAACGGCAGCCGCTTTCACTCAGCAGGGGTGACGTGAAATACTTACAAAAATATGACTTGACACACTTTATCAAATGGGGAAAGATGAAGACAAAACAGCTGCTGCTGCTGTCGTAAGCAATCTGGCCGCGATTGAATAAAAGTGTCAAGAAAAAGGCCGCTTGATGGTCTTTTGTTCTCTCCCATCCAGGTTGATGTTAGTTTGAGCTGTCAGGGGGGAATCACCCTGAAACTATCCACATTTTGGGTCTATATAAAAACAAAAAAAAGCACCCCCCGTTTAAAATCTTGCTGAATGCCCTGAAACTATCCACATTTTGGGTCTATGTGCCAAGTGGCGCATTGGCCAAAAAAAGGGAGTTTGCTTGCCATGTGGATTTCTTTGAGAAATGCAAAAAACTAAAGAAAGATAAAAGCAACACTAAACAAATTTTTTGTAAAGATTTATTATTCTAACTTGATTTGAATGAATATACTATTGTTCATTCATAATACACTCATCTTAATTCATACAAGTGGAATTTATATAGAAATTAAGGAAAGACATTAAAAGCAAAACTTTCCAGTTTTATTCCTATCTTCTCAAGGTTTTTGGGGAACTGGAGAAAATATGGTAATATCTATTATTTAAATTTTATACCCTGTTCGCCTGTAGTGTCTTGCCTTATCATTAAATAAATTTAATAATCATTTTAATAAACAATCATATTGATCCTTAATGTAAAGTATTACCAAAAAAGGGGAAGATTAAAGATATTAAAGATGATCATATATATCATGAAGAGATTTTAAAGCATGTGTGTCCAAAAAAAAAAAAAAGAGAAAAGATGGACAAATCACCAAATTTAACATGACTGTCCCTGCTGATATGTCTTTGAACTTGTTTAAAACAAAGTAGAAGACGCACTCCCACAAATGCATCTTCATTTTTTTTCTAAAGGACAAGCATTGTTATGATGAACCAGATGTTATACCAGCATTGCACATTCATTACTCCCATAAACCCATCTGTGGAATAGATTTTATGCAAATCTTTTCGGGGATCTGCATAAATAAAGTCCTAATTAATACCTTTGAAGAAACCTCTGTACTATTTAATACTAAGGCGTTCTTAATTATGAAGGGAAAGGTAAGATGCCCCCAGGTAAAACTCAACAAATGGATAGCGATCAAGAAACATGGCGAGTTTTGTACTCTGGACCTTTTGTTCTTCTGACCTGTGATGGAATAACCATTAAAATAATCCAGCCTAATGTATGACCCACAGTGATCATTTCTCATTGGATGGCTATTTGATAGATTACTGCTTGTGTTATATAAATGGAATACCAGCCTGCATGTTTAAATGCCGTTATGCATACAAGATGCTTAAAAAGAAGGGGGAAATAGTTATAACTTACATGCTTATATTTTCATAAATAAACAAAACGTTACCTGGCATAGATACAAGATATTAATATATTAAATAATTACATAAAATAAGCATATACAATATGCACATATGCATGTCCTAATTGTATTAATTTAAAATTACATTACAAATAATTCCAAAAAATAGCTCAGAAAAGTGTAGTTCTGAGAAAAAACTTGGTTTGATCTGATTACACTCATTTCAGAACAATCAAACTGAGTAATTTCACAGGGAACACTGGAGTCTATTTAAAGAGGTCTTTGTATCAATGCTTCTAATAAAAACCTCATTAATTTCCCTCTTTTTCACTAGGAATGCACTACATGTTTAACCAGATGCCTTTGGAGCAGTCCATTGATTGGCAGGTCTGTTTTTCACCAGACATTGATGGCTTTAATGGTGAAGGTGCCCCTTTGTTCAGATTTTATTAACTTGAGCCAGAAGAGGCTTAGCTTTATCATAATATTCCACATCAGTTTCAGGGCTTAACCAGTGCATTTTACATGACGGTAAATAACACTGTTGGTCAAATAATTCATTAACACAACAATAAAAAGAATAATAATAGGCAAATCTGTGCATGTGCTTGAAGCTGAACAGAGACGAGTGAAGGGAAGGGAGGGGTAGACAGAGGCTAATAGAGACAGCTTTGTCATGTGATTAGTGGTCTGCTCTGAAGGAATCTGGCCAATGACTAAACAGGAGGAGGTGTGGAAAGATCAGCTAATGGCTCGGAATGCGGCAGCTAAAGAGGTACCAGTTACTCTTATATTTTCTCATATACTTCAGTTCATATATAGTATTTTCCCTTATATTGCCTCTAAATAAACAACAGTGAAAGTGGGTGTTTTAGATTAATTATCAGATAATCATAAATATTAAATAGAAATAGTAAATAAATAAATATAAAATAGTAAGATAATCTTAAAATTATATAGCAGCCCTAAAATGTTTTTGGAGACTTTAAACAAAATCACTGCATTAGAACTACAATGTCAAACCGAGAAGCATGTGTTTTAAGAAAGTCAACCCAATTTTCAAGCTAAAATTGTACAAAAAAATAATGATGGATGCACTACTGTATATATCTATACCATAACGGTTATCGATAGATAGATAGATAGATAGATAGATAGATAGATAGATAGATAGATAGATAGATAGATAGATAGATGATAGATAGATAGATAGATAGATAGATAGATAGATAGATAGATAGATAGATAGATAGATAGATAGATAGATAGATAGATAGATAGATAGATAGATAGATAGATAGATAGATAGATAGATAGATAGATAGATAGATAGATAGATAGATAGATAGATTTTAATTATACTGAATATTTAACTGTGCATGTTCGTTTTGCTTATTTTACACTGATCACTTAAAGTTAATCTTTAAAAACACCAATAATTAAAAGAAAAGTTAAATATGATCTTTAGGAAATTAAATGAATATCTATTTTTATATATATATATATATATATATATATATATATATATATATATATATATATATAGTTTTATGATGCCTAAATACTTGCAGCATTTAAAGTCTTAACTGTTCAAAATTAAGATGAGAATATATATATATATATATATATATATATATATATATATATATATATATAATATATATATATATATATATATATATATATATATATATATATATATATATCTGGGCACCTGTGGTTCCTCTGACACCTGTGTGAACTTCAAGGGATCTGACAGCTGGTTAAAAGTAATTGCAAAAATGTCATTGTAAAATCATTTGTTTGCAGATGCCATTTGGCTGAATAAAATATGATTTGGTAATTTAAGTGTGTCTTAAGTGTCTAAATACTTTTTGGGGGCAGTGTAAGCTATTTCAGCACATAACATCTGTTGTGTAGGGGATTTTTTTCCTGCTGCCCTCAAAAATGGCAACTGTTTTCTCCAATCTCACAGCTGAATAGAGGCATAATGATCTGAGCCTTCAGTGAATATTACAGCATTATAATCTTACTCATTTGATGCAGCAATTTTGGACAGATGTTCTCTTGATTTGACGCTTTTTTGATTACAAAAAAAATCCTCCATGAGTCTTACAAATATTTACCCATGTAGCAGAGTGAAACTCGTTATGCTGGAGTAGATAAGCTTTGTATGTTTGACTAAAGCATTGCTGTGCCGTTCCTTAATTGCTTCAAATATACAAACCTCTCAAAGACGTAAATACATTGTTTTGAAAAATAAGCTCACAAATTTAGCTTTTTCAACAAACAAATTTTGAATCATCTCCATTTCAAGCTACATCTTGGATTGTCTGCCGTTAAGTCAGTCTTTGTCAAAAATGTAATTTTTGGGTGAGCTATTCCGAACTGAACAAAAAACAATATGACAGACAATGATTTTCTTATGTTTAACTTCATTTTTACGTTTTGTACTTACATACTGTACATATAATGTTATATGTAATAAGTAAACAGAAAAAAAAATCATGTCTCTTTTATTTTATGTTTTTTTCGTCTGTTTTGTACTAAGGAATAAATATGGGAATTATTAGTACAATTGCGCATTTCATTAAATTCCAGGCCCAAAACTCATACAAAAAAATAGTTTATATATCATTTAGGAGGTATACCTTGCATTTTGCAAATAAAAATCTGCAATTTTCATCAGACCAGAATATTATTACCAGACTATCTAGCTCCTTTGAATTTGGATACACTTGAGTGTTCCCAGACATCATTTTGTTCATTATTTCAGTATTCAGCAAAAAGCTGTTTCTGCTATCAGATGAATCCTTTCTCTCTCTCTCTCTCTCTTTCCTAAACAAGGGATTGGTTGTCTAGCCAGGAGAACACCTGTAAGACACAGATGAGCGTACCTGAGCCAACCGTCCTGACCCAGTCAATATGCAATTATTTCAACTGAAGATCCACCACTGTCCACATCAAACGTTCCACATTCCTTGGGCAGATTATCTTAAATTATCTTTTATTATTTTGGCCTGCATGGACGAATTGAACTCGATCTGGTCCGCACTGTGATGAAATTCGAGACAGCTTGAATGGCAGTGGTATGCTTGGAGTTTGGATAATACTTACCTTTTATGAAAGGGACAACGGCGGCAGGAGATTAATAACTGAACACTGAGTGCCTTCACTGATACTATCCCTCTGGTCGTCTTGTAAAAGCCTGTTGAGAGGTTAAATTAAATTGCTGTAATAAATGTTTGGTTTCAGCGAAGCTGTATCATTGAAAATCAAACAAACACTGACAGGCTTTTGTGCGATGAGGATCAGAGAGGGAAAATGAATAGGCGTCAAGGGGCGGGGGGGCATGTAGGGAAGTATTATGAACATTTGAAACAGACTTGTTTTCACTTAAACATTAATTAAATTGGCGCTAGAGGAACAATTATATTGATGAATGTTTTTGGAGCTACTGTAATTAAATTAATCCATTTAATTAACAAATTATATTGAATTTTTCCCCAGAGAGCAACATTAGACTTGTGTTCTCTCTTACAAACAAGCAAAAATAACGTTGAGGAAACGATTGCAAAGATCAGAAGGAAATGAAACCGTGTCAAATAAAATACACAGACAAAGACAAACCAATGGAGTGTGTATTGTCATTTGTTGTAAAACAATCACGGATGATTGTGATGCACGGGGGAAAACATAATTGGATGAAAACTTTTTCATACCTTAATGGGCTACACTAGAGAGATCTGGTTCCCTCATTTGCAAATTAAATTTGATAGCATTCTGACAGCACACTGCAGCTCTATAAATGTATTTAAATCACTATATTATTACAACAACTTACATTATGCTCAAAGAAGCAGTTCGCTGGGCTTAAAAGGCTCACACTTGGGTTCACTGTACACTGTATCAAATAAATGAATTACATATAACACTATAGAATTTAGCACTAGTTTAATGATCCTAGAATTTGGCTACTAATTATTGTTACTACTACTACTACTACTACTAATAATAATAATAATAATAATAATAATAATAATAATAATAATAATAAATCTTAAAGCAGAATAGAATATATTAGAATAGAATATCTTATTAATAACAGAAAGGGTTTTTTATCCTCATATTCAGAGTTAGATCCTGGATGACTGGCTGTCTGACGATTAAACACTGCCATCTAGAGGCCGCGGGCTGACACTTCAGTAAGTTTGACCTACTAGACCTACAAGACCTGTGGCCTAGATCAAATTATAACGATTACATGTCATCAGGAAAAACAGTGGACTGAAGATGTTGTGTGAATATATTGTGAGTATATTAATCAAGACTTCTGTACAAAATTAATTACATAAGTGTCAATTCAAACATCATAAACACAGAGAAAGCGTTTCAATAACACTGTAGGTTACCTCACGCTGCGTTGTTTTCTCATTGAGGAAAGCTGAAGAACGAGTCTCTTTGGGATGTTGACTCTTATTTAATTTAGGAGTCCATGTTTCAAATGTTGATAGGAAAGTTATACCACATGTTAACCACTGCCGGTAAGAAGGGAGTTATTATAATATTACCGTAATCATTTCTGGACGTCCCTAAGGGAGCCTCCAAGATTATTATTATTATCGCAGAATCCCGTAACGCGACATAAAAGAAAAATCAACGAGGTAGATTCTGGACGTTGAATAAACTCATTTTGTGTGGAAACAGCTTGAAATTTCTGATCATCTTTAACTTGCTTACATATTTATTTTGGAGTGCGCTATAATTGGTGTTTATTACGAAAAAGAACTGTTTTATGACAGTTTTGCGACAGGTGATTTAATGACGCCAGGTCCTTTATGTGATTCGCTTACAAAGGCGAACTTGTCTCTTTCTTTAGTAAGAGAAGCTTTCAGTGGAATCTTTCAGATTTCAGTGACAGCAGAGTCATTTCTATGCATTATTGTGAATTAATTTCTATATCTTAAAACATATAGTGTTTTATATAGCCTACTAATATAACATTATTTATTCTTCTTATAATCTTCACCAGTGATCACAGTTTTTATGACTTCTGAAGCCTAAATACAATTGCCAGGAATAAAAAGGCTAAACGTAGGCTTATAAACAAATTAAACCACTGACTCCGATGTCACCACCACAACGCTTTCAGACTTGAAAGTCTGAGTTATAATAGTTTGCAAGAATGTGATTATAAACACTATAAGTCTGTAAAAGCGGTAAAGAGGTTTACATGTCAGCATGATGATGTTTGATGATAAAGGTTGTATTACTGATGGATTTTATTAGTAATAGGCCTACTTAAGAATAAAACATGAAAATATATTCAGCTTGTGTTAATCACAGACCTTATTTCAAACATCTAAACAAAAACCCATTCATAAAACTTATTTAGGTTTTATGAATAGTCTGACTGGGAAACTTAAAAATAATTTTGACATGATTGCTTTTCTTATTACTTTCAAATTATCATAATTTTGTCTAAGCTTCATAATGAATTCTTTTTTTTTCTAAGCTTGGTGAATTTGAAAGCAGCCACAATATTATACAGAAATTAGGCTGAACTTACATGAATTTGGTTATGGCTTATGCTTTATCTGAGACCTCACATGTCACAGTTTTAAATCTGGATGTCCTGGAAACAATGTAATAATATGAAAAAAATAAAAAATCCTGGTTCTCAGGAGGATATAACCAGGCAAAAGATGATGATGCTAGCCAGCTAATGTGAGAGTTTTTCAGTTTTGTTTCCCAAATATTGCTCAGCCAAATTGAAAAGTGAGTCTTACATGTGAGTCTGGCCCCAGAGAAAGAGAGTAACCTATGATTGATATCTCCTATCAGACAAATTGGGTTGACAGTGTTTATACATAATCATATAAATCTCCTCATCAAAAGCCTAAGATTGACTCACAATCAATTTAGTTATTAACGTGCAACCAGCTTTTGCAGTAAATTGCACTTGGAGTACATGCTGAACCTCTGATGACTGAAAAAGACTGATGACTTTGATATTTCTGCTGAGCCGTCATCGGAATAACCATCTGTATTCCACAGTGTAAAAAATAAATGTTTTTTTCAATCTCTCACATATCTACATAACTGCTGTAAAATCCCATATGTTCATATTTAAAGCGTAACCTAAAAACAAAAACAAATTACAATGATGTCTAGATGTCTCAGTGGCGCTCTGCTCTTTGCTTATAACACTTTGTACTTGTCTAATCTACATTTCCCATTATTAGAAATCCTGAAGATGCCCATATTCATCAATAAAACCAAAGGTTATTCACACATATATCTCTCTGTCTATTTTTTTCTGTCTGTGTGCTAGTTCACATGTCATATAAACACATATACTCACATGGATTAAGAAGTTCTTTTCAGTGCCATCAAGAATTAAATATTATCTTAAATAGCTCTTTCAGTAAACCACCCATAATGCCACTGACAATGTGGGATTCCTGACACACCACACCCCTTAAAACTCCAACTTTACACTTAACATTATAACCTGCTTTTTAAAATATCACAGAATATGAACACAATTGGTGATCAATACAATCCTTTTGAGACAACCTAAATAATAAATGTATTGAATTTGAATTTCAGGATCAAATACATTTTCTTGTGCATTGATATTTACTGAGCTTGAGAGAATTTGACCACTTAATGCAAATGCTTTCAAAACACGAAAGACCTCATTCTGTATATGTCATGAATGCTGTGTTAAAATAGAATACATTTGCATTATACATGGCATTTTTTACTGTGATTTGAACCTTTAAATGATAACAAATAAGAATTCACAATTCGTCTGTGGAAAACAGTTTTTAATCATGTGAGTTTCACCTTATTAGTTCATGTACAGTAGATGCTCACTCACATGCTTTGCATTTTCTGAACTCTGGCATCCAATTGTCGGCATATCCTGAGTTTTTAATGACATGCAACATAAATTACTTGCATTCATATGCGGATGTCTGTGTGCCAACATCAACAGATGCTCCCTGGCTGCTATGATCCTTAAATTCTCTAATGAGCAACAGAAAATACTTGCCTTTGATGCGCATTCAATACATAACTAGAATCAGTGGATCTTGATTTAACATTTGGCAATAAGGCAAAGGCATGGCAAAACAAAATGTTTGTGCATGTATGTCACAAATAAGACTTCATGACAACACATCAGTGAAATTAAATGAATGAAAAATCAGGTTTTTGCACATTTGTTCATGCTCTTCAATATCACAATCAGTATTTCATCAGTGGAATGTAAGATATTTTGAAAATTGTCTAAATTTATTAATTTATTTTTATTTATTATTTATTTATTTTTTGTCAATGTCAGTGACAACACTCCACTGACACTGGTAAAAACATAAATTAAAAAATATATAAATAAATTAAGTAAGACAATTTTAAGAACATCTTGTATAAATGTTCCACAGTTGTAAGTCATACAGGTTTTGAGGGTGAATAATTGATGACAGAATTTTCATTTATGCCTTTACTGTAGTATTTTACACAGAACAATGATCTGATTGCAAATGTGAATCAATAGTAATTTTCAGAAAACCAAGTCTAACTTCACAAAGAAGAACATCACATTGTTCCAGTTTCAGTGGTTTGTCCGGCCTCAGAACAAATCTTTAAACCTGTCCAACATGTGTCTTTGTTTTGCTAATATATCTATGTTTGGTTTTCAAAAACTTCTGTAAAGCAGGACAATGCAGGTTCACATATGAATGACATCACAACTCATTTGTCATGCTAACACATACTGTATGTTTCATTAATTATAACACTGATTTCCTTTCATAATAAAATGAAACTTCCAGGCACATTTTCAGTAATAATTAGCAACATTTTGAGTGTTAACATTTTCTACATATTTAACTTGATAATACAGCCAGCCAAACATGCTTGTCTGACTTCCGGCAACTGTAAATTTAGATTTTTTTGTTTGTTTGTTTGTTTGATATTTTTACAGCATAACAGGTTTTATGAACTCAACTTTCCTTAAGTGACATCAAATTTGCCCACAAATAACCTACCAAGGCATTCCAGTGATCGTTTATGATCATGTGCTATTTTAATCAAAACATTCCTGATATTTGTCCCTGGCAGCAACTTTGCCTACTTCAACACTTCTCCTAGCATGTTGGCATAAAACATGCAATCCACACAGGCAGCTGCAGTGCAGTCAAGCAGTTTTGCATACCAGCACATATGGCCCAAGGGGGAGAGAGGGAGAGGGAGAGGGAGAGGGAGAGGGAGAGGGAGGGAGGAGGCATAAATTAACCCATTCCATGGAATTCCATACTGTATTCATGTTGATTTAGGATCTCATAAGTCAAATACAAAAGAATAGTTTTTGGAGTGCCTTATCTGGTCTGATTACCTTCAAGTGTTGTTGGGGAAACTGTTGTGTTATAATTTATAACATTATAACAACAAGGCCATTAATTTAATTTAATTTAATTTAAACACTTTGGTAACCAATTTCAGACATTTAGTCTCACTTTATGTATAATAATAATTTTTTTATATAATTTTTTGGACAAATACTGTGGAAAAGCTTCACTAAAAACGTGTTATTTGGTTAGATACTATAAACAGTGGGTATAGAAAAGAATCACCCCCACCCCTTTAAAATAAACACATTTTGTTGCTTTGCAGCCTGAAATGAAGATAGACACAGTTTTAGTTGTATCCAGCTGTACATGACAGACAGACTCGATGATGGATGAGTAGAACTGTTTCAGCAGCTCCTGTGGCAGGTTGAACTTCCTCAGCTGGCGAAGGAAGTACATTTTTCTGTTGGGCCTTTTTAACAATGGAGTCAATGTGATTGTCCCACTACAGGTCTTGAGAGATGGTGGTGCCCAGGAACCTGAATGACTCCACTGCTGCCACAGAGCTGTTCATGATGGTGAGTGCGGGGAGTGCAGGGAAGTTTCTCGTGAAGTCCACTATCATCTCCACTGTTTAGAGCGTGTTCAGCTCTAGGTTGTTAAGACTGCAACAGACAGCCATCTGCTCAACCTCGATTCTGTATGCACACTCATCATTGTTCTGGATGAGGCCGATGACTGTAGTGTTGTCTGCATACTTCAGGAGCTTGACAGAGGGGTCAGTAGAGGTGCAGTTGTTGGTGTAGAGGGAGAAGAGCAGTGGGGAGAGAACATATCCCTGAGGGGTTCCAGTGATGATGGTACAACTGTTTGACATGCATTTCCCCAGATTCACTAGCTGTTGCCTATCTGTCAGAAAGCTGGTGATGCATTGACGAATGGTGCAGGGAAGAGAGAGCTGGGTTAGTTTGGTCTGGAGGAGTGCTTGAATGATTGACTGCATCATCCACAGACCTGTTTGATAAGCAAACTGCATAGGGCTCTACATAATCCCAGCAGAGGAACAAGGGTCTTATCTATTGAAACGATCTGCCATTTTCATAAAGAAAATAAACACATATACTTTTTAACCACAAATGCAGAGATAATTAATATTCAAAATGGCAATATGTATTGTTTTACAGTAAATTATTTTTGTACTTTTGTTTTCACCTTATGCCACCTTTTTTTGAGGCGGGGGGATGAATCCCTGTGGAGATCCTCACATTTGTCCGAATTGGAGTGTTGTATTGTATGTTTTAGTTGATGGTTAGTGCATTACTTAATTGTCAGTAATGTTATTATGGTGTTTTGTATTTGTATGTGGGAAACACATTTGTATTTGTCACAGTTGCTGGACAGGCCAATTTTGATGAACTTTGGGTTCCAACTGTGTTTTTATAAGTACATTTTACAGTAACAAACATTTTTAATAGATAAAATAGGTTGGTATGTAAAAATTATATGATTTAATGGCATATACGCCACTAAAAATATACAACACCTAAAGATCTGTATTTGTATGATAAAGTTCTGGCAATTACAGCAGCCAGTTTTAATAATACATAATAATACATTACATACAAACTTATTTATTTATTTTTTACAGTTCATTACCATGTTTTTATTTTCTTCACAAGACTATTACAGATAATAAAAACCTGTTTGGGTGAATTATTAAATGTATAAAGACAAAGCCCCGCCCCGTTTTGAGTCACTGAAACGAGGCAGTTGCGTAATTTGTCTTGTCAAACGCGTTAAGCGCTTGACATCTCTGGCTGTCTGTCGTGTAGTTCTCATTCGCGGTGTATTGAATGACGTGATCTCCAGTTTATTTCAGCAGAGGACATGCGGTAATGGGCAACGCTTTGTTGAGCAGGATCCACGGCTAGAATAAAACACCTCTAAGAACTGAGCGAGGCATTGAGAGAAGACGATTACAGTGGATTTAATGACACTCCATCAAAGCATCATATTCTGGTAGAGTGAATCTGTAATCGCATGTTACATTGGTAAACAGTGCTGGGTGGCAAGCTTTCCGAAATGCCTGTGTTATTTATGCTTTTGATCTAAAACATAACACAATCGCTGCACAGCTCATGTTTTACAGTAATGTTTTCTAATGGTGTTCTCCAGTACGATATATATGAAGCATGCTAGATGAATTGTGCTGAACTCTGCACTGACCTTAATCTGAAAACTCCATAACAGCAGAGCAGCTGTAGGCTCTAAATTCAGATGGAGTATTTCCTAGTTTATGGATGGCAGAGAGAGAGAGAGCGCGCTTACATGTGGGGTTCCTTCTTCGGTGTAAGGTAGCAACAAGCCTGTGTATTTAGAGATGCACACAAGTTGACTTGAAAATGGCTGAAATTTTAATTTGATCTTTGAGTTTAAGAGTGTGGATCTACATGTGAACATAATGGAAAAAAAAAGTCAGTCAGTTTGAAGATGCATTCCTCTGAACTTGTTTTGTAATTCTCAGGAATTTATGCAATGTTTACAATCAAGCTCAGAGGATTAATGCCAAAGAGGTATATGTAATAGGTGAAGAAATCTATCCATTAGCGTTCCCATGTCAGTGGCAGTTGCTCGGCAGGAAAAATGCAATGTTTTGAGCCAATCAGCTGAGTGGTAAATACCATGTGACTAATGACTGTAGTGTCATGCTGATGGGACCATAAAAACTCACACAGTCCCAAATCCATCACTGAGCAACCGTTCTGAACTGTGATGTGAACACAGCTTGTGCTTTTAAAAGCCCAAAAAAGAATCAGACACTGGTAAACCTGTAACACAATAAAATATTTATAAATTTGTTCGAATACAGCGAGATCACAGTTAAAGCATCTGGCTAACAGGAAAATGCTAACCGGCTTAACGTAGATTTTTGCTACATTTTCATGGATAATTGTTGGGTAGCTGAACATACTTGTTTCTGTTCATGTATTGTATATATTTGAGGTGAATAAAAACCCTTTTTTTCTGTTCCTCAGATCAGAAGAGACATGGATGGATACCTGCCGCCTCAGTTTCACATGTTGTCAGACCATAAGAAGTTTTGTCAAGACAATTCCATGACGATGGACCAAGGCACACCTTACAGCATAAACATGAATGTTTTTTTACCAGACGTCACCTACCTACGGACCGGCATGTGTAGACCTATGAGGTCTGCGGCACCACAGATAAAGACGGAACCTCTGCACTCGTCTTTCAATTACTCCAGTTGCCACGGCTCAGTTGCGCCCACCACGACGCACCCAGAGTACACAAACCTCTACAGCCCAGCTCTGGAAATGGGAAGCAGTGTTTACATCAAGCATGAGACGCCATCCTTTGAATACCCAGACGTTCCACTTTTTCAGCTGTTGAATTCGGAGCTCGAGCCCAGTGTGCCTGGTGGCCACTCTTGCACAGATTCCCACAATGCCACATGCCCTCCAATGCCGACGTATAACAGCAGTCACCCACAAACCAGCCATATTGCAGAACGACCACATTGTAATATGAGCAGCAATGGATATTCGCTACCTGCCCAGTTTGGTCAGCATCCTCAGAAGAGGGCGGCCTATCTACCACCCTCCCCTCCAAACTCAGAACCGGGCAGCCCTGACAGGAGGAAAGAAGTCATACAGAACTTATCACCACCTCCATCATATGCTGCCAGCATGGCATCTAAAATGGCAGGTCTTACCCCTGGACCAGCACTTTCTGGCCAAACACAAGCAGTTCCTGCCCAGTACAACCGCAGAAACAATCCCGATCTAGACAAAAGGAGAATACATCACTGTGATGTACCAGGTGAGATTGAATTTAGCATCTTGACACTTCAGTATTTGATTATTGCGTACACTTTATTTGAAATAATATTCAAGGCCGTAAAAGGAAGCTGCAGCTTTTTCCACATAGTCTATGAAGCAGTGCAGGCTTAAATGGCTATTTAGATGATTTAATGTTGTTGAATAGATATTGTGTGGACTGAGATGACTAAACTTCGGGCAATTACCGGTCTGTAGGTTGGACTTTGACTGACTAAGAGGCTTAGGAGACAATGACCTTTTGACATTGTATATGAGGCTGCTGGACATGTCAGAGCTGGCCAGAATGTTAGTTCAAAGGGATAGTTCACCCCAAAATGAAAATTTCCTCAACCTTGTGTTGTTCCTAACCTACATGACTTACTTTTTTCTGTAGAACACAAAGTAATATATTTTGAAGAACTTTTTTTTTTTTTTTAAATATCTGCTTTTATGTTTCTCAGAAGACAGAAAGTTGAGGTTGAAGAAATGCATTCACAGAATATTCTTCTTTTTTTGGCAAACTATCCTTTTAAGGATTGTATAATGGATATGAGCTTTAATTTTAAAAGTTATGATATGTATTCATATTTATTGTATTCTTACACATCAGGATGTAAGAAGGTCTACACCAAGTCCTCACATTTGAAGGCTCATTTACGTACTCACACAGGTAAGACATTTAATAAGCAATATCACATTAACAAGAGAGCTCTTCATGTAATCGTCTGTGTGGAATTTCTGTCACACAATATTTCAATAAAGTTCAACTGCTATTTATTTAACAAATATACTAATCAACACAATCAAAACTTATCTTTACCAACTGATGTGATCTGTGAAATGTATTTATTTGTAAAACATTCTAATATAAAATATTATAAATTTTTATTTATTATTTATGTATTTTTTTAATGTGACCAATTCCATCAGTCATAGATATGCCTAGTCCATTCAGTGAAGGATCCTTAAGACTGATTTGAATGGTTACTTGACTGAGTTATTTTGAATTATTCATTGAAAGGACTGGCTCATAAGGGTCATTTGGTCATAAAAGGTACTACAGTGGTTGTGCTCAATTTATTTGATTCACTAAAAAGAGCCAGATTAGACATTTGTCATTTGTCTGTGAAACAGACTATACTGTTCAGACTGTATGTTATTGCATGCAGCCTATAAATGTGACTCTATAGGAAGACCTTATCTTGCCATTATTATATAGTACACAGTACTATATTGTGGTGGTGCTCTCCCCTCAACCTGTATTGGCCTATGTTTTATTGCAGGCGAAAAGCCATACAAGTGCTCATGGGAGGGGTGCGACTGGCGATTCGCCCGCTCTGACGAGCTAACGCGCCACTTCAGGAAGCACACAGGGGCCAAACCTTTCCAGTGCACCGTATGTAGCCGTTGCTTCTCCCGATCGGACCACCTGGCCCTCCACATGAAAAGACACCAGAACTAGAGCCACCCGCTCTCGTTGTTCTGACAGTGCCGGGGGAGGGACCTCTGTTGATGATACTAATTAGGATTTGGGTGTGTTGGTTAATCTGGGGTTTTGGCAGTTCATCAGGTACAACAGGACCAAACCCTGTCGTCGATACGGCTCCTGTGGTCACAAAACCAGCTAATTGATGAGAACTTGGCTCATTTGACATTCTTTTGACATGTTTGTTTGTTTCTTTGTTTGTCTGCATATAGAGATCATCTTGTATGACTACTTTTAATGTGCCTTTTTTAGCTTGTAGAATTGAGGTGCCACGTAAAATGTACAATGTTCAAGGACTTGTGGGCAATTTTAATCTTCTTTAAAGCAATATTCCAGGTTTAATACAATTTACAATTAGTTGACATCATTTGTGGCATAATGTTGATCATGTTAAAAACATATTGTTTACATCTTGTGGCTATAGTATTGAAACATTGAACATTTACAAGATTGGCCCCATTCACTTCTACTGCAATTGTTCACTGTAAACCAGATTTTGAAAGTTGAAATGAATTTTTGTGGTAATCAGCATTAAGCCACAAGTTCTGTCAACTGAGTTTAACTTTAAATGAACACAGAATATTCCTGTTAATGACTGTTCATACTTGTATCACAAGGTAAACCATAAAATCAGCTGTAGTCTTGGTTGTAGAACCAAACTGAAGAATAGTCATGAGAATGTGAGCCACAAACGCAGAGTCACAATGAATTAATATCTCAAGCAGCACTTGATAAGAAACTTCAGAAATTTGTGTGGGAGTCACCAGGAATTATAAAATTAAATGTAGCTTCAGAACACCAAAGAGTTGGATGAAGTCCAAACTATGATACATTTCGAAGAGGATTCACTTTACATAGGCAAAAGGTTTGAAAGAGCACAGTCTGAAGATTGACTGAACTCCTTTATGTTAATTGCTGTGTTTTACTGAAATGCAATAAGTGGTTACAAATGCTGTATTTTTCCTGGCAAGACAAGAGGTCGGATATCGATTAATTCCATAGTTGTTTATTTTCCTTACTATGCATTTGTTTGGGATAAAGGATAGCTTTAAATGTACATATGACGTGTATTTATTTTGCACAGATTTTCTTTTCTTTTTTATAAAATGTAACTCAGCGCTCATATGAAATATGCACCGGGTTACTGGGAAGTGGTTTTAGAAATCTTTGTTCAAACTAATAATGCTCTAAATGGCCGCATTATGTGGAACAATGTGGCAGCTGAATGTTTACATTAGATGGCTTGGCTTATGGTGTGTGTTACATCTGTATGTGTGGCCCCATAAAACCTCTTATTTTCCATTACAGTGATAAAAATGATTTCCGCCTTATTTTTCAGAGATTGCAAATGCGTAACAGAAGGGACTCGTTACAGATGACAAGCTGATGTTGTTCCTGAGATGGGAGTAAAATAGATTGGCTACATGTGGAGTTTTTTTTATTATTTTTTTTATTTTATTTTTTTTATTTATTTTATCTGAGGTAATGTAATACAAGGATCCACAGTTTTCAGTGTTCAAGACTTTTAACTAGAAGTTCTCAATTTGGTGACCAAAACAAAATGATAAAAACTCTAATTGCTGTAATTAAAGGTTCAAACTGTTTAAGATTGAAGTGTTAAACACACCCATTAATCACTCTAATTTGCAGCACTTAGATGAGTACAGCTAATGTTAAATACATACATCATTAATGTTATAACACATAATATGGAAGCAGATCTTTAAAGTCTTAGTCTGTTGGGTTAAACTGGAATGTCCAGACATCATGGCTCACATGTGATTAGGTGAATAAATGAAGGTGTGGTTACAGTTGCTAATACAGGCTGCCAGATTTGAAATCACAGAGCTAAAAGTTGATAGTATTGAGTGGTAACACCCAATTAAATTGATACTATAATTATCTTGCCTGTATACAAATCACTGAATAACAGGAGAAAGGCCTCAGTCAGGGAAATAAGCTGACATTTACACAATGCATTCTTTTCATCAGGGTGTATATTATTTTCTGAATCAGTTCTTACATAAGCAACCGATTCTGAACATGAGCAATTGACTTTTCAGTTTAGTATATTAATAGTATATGCTATTGTCCAGAAATAAATAACAGATAAGCCCATAAAGGAACAAATACACCAAAAACACCAAGTGAATAGACTGTATGATGCTGTATTGTTAAACTCCAGGGTTATATATGGAGATATCACAGATACAGTACAGATACTGTACTGTAACTTCAGAAGCATATTTTAACAAATACTAAGATGGAAAGGTGTAGGATTTTTTAGTATTTATCAAATAAAGATACAATTTTTAAATAAAATACAAGACAATTGCCAGTTTTGAGGATGTATTGTCCAGCTTATGGTGTGAGTTTTATCTGTCTGACTTCTTTTTAGCAGAGGTTAGCATGCTAGCTGCATGCTAAGTCAACAAAGTCACATTGCGCCTCAAGACTCGCTGGCCAAACAGAGTGATGTTATTTGATTATTAGTGATTTCCAGCTAGTAACTTTAAGATTCTTTGTTATATAATACTTGTTAAACATGCCCAGAATCAGCCCAGCTGCTTTGTCTCTGAGGAAGATTGTTATCGTGAAGTCAATGCCTTCATGTTTCTTTGAAAAGCCTTGTGTCAATAGGGAACTCATTTATTTTCTTTCATGGAAAGGAACAATAGTTTAATTCACTATTTGACCTGACATTTAGATGATCTTTGCAGATGAGAGTATGGATCAAACAGTAGCTCAGCTGTGATCCTCTTTAGTGAATGGCATTTACTGAAAGCACTTATAGGATCACTGTGATGTTGCTCATACCCTTAAGAGAAAACTATTGAGTTATTCCCACAAAATCACACTGGTATGAAACCAAAATCAATGGAAATGTTTCACACAGCAACAACAACAAAAATCAGTTATTCTATTTATATGTTGTTCCATCTAAGAGATTTTAAAATGTTGCTCACCGAGGCTGCATTTATTTTACAAAATTACAGCAATATTGTGAAATATTACTGCAATTTCAAATAACTCTGAATCAAAGCTGAATTTTCAGCAGCCATAACTTTAGTCTTCAGTGTCATGACATCATTCAGAAATTATTCTGATTTGTAATATGCTGATTTGATACTCAAGTAACTTTTATTTCTATTATCAATGTTGAAAACAGCTGTGCTGCTTAATATTTCTGTGAAAACCATGATCCTTTTTTTTCAGGATGCTTTGATGAATACAAAGTACAAAACAACATCATTTTTTTAAAAATCTTTTTTAACATTATAAATGCCTTTAATGTCACTTTTGATCAATTTAATGTGCCCTAGTTGAATGCGAAAGGGATTAACTTCTTTACAAAAAAATTAATTAAAAAATTTAAATAAAATAAAAAAGAAATAAAAGTGACTGACACCAAACTTCTGAAGGATGTATCATTTCTATAGAACTATCATGATGTCAATTCGCTGCCCAACCAGTATTGCTAATTCGCTATTAGTTCCCTCAGGATTTTATTTATTATTATTATCATTATTATATAATATGGTATAGTACTTATTTGTTATAGGAACTAGCTTAATGTTATGTTACTCAAATCTGAAATAGTATAAAAACCCATTAAATATTCTCATGGGAATCCATGGGGCAAAAATGATAATCAAGTAATATGCCAATATGTTCCATACAAAATGCAAGTTTATTAACTTCCATGCCTCCGATTAGATTATCAAACAAGTATAATGTGTAACCTCAACTTCAATTCACAGCTCAATCTTCTAAAAAAAAAAAAAGGAAAGAAAATACAGAGAATAGCAAAAAGCACAGAATATTTAGACATCTTCTGAAGAAGTAAAATAAAGCTGAAACACTTTCAACCTTTAAAACATTTGGGAAGTGACATCGTCCAACAGGATTCAATGGTGAAGGGAATCCCTTTGAAGTGTAGTGGGCTAAAATATCACAACTTTACAATAAAACCAAGAGAGAAAAAAAAGCTCAACATATTTACAATACACACACTATACATAAATACAAGAAAGATAATTACAGAATATCAGCAAAACAAGAAAAAGGCCATAGAGTAAATACTTGATTTCAATGAAAGTAAAGTAAATACATAAACAAAGGCAATATTTTACAGAGACTCAAGAGGGGATGCTATTCACGGAGGAATTATGCCGTACCACCAGTGTCTTAACATTCAGAATATTTCCTGTGACTGCTCGATTTCCATAACTGGGGACGCATGAGAAGTTCACACAACTTTATAAAGTTAGAGGTAAACCAGAGTCCTGTTAATTAAACAAATGTGTCCTTGTGAGAATACCATGTAAATCTTATGCAGCTTCCATAGGAGACACATAAAGAATGTCCGAGAAACACCAAACAGGATATTTACAGCTTCAAAATGGTTCATAAGGCTCAGTGCATTTCAAAGGAACAGATCTTTGTGTCTTGTCTGGGTGATTAAACCAGGGAAACCATGAAAATCTTAATAATACTAGGCACTCGTCATTATTGCATAACTTTGACCCTGTTTGCCTTTATAAAATTATGCCCCCAAAAAACATAAGACTGCCAAAGGGGAGGGAAAGTAATGCAGAATTGACTAAAACAACCCTTTATTTTTCAGATTTGAAAGAAATGAAATCTTACCTGTATGAAATTTATCACTATGTGTTGCTAATGACTCTTGAATACTGTTGCGAACACTCGTTTCATTGGGTTGTTTTTGCTTTATTCACATTTTTAGAGTCAGTATAAAAACATCAAACTTACTAAAAATGAGGCAGCACCGCCTGAATACTGTAATGAGCTGAACTTTTCATTTGATTGTTCATAAAAACTGCATGCAACTGCGACCAGTTGCACGCAAACCGGCCCTACATGTGCATTTACAGGGATAGGTCAAAAATGAAAAAATGTCATCTTTTACTCACCTTCATGGTGTTCCAAATCTGTTCGACTTTCTTCTGTAGAACACAAAAGAACATATTTTTTTGAAGAATGTTTTTGTCCAAAAAAAAAAAAAAAAAAAATGTTCAAACTTCAAAATATCTTCTTTAGTGTTTCACAGAAGAAATTCATAAAAGTTTGGAATGACATGAAGGCGAGTAAATGATGACAGATTTTTCATTTTTGGCTGAAGTATCCTTTTAAGATGACAAGCCTTCATTGTTCTCACACACTGAACACTTTTTTTTATATATATTAGGTAAATGAATGTCTCTGAAAAATCTGCATATTACATATAAAGATAATCCCTTGTATGTTTAAAAAAGCCCTATTTTAATAGGTATTTACAGCCTGTAAAACGGAGCAACATCTTTTCACTTTCACATATATTACAACATCTTTAAAAGTATTTTTTTGTACAGAAAATAGTCATATGCAGATGAAGTGCCTCGCGTTTACAGACACGTTTCAAAATACTGAATATGATGATAAGATACACTGGTGATTAATGTCATGTCTAAAATAATTACTTCCATACTTCATAAAAACAAGGTGCTCATGTTATGTCCAAGCCCATATACAACAGAATACACACGCGTGTACACAAATACATAGTGAGGAACATAAAACATGGTGGATTATAATACTTCAGAATGAACAAACAAACAAAGAAATGGTTTGGTCATCTCTAATGGACAAATGGTTACTAAGTAACGAATGTTTCTATTGAAACGTTTCCTTTCACAGCATTTGACTTCAGTTTCCTTTTGTTGGTGACGAAAATCCCTACATGCCCCAGCAACTGTGATTGATTGTAGATTAAGTCAGCATGTTTGATCACCCTGCATGCACAGGCAGACTTTAAAGTGAATCTGAATTCTAGTAATATCTAATCATCTGAAAAGCAGTCACAAGACTTTCTGTGGCCACTTGAAAGTGCATATGGATCACAGGGACAGAAAACTTTGACAGCTCTCCTTTAAAAAAAAAAGAACTTGGATATCTCAGTGAAAACCTATACCTTAACGATAACGGCACAGCATGGAACATACAGTGAATTGATCAGGGTACAGTATGTGAAAGAGATAGTTGTATTCACACAAGTGCAGCATATTGCTTTTTTGAGAATCTTAGTGTAGTGTGTGTATATATATATATGTTTGTTTAATCCCTCTTAGAATGCTAGAACAACAGAATGAATGAACAAACAAAAGAACGATGGATAGATGGATAGATACACTCTAAAAAATGCTGGGTTATTTCAACCCAACTTTGGGTCAAATTTGGACTAACCCAACTTTTGGGTTAAAAATAGAATGTAAAAATTTAACCCAATGGTTGGGTTAGTCCATATTTGACCCAAAGTTGGGTTGAAACAACCCAGCATTTTTTAGAGTGTAGATGATAGTTAGAAATTATAAATTTCTTAATTAAACATTAGAACAGATTCTGATATCAACAGATATGGCTCAGTAAATATTTGAATAACTTTCCAACATTAGAATGAATAAAGAAAATGTAAAGAGAGAGAGAGAAGAAGAAGAAGAAAACCACTGAAGAGAGCATATCAGGGATCCCTTTTTAATTCAGTTCACTGGCTGCCCTCTACTGGTGACTTTAGGGATTGTTCAATTGCTGTCATGTTAGGATGATGCCAAAATTGGGTTGAAAATTTAAAAAATTGGTACATTGGTAACACTTCGCTATAAGTTTGACTTCATTAACATTATGAATGCATTAGGTATCATGGCCTAACAATATGATTTTAGATTCCTGTGGCTCAGTGGTAGAGCATTGCATGAGCAGCACTAAAGGTTGTGGGTTCGATTCCCAAGGGGACACACATGGTAAAAAAAATGTATAGCCTGAATGCACTGTAAGTCGCTTTGGATAAAAGCATCTGCCAAATGCATAAATGTAATAATAGTTTAACAGCAGTTATTTATCTGGGTTAATGTTAATTTCTACACACACCAATTGCCTACCTTTAAATATTTCAAGGGTTAACTATCATTACTGTATTATGAGCAAACATAAATAGTACAATATATCATGAATAGAACGAAAGCATATTTATAATTTACCTAGATTTAAAGATGCTTTAAATTGTTGTATATTCAAAAGTTTGTGGTGGATTTTTTTACGAAAATAATGAATACATTTATACAACAAGGATCCATAACACTGATCAAATGTAACAGTAAAGACATTTATAAAGTTACAAAAGATTTCTGTTTCAAATAATTAACTCTCTATTAATTAAAGAATCATGAAACAAACTGTATCAGGGTTTTCCTAAAAATATTAAGCACAACTGTAAATAGGAAATGTCTCTTGAGCATCAAATCAGCATATTAGAATGATTTCTGAAGGATCATGTGACACTGAAGACTGAAGTAATGGCTGCTATTAATATAAATATGAATATTATATTATATTATATATAAATACATGATTATTTAAACTAGATTTTTAAATCTAAAAACAGTTGTTTTAAATTGTAATATTAATCCATAATATTATTGTTTTACTCTATTTTTTGATCAAATAAATGCAGCCTTGGTGAACATGAGAGACTTTCCAAAAACATTAAAATTCCTACTGACCCCAAACTTATGAATGGTAATGTACATTGTTAGTTACCAATGTTACCAAATGCATTAATTAAATGAAGTGTCATCAAAATAATTAGAAAATGGATACACTGATGTTTGCAAAGATACTTCATAAATACAAAGCCAATGAACAATGCTGTTGTACTGACCATAACTGACATCAGGCTTCATAGTTCAAAAGCAGTCTCACAAAAGGAAAAGAAAACAGTGCATATCCTAGAAAGTTGTGAGAGACTACACCTCCAAAATGTGGCTGCTATAAATAGAAGAGGTATCCGAATTATAGAAAACAAAAGGTTGGACTGTAAAAGGGTGAGGGGGACCAGGTCAGCTCACCCCTGTGGTGCTCAGAATATTGCTCTTCTGCCTCAAGTTACCTGTCTGAGTAGACCCTCGTTATCCAGATTTCAATGTGATAAAATTCAGACAAATGTGTCTGTCTATCAAATTCAGTCCATTTCAGTTTAAAACCATCAGCTAGGAGGAACAGAAGATATACTGACCCAAAATGAACATTATGATAGATTGTTTGTTGTGTAATCTCATTCGCTGGTGTGTTGACCTGTAAATGGCAACCTCTGAAACCTCTGGAATCACTGGCCCAAAGTCTTCGCATTAGAAGATCTGCTTAATCCTTCTGAAATAGTCTGGCTCTTGATGTAAATGTAAAAAACTGTGCAAGCATACCATTCACGGTCACGCTCCCCTTCGCATCTGTCAGAACAACATATAAAGCCATTCCACTCTGCATTGCTTCACATTGTAGATGTTGAGTGACAAGCAGCCAATTTAAAACAGACCACACAGATGATTCAGAAAGGAAAAAACAGAAAACAAACCATTTGTCCGAGTGAAATAATCCTTTGAACAGACATGAGACAATCAACATCCTGGACTCCAAATGTTTCAGGCTTGTAGATGAGCCATCTCCCTCCCTGAATGGACCCTGTTTAGCTCTGCAAATGTGGGGAAAGCATCATGCTCCTCCTTTGCTTGCTTTATCCTCTCTCTCGTTCTTTCTCAGGGGCAGGGATGGCCGTGTCTGTGTCCAGCCCAGCTGAACACTACTGGGGGAGATCCAGCTCTCCCGTGTGTGAGTGAGTGGGTGGGTTCAAACCAGCATGTGTCTGCGACGGTGCAGGGCCAGATGGTCTGAGCGCGAAAAGCTTCGGTCGCAGTCCCCACACTTAAAGGGTTTGACCCCTGTGTGCTTACGGTAATGTCGTGTCAACTCGTCTGAGCGGGCGAACTTCCATGTGCAGCCGTCCCAGGTGCACTTGTATGGCTTCTCACCTAGTAGAGATAATGAACCTTACTTAGGCAAAAATAAACACCACTGTAAATTTTGGAAATATTAAGGAAATTGTAAAATGTGAAACAATCAAGACTGTTTAAAAAGGAATAGTTCGCCCAAAAATGAAAATTTGCTTAAAATCTATGCCCCCTCAGGCCATCCAAGATGTAGATGAGTTAGTTTCTTCTTCTAATCAGATTTGAAGAAATTTAGCATTACAGTACTTGATCGCCAGTGGATCCTCTGTAGTGAATGGGTGCCGTCAGAATGAGAGTATCAAACAGCTAATAAAAACATCACAATAATCCACAATACAACTCCAGTTCATCCATTAACATCTTGTGAAGTAACAATTTTTTGAATGGAGAAAGCAATATTATGATATGATATGATATGATATGATATGATATGATATGATATGATATGATATGATATGATATATGATATGATATGATGTATGATATGATGTATGATATTTGATATGATATGAAGAAATTGTTTGAAGTTAAAAGCATCTTGGTTACAAGACATTAATTGATGGATTGGAGTCATGGACTCTCATTCTGACAGAACCCACTGACTGCAGAGGATCCAATGCTGAGCAACATTTTTTTAAAATCTGTTGTGAAAAAGAAGCAAATTCATCTACATTTTGGATGGCCTGATGATGACCAAATTTTCAGCAAATTTAATTTTGGGGTGAACTATTTCTTTAACAATAGAAACAATACTCCAAATTCAAATAAATTGACAGTGAAACTAGATGTACAGATTGCATTTGTGTGCTGACAAACCTGTGTGTGTCCTCCTGTGTGCCTTTAAATGGGAGCTCTTGGTATAAACTTTATTACAGCCTGCAAAGTCACACCTGTGGATGCGTCGTTTCTTGGAGTCTGGAGATTCCGGTGGCTGTGGCCGTCGGATGCTCTCAATACTGAATGGTGACATGGAACTGAGAGAGAGAGAGAGAGAGAGAGAGAGAGAGAGAGAGAGAGACAGTGACAGTGACAGAGACAGAGACAGAGACAGAGAGAGAGAGAGATTTTAATCACCCTGTATAGGGCATTAAAATATTGCCAGCTGACCTTATTCCGCATCCTAAGAAATTAACTGAGACAGCAGCATGTATATAAGCTAATTGCTGCCATCATGTGGTAACATGCAATAAAATAAAATAAAATAAAATAAAATAAAATAAAATAAAATAAAAAATAACAACTTTTCCAATCATTAGTTAAGACTTGGACCACGTGTTTTCCTCATAAAGTGGGTTAAGATATTAGTGTTTTTGAAATAAGTATCTTATAATGACCAGGACTGCATATTTCTGATCAAAAATAAAGTAATATTGTGAATTATTATTATAATGTAAAATAACGGTTTTCTATTTTTATATATTTTAATATGTATTTTATTCCAGTGATGGCAAAGCTAAATTGTGTCACAAGATCCTTCAGAAATCATTCTAATACACTGATTTGCTGCTCACAAAACATTTGTTATCATTATAAATGTTGAAAGCAGTTGTGCTGCTTAATATTCTTGTAAAAATTGTGATATATATATATATATATATAAAATCAGAATTATTTGATGAATCGAAAGTTCAAAAGAACAGCACTTATTTAAATGGAACGTATAAATGTCTTTACTGTCATTTTTTTTTTGATCAGTTTAATGCATTCTTTCTGAATTAATTTCTTTAAAGAAAATCTTATTGAATGCAGTATTGATTACAGGGAGACTAAGAGAGGAAAGTTTAACAATTCAAAAAGAGATTCAACTATTAAGCACACACATTTTCACAAATTGCCATCCCTCAAATATATGAATTTTTTTTTACACAAAATGTGTGAAATGTATGAAAAAAGAAATGCATTCATCTCTAACCAATATTTTACACATTGTTAACTGAAAAAAACAAATAAAGTTACTTGACTACTTGCCCATGTTGCTAATGTTCTACTCATAATATATCACTAGATGGTGCTGTAGACCTGATGCATTTTGATGGCACAACGCAAACACTCAGAGGCCAAAAGCATGTCATCTTTTTTTTTTCCTTACAAAACAAGTCATAATTCTTACAGAGATGTGACATTTGTTGCTTGTTAGTTTGCTTTTAGCAAAATCCAAGGAAATGTCTTAACATACTTATTCCAATCAATGTTACACAACATTATACGATCAAATAAATAAAACTGTACAGTACTAACATGCTGTCTGTTGTGATTGCTGTGAGAAAATGAATTATTGCCATTCCAGAGGGTGGGCTAGATTTCAGACTGTAAAGCTGGCTCTCATTGAGAGGATTTATACATATCAACCAATGAGCTCACTGAACTGTTGGAGAAGAGCGGAGAGCCACTTAAGTGTGAGGACGTGCTGTGTTTGAAAGCAAGAGAGCGTACGAGTCATTTTATTCCATTTCTCCTATAGGTAGAAAGAGAGGAGAGTCTAATTACATTACATTGTCCTCGCTCGCCTTCCCTTCTAAGGTAATAAGAGCTCTATGTCCCTGCTTTGCTGATTGGCATAGGCTGGGCCTGGCAATAAAGGCAGAGGGGGCGGAGCCAGACAACTCCTCCAGTGAACTGTCTCCACCACATGCAGCCCACTTCCTGTTTCTCCCCTGCTCCTGGGTCACCTGTTGATGTTGGTGTGCTGCCAAGCGAAGGCCTAGCGGAAATGAGCCAGTGTGTCAGAAATGAGGCTGAACTCTCTCTCTCACTGCCTCGAGCAAACACACGCAGAGAGTGAAAGAGTGAGAGAGAAAGAGACCCAGGAGGGGAGAAGTGAAATAAAAAAAAACAAACAAAAACAAACAAAGAAACAATCAACCAAACAAACAGGTTGTTTTTTTTCTCTCTCTCAGAGAAATTACAAGAGAGAGAGAGAAAGTCACAGAGAGAGTTTCTGTGAGAATGAAAGTTGGTGGCAGATAGAAATGGAGGGGGGTTGATGTTAGAAGGAGAGTTCAGAGGGAGTGACAGGATTTACAGTGGAAAGACTTCAGCGGAAAACTCTCACAGGATGTTTACAGTCTGATATATTTCAGAGGGGACGCCACTGACATAAATAGTGATACAGTAGTCTGACTGGCAGAAAATGACTTGAAAATACAGATCCACCTGACAGGTTCAGATGGTTATTCTCCTTGATGTAATGGAGGATTCATCTCAAATCAGCATGTCTAGATGCATGTCCAATACACATCAACTAATTTATCTTTTGATTCAGTCAATAAAAGATTCAATCTCTCTCTCTCTCTCTCTCTCTCTCTCTCTCTCTCTCTCTCTATTTATTCAATATTTAAATATATTTTAAAATGTAATTTATTCCTGTCATGCAAAGCTGAATTTTTAACATTCTTTATTCCAGTCTTCAGTGTCACATACACCATTAGAATTCATTCTAATATCCTGCTCTGGTGCTCAAACATTTTCATCATTATTATCAATGATGAAAACAGTGCTTAATATTTTTTTGCAAACTGTGATACATTTTTCCAGGTTTATTTGATGAATAGAAAGCACTGTGATTTTGAATCAATTTAATGCATCCTTCTTTAATAAAGGAAATGTTTATTTCCAAAAAAATAAAAAATATATATGTAATTTTATGTACTGATTGATTGATTTTATTGGCTATAATTGGGATTGGGGGGGGGGTATTAAAACATACACATGGATTTCTGTATTAAAATAGGGCCACATTTGATATCAATACCAGCTAAATCCATTATCGGTAGATCTATAATATATAATCTATAATGTAATAAGCATCCTGTCTCACACATGTCCTTCACAACACCATTGTGCTCAGGCACCAGATGTCCTCTAGATTCAGGTGTGGTGCAACAACACTAGGCTGGTACTGGGGAGATCCCCTGGTTGGATGGAACATGACTTTGCCCAGTTCAACCCTCACTTCCCCCAGCACAAAGAGGACATTACGCTACTTTTAGTTCATACTCCACTGGCGCTTTTCTCCCCTATTTTACTTAAAATTTTACTTAAATCAAAGTCTTTTTTGGGTCCCCCCACTGATTCAACCATGTCTGTTTTTACTCCTCGTCAAAAAGTAACATATTCTAGTGCCGTGACCTACTGTAGAACAGTGCATAGCTCTGCCGCCCAGATGATGCCTAGACCTTTAAAACAGCTCTTGTGTGAACCCTGCATAACCCTGTCATCCTGGCTTTGTGCTTTTGTCATTGTGTTTCTGGGTGTATGAATTATTCTGTATGTTGAAAAATGGCTCAAACTGAATTGAGCTCTTGGTCTTTTTGTCTCTGCTCAGAGTGACCAGCGAAGTAAACTTTCTGCTCAGGGCTCAGGGTGTTCTCTGATACACTCTCCTAAACATGTCACAACAAGACCTGCATCTCATCCAGACTGCAGAGAGGAATGACAGAAAAGAACCAAGTAGGCAGGGAGAGACAGGATTAGAATAGATTACTGTACTACTGTAGGTGTACTCTATGTACTGTAAAAAAAAAAAAAAAAAATTATATATATATATATAAAACTATACATATAACTATATAATTATATACAGACAGAATTAAAAAATATTAACATTATTTAAATAAGTACTATATAGTGAATTATTAATGTTATTTAAATAATATTAATGTTTTATTAAATATAAATATTTGATAAATCACAATTTTATATATATATTAACAATATTATCTATAATATATTAATATTAACAATATATTATATAAAATTATTTATTGTACATATTACAAATATTTATATTTTATTAATATTAAATATAAATAACAAATGCACAAATAATTCACATTTATGTCAATGTTAAATAAATAAATTGTAATGCTTCAGTGATTTTAGAAATTATAATATATGGTATGCTGTATAGGATTATTAAATCGAAAGGAAAAGGTCTGAATGAAAAAAAGGGTTTATTTTATATTTTGGTTGGGATTGGATCTCTTCAGAAAAACAAAGGTTTAAATTCTTTGTTGTACTATAGAGCTATTCTTTAAAATCAATGCTAGATGATGGCAAAAGTTATTTCAAATCATAAAATTTGTAGAAATGAGTGTCCAATATCAGTCAATAATAATAATAATATTACAGCCCCTTTCCAAGAAGGGTTCATGGATAATGCAACACACACAAACACACACAACACAGAAACCCACATAGATGCACTTAAGAAGCTCTCATAGAAACTCTCAGAGATGCAAAAGTTGGGTTTTATCTGTTTATCTGAAACTGATATCAGCAACTTAAAGGTAGATATCAGCACATAATGGCATCTGGCCTTTCACTTAGAGTGCCGTGTTGTGTGATACAGGGCTTCTTTAGCTGCATGGATATTTAAATTAAGTGCAGAGCTGGCAGTTCACTCTCCTAAATTGGCTCGTCTGGTGGTGAAGACGGCCTTATAGTGGAGTCATTTTGGGTCGGCTGTGACTGGCCTCTGACAGGTCTGTGAGCCGAGGGGGTTATTTTAGTCCCGTGGGGCCTCGCCGTGCCAGCCAAACTCTGCGTCCACAAATTTGCCTCACAAGGCATCATTCCTACTGTTAGATGCTCCAGTCTCATTGTAGACTGCATTTTATTGCCTTGCCTTTTTAATTTTCTGGTTCGATTATTGTGCAAAAACACTGACCCAATTAAATGACAATATTCTTCATCAAACACTTCTTTGATGTGATAAATGCTTATTTGTTCTCGTCCATTGAGTCTGCCGTGCTATCAGTGTTATTCTTGTGGCGACGCTGCCCACAATGTTATCTTATTTCACATGCTAGAATGAACACAGCTGCACACATGCCCTCTTTCTCCTTTTCTCTCTCTCTGTAAACAGGCAAAAGCAGCAGCTCTCCCAGTAACACCATTCCTGTATATCTGGTTAAACTGTATTTTGGCATTCTGCTGCACTGGGGGGCAAAGTCCTAGTAGTGTTCGTCCACAGCACACTCAAAGCAAAGAAAAACACTTGCACGGTGTCAGTGCGAGCTTTGACATACGGAGGAATCCTGGAATACTTTCCAAACCATTTGCCTAAATAACAGGCCGGACGGCAGGGTGCTGGTAGGGGGGCTGGCTCATGGAAAACTCTTTGGGAGAAGTCCTAGGCTGTTTTTTACAGCCTGCAGGGCTCGAGAGTCTTCTGGTTTTGATCATGTAACTGTCTTTAATGGGATGACTACACCTCATCTGAGTGAAGACACATGGAGTTGTGCCGCTAAAAATGGGAGGTGACAGCTAATGTTACCAAAGAGCTGGTTTAACAAAGAATGGCCTTCAAAGAATTGCTTCACTGTTTGTGTTTGCAAAAGTCTTGTGATAGGTATTCATTTTCAACTCTTTAATCCATTAAAGGGATAATTCACCGAAATGTTATCATTCTATGATCATTTATACATGTCCTTGTCAATCCAAACCTGCGTGACTTCTTTTATTCTGTGGAAAACATCAGAAGATACTCTGAAGAGTGTTTCAACTGTTTTTGTCCATACAATGAAAGTCAATGGGGTCCAAAACAACCCTGATTGGACCCCATTGACTTTCATTTCACGGAAAAAAAAAATCTTCTATCTTCCATTGTGTTCCACAGAAGAAAGTAAGTCAGTGTGTAGTTTGTTTCCTGAACATCAACGTAATGATGCATTGCTGGAGAAAGGAACTACCTAATCACAACTGTGCGATTTTTTTCGCACATTCATTGTTCGAACCATGTTGTTTAGAACTGTCATTTATTATGTCAAGCAGGTGGTGTAGTGATAACTTAATCAGTTTAAGATCAAATGAATGTCAGATCATTGCTGTAAATAAACACAGCATCTGAGGACTGCTTCGCCATTCTTCTTCTCCTTTAATTTGCTGAATTTTGCAGTTTTCCATATCTCACTCCAAGGTTCCAACGCACATATGTGCACTTTTCCAAAAACGTTTTCTAAAAAATTCTCTTAAACTAAAAGTCATAGAATGAAATTTGTATATATATGGAATAAAAAAGATATAGATTGTCCTACATGTCAGCTTGCTTAAATTGCTTAAGTGTTTGAGCTATTTAAGTCCATATGTCATACTAACAAGAAACTATGATTATAACCACATGTCAGGAGCTGTAGTTCTACAGCTACACAACTTTGGAATGCTGTTTGCGAATGTTTGCTGGAACTATGGATTCACAAAAAACCAAATTGTTAAACTATGCTAAAACAACAGAACTCGTCACCATAACTAATGCTTTTGGGAAATGCACCCCAGACTGGGAACAACATAAAAATGATGCTGTTTTTGGGTTAACTATCTCTTTAAAGCAGTGTTTCTCAACCAGGGGGCCAGGCCCACTAAGGCCCTAATAAGTCTTTAATTATATTTAGTTTTAATAACATAATCTTAATTAAAATGCTAAAAAAAAACACTAAAAATATAGCTGCATAACATTAAGATTAATTCATATATTTGAGTTTATTTTTTTGACAACAGAAGGTGCATATCAGCATAAATAGGAAAGTCTTCAAATATTATCTTGGACAAAGGGGGGCTTTGGATTCAGAAAGGAATTTTGAGTCCAACTACAAAGCAGAATCTTCAAACATACAAAATGAATCTACATTGTTAGCACTATGTACAATACACAATTAGTTGAAGTCAGTCAGTGTGCATATGTTGAAGCTTGACTTCCAGTGTATGTTGGTGTGTTTGCGAGAGTGTGTCTTTAAAGAATACTCACTCCTGGACTGCTCGTGCTATAGACAGCGCCGTAGATCCTGTTTCATTAACACTGTCCAAGGTCACGTTTGGCAGGTCGTCATCATCACTGTCACTTTTGATTTGTCTTGGTGACAGGCCATTGTGGTCTGTTTGTGCTGCCGCAGGGGGAGGACAACAGAGGAGGAGGTTAGTTACATGTCTGTAATACGCGTACCGCCCGAGGCTATTCTCAGGCCCATTCAGAAGCTTACAATATGCTGCATGACACTGAGCAGAAATTAGCACAGCATTTCAGGGTGTTTCTTCAACTTTTGGCACCTTGATCTCCCAAGTGTTCATTTCCATTCAAATGAACAGATTTCATTTTTGTTTTCTGTTTATTATATTAAGGTCACATTAATTGCTTTAGAAACTTTATCACACCCTCATTATTTATATCTGCTACTTTTCAAATGCCCAAAAATAAATAATGCCCGATAAAACATGTCATTTCCACCACAGAATGCTGATAAACACAGTACACCATTTTAAGATGGGGAAATGACACTGCAGTTTATTAAATCAATGTCTACAGGGCCAAAAGGGAGCAAATATAATATTCAACAAATACAATATTAATATTAAAATATTAAAACAAAATACTATTAACCATAAAAAAAACAAAAAATTTTTACAAACTACACAAATAAAACAAATACTACAAAAACAAATTTTTTAAGTTTTACAAATTTTTTATCTAATATTTATTTTTCATTATATTTCTGTTTTCTTTAAGTTGTCATTAAGTATTTTTAATAGTTTTAGTTTTAGTTAACACACTGGTGTGAAGCGACTGAATCTCAGCCATTTGATGTTTAATGTACAGTGCTGTGGAGGGGCATATTGGACCAATGATATTTCACCCAAATGGCCAGATTAACATTGAATAAATGGGAAAAAGTAGTTAAAATTGAATTAAAATCCTTATATATATATATAAACTACAAGCTGATAAAAAAGTAAACCTTAAATAGAAGCATCTGCCAAATGCATAAATGTACAGTGAATGTAAAAATATTGTTGCTTTATTATGTTGCACCTGGTTACAATGTAATATTAATACAACAGTTATTTTAATACCGCATGATACATTTCAGGTGTGTGTTGTTTGTGAGTTTGTCATCAAATACAGGTTTTTAATTCAGTCACACCTGTATATGTCAGTGCTTTAGACTGGCAGTCACAAAACACCCATCTCTGATTACTGGATCTCATTCCCCACAGAACGAGAGCAGCAAGCTTTGTTAATATTATGGAGGTTAGCCCAGGCTGCAGGGCTGTGTTTCTAATTCGCTGCTCTCTCAGCAGAATGTCAGACCTGATCCCGGATCAGAGGTGTCTGTGCTGTCTCCCAATCAGCCTTGGGCAGTGTGTCCTGCAGGTTTGACACCAGCACAGGCGATTAGATGCCCAGAGAGCATCTAAAGGCAACAGAGCTATGCTGCCACTCGCCCTTTGTTTCTAGGGTTTTGGACATAGTTATGCTGCCAATTTATGAATTTCTGTATGAATAATAAGAACACCTAAGATGTCAGCTATATGGTCTCAAGTGCATTTTTGAGTAAAACTTAAAATTAGGTCTCTGTCGATTGTCAGTGGTTTTATAGTGTGACTGATAACTATAAAAAATGACATAATTAGGAAAACAAAATTCACAATAAATCATGACCTATACCCAAATTCAACAAATTTCCTACCTTCACAGCAAGTTTTTGTGAGCTGCTCCTACAACAATGGACCTCAGCAAACCAGACTACACGCTGATATAATTAATGTACATATATACACTATAATCTCTGAAGGATCATGTAATATCCAAGACTGGAGAAAAGCCCGTTCACACCAAGAACGATAACTATAAAGATCACTCTAAAGATAACGATATTAGTGTCCACATCAGCGAACAATATCATCTGTTTATTCAAGGGTACGCTCGTTGTCTGCCGCTTTAAATTCTCAAGCTCATGAGAGTAGGATTGAATCTGATTTGCTGTCAATATTTTTAAAATCAATCATTCATAAACTGAAAAAAAATAAATCAAAAAGATTCCAAAGATAGATCATTTTTCTGTGCCTTTATCATTATAGAGGTGTGTACTCTGCTATTCTTTAATATTGAGAACGATTTTTTGAACTATATCTTTATTGTTATCTTTATAGTTAGCATTTTTGGTGTGAACAGGGCTAATAATACTTGATGAAAATTCTGCTTTTTTTTTCCAACACAGGAATTACTTACATTTTAAAATATCTTAAAATAGAAAAAAAGTTATTTTAAATTGTAATAATATTTCACAAAATGAATGTTATTACTGTTTTATTTATTTATTTATTTATTTTTAAATGCAGCAATGGTTAGCATAAAAAACTTTTTAAAAATCATTTAAAAAAATCTCCAAACATTTGAACGGTAGTGTATGTACATATGAATATTTTGTCAGCAATGCTATAAGAACAGACCAGCACACCATTTTTGAAGAGAACCCACTAGTCAAGAATTAAGTTAAACATCACATGCACTGTCCTAACTTAATACCTATTGCTTTTTACTGCTAATCATTATCAAATTCAGCACAAAACTTATTCTATGCCTTTCATAGGGTAGTTTAAACATCCACTTCAGAGTGCCACAAACACTCAGCAAAACTGATGGAGGATTTCAATGAAAGATTAATTGGACACATTACAAGAGCCTGGAGCTCTTTTCTCTCCTCCTCCATTCTGTCTACTCAGGCTAGACATAAATCAGTTATAGCAGAAGCTATGTTCAAACAGATTTAAAATCATACTTGTATACTGTTAATCCCCCTGATTATTTTTAGTGCAATAAATGCTTTTTATAACTTCTAATTTGCATATTATTATTAAAATGTTCTAAAAGTTTTTAACACTTAATTTTTTTAGATCTATTTGAATAGCTTTCTTTTACTGAACTGTGCAGCACTTTTTAATGTGCTATATACTTTAAATCTGTTAAAAAAAAAAAAAAAAAAACATTAATTTTGAATACACTCTTATACTGTAGACCGCTACTGTGAATAATATGCTCTGTCTCTGTGGACTGTTTCCAGCATAATCCATTCAATTTACCTACAGTACATAGCTTGCCTGGATATTCCTTAAAAATGTCCATATAAAGGCAATGACAAAAGCGGAGTTCATGAAGGTGGTGAAGCAAACCCCATGATTTCTTTCTCCTGTTGTTTCCAGCCATAGCCTGTTTCCATGGTAACTCAGCCGGAGACAGAGCTGTGGAGAAGGGCACACCCCCTTCCCACCTCCCCCTGGCAACCTGTACATGAGTATGCGTGTGCAAGTGAAAGTGTGCGCTGTCCATTGTGTTTTCAGCTGTCACTGGCCATGACGAAAACATTTATTCATGAACATTTACTTGTAAGCATTGCCGATCGGTGCACTTCAGAACAAAAGGTTCACACTCGTGTCTTTAAATAGTTGTAATGTTACTGTCAGTCACTATCATGTAAGCATATCATCATCTGCTACCATGTTGAACCCTCCCAGGTCTGACCCCATTTCCTCTGTGCTGCTCCAGAGAACTCTGGGTGGAGTCCATGTTGCTATGTGCCTGACTGCTCGCGGTGCCACCCATTTTCAATATCCGCCCCACCCCATTATGCAAACCTTGTTTTTCCTCTCTTCCTTCCCTTGAAGCTGAGTGAGACACCCAGTATTTAAATCCTTCTTCTAGCAGGATACCCAGCCCTGCCCAACCATTTGGGACAGACACCCTTCCCAGATAAACAAGAGGTTGAGCAACAAACAGCTGCCTTGTGCCCTCCGCTCGGGCCGAACACCATTTGACAGCAACACCCAGAACATCATGGTTTAGTGCCAGAGTATTAAAACTCGCCCTACAGGAAACCAACCCTAAACAGCAGTCCCAAAGTACCATTGGTGAGGTCTCGAGAGTTTGGGAAGGCACCATGCAAGATGTGTGCTTCTGATTAGGGTATGTGGCGAGGGGCCGAGACCTGTCTGCATGACCTTGGACGTGAGATAACTGCGCAGATCCTATGTTTGCAGAAACCACTTTCATCTCTGTAAACAATATTCTGTTTGTTAGAAAAGCAACAGTGTCTTAAGATAATGCACAAATATGGGCTTTAGAGTAGTTTTAGGTTGGCAAGTTTAATTTCTTGACCACCAGACAATGACTGTTTTATCAACCTCTTAGTTTTTTTTTTTTTTACAAGCAAGTTTTTTTCTTTATAAACGTATAAAACTCACAGTATATGGGTGTTTTTTCGCTTTTAGCCCTTTGGAAAATAACAATAATTTTTCACACTCTTACTATTTAATTTAATTTTTCTACTAACTTTGTCCATCAGTGGACATACATGCTTTCCAGAATAATTCTGTAATTTTTTTCTTTTTTTTTCTTTCAGAAAGTCATGAATATTTCCAATATTTCCAATATCTCCAATGATGTATTGTGTTTAATAGTGTTACGTTGGAAATTACATTTTAAAACATTTCTGAAATGAAAAGACTTCTTTTATTTTTAGAGCTAACACATTATGTATCCTAAATACACAGAAGTGAATTGAAATTAATGTATTTAACATTTATTTTTCTTCACAAATCACATGCTTTTTATTTTATTTTAAGCTATTCACTGACACTGTTGACTTCTTACGTACACTAACTTTATATTAAAAAAAAAAAAAAAAAAAAAAAAAAAACAGCTATAATCTGTTTTCACATTTAAGTTCTCTTGAAAAGAATTCAGATATTTCCAATAAAATGAACAAAGAACAAAGTGAAAATTCACTTTTCCATTCTTTTGGTGTTTTAATTTTCCTTTCATCTCATTTTGGTCCACTTGTGAAATACACTGCAACGTGAGATAAAATAAAGCAAGTGTGACAATACGAAGTGCTACAAGTATCTGAATATATAGATATATAGCAATGACGTGCACCTTGCCAGATTTTCAACTGACTTCAAAATCTACAGGTAAATCAAATCTTCCACAAACACCACCACATTAACTGGTACATAAATCAAAATTACCGACCACTGCCCAAAGGCTGGAGGCAAGAGTTAATTTCCCACCCTGCTTACCTGACCTGAAATTAATCTTTTACTTTATATGCCCACCACTTCAAAAGCAGACAGTATGTAAGGCTTGTCACCCAGCACAGACTCCCTAACAGCAGGAAAGACACAGGCAGCTGAGGACAAAACAACCCCATATTTGCATATCATTATGAGTACTGGTGCTTTTCTGTGAAAAAAGGACAGAGAGATGCAGTTGTCTGAAGCTAGTCTTTCCCTAAAACAAATGTGAAGGAAACAGATGTTTTTAATCAGCTTTCATTTTTCCCCATTCCAGTTGATTTATTTTCCCCTGTGATCACAATTTCATAAGATTTCAACATTCCCCTCGGGGCAGGCTGATGCTAAGTGCTTCACTCAGGGGCACAATGGTGATCAAGTAAGTAATTCTCAAACTGTCAAGTTATTGCCACTTGCAAACATCCAACCTTTTTATACTGCAAAAAAATAAGTACTTTTTGTCTTGTTTTTCAATTCAAATATATTCAAATTTTTTAAATAAAGATGCATTTACTTGAAAAGCAAAATGGCTTAAAATATTAAGTCACATTTTCTGAAAATTTATCAGTGAAGTGAGTTTTTGCTTTAAATGAGAAAAAATATCGATGGGGTAAGAAAAAAAATCTAGGTTTTCGTTTGAGTAAGTTTATTTTTTTTTGCTTCTCAAGTAAATATATATTGTTTTAAGAAGTGTATCAAGGTGTCAACCCACTGTAAATACAGCAAGTAAAAATTAACCAACAGGAATTATTGAACAATCCAGAAAGTGGTCCTCACCTTTGCCATGGTACTTGGCCTCGTCCAGAAGAGGTAACATGATGGTGGAGTTGAGGGTTGAAGGGGAGCGTACGGCTGTGGTGTACATGAGGGGCAATGACTGCACCACCACAGGGATACGGTGCACCTGGCTGGGAAGTTTACTGGGGCTGGAAGGGGGGACGGGATGGATGATGTGCAAAAATTGCTGGCCTCTAACTCCATGAGAAGAGCCCACCAAGGGCCCAGGTGTCAAAATGGAGGGCATTCCCGAGGAGACTGAGGTGATGACGGAAGGTGAGGATGACAATGATGAAGAGGAAGATGGAGAGAAGGCTGAGGTAATGGGTGAGCTGTTGGATGAAGGAGATGATGTCCGTGTCTTGTTGATGGACAGGTCCACTGGCTCTGTCTGGGTCTGAAACTGCTCGGACGAGAGCAGGTCTTCTGGAGGTTCCGCCTTCACTTTGCTGAGCAGGAGCGGCACAGTCTCCATATCAGGATAGCCGTGCACTTTGGGTGACTGTAAGAAACAAAGACATAATATATTGTTAATGATATTTCTGACGGAAATGTTGAGTAATGAAGAGGGTACACACTACATATATATCAAAGATACCCAAATAATTTTTCTTCTTTATATAATAAAAAAATGAAGGGGGGAGGGGGGCGTTCTGTAGTGTTTATCTTTTAGTAACAGTTCTCCGTTTATTTTAAGTCTGACAGCAAAATTATTCAAGGCTCAGTGAGGGAGTCCATTTAAAACTCTGTAATGGCCCTGAATGATTCACTGACTGAGTGAATCATATTCAAAGCAGGTTAGCAGACTATTTTGTTAATCTTCTTGACCAACTCGAAAAAAATAAATAAATAAAAAAGATTCAAACTAGTAATTTGTTCACAAATCAAACATCACGTCTTTGTCATAGCCTATAAGAACATCATCGTGGAGACCGGATCTGTCAACTTCACATGGGTGTCTGCCCAAGAACACAGCGTAAATAAAGTGCTAGCATACCTCTCTAAGCAAGTGCATACGCTGAAATGATCACTCCTGAGCAGGCGGCTAATCATGACAGAGCAGCTCATTAAACTGAGGGGAAAAGTTCTCGGATTGCGACGGAAGATGTGATAAACAGTTTGCTGCAGAATCTTGTCTCGACTTTGTTTATAGACTCACTTTTCTTTATGCAGACTGAGGGGGCTTGTAACAAATCCACACCGAGCTCATACTATTTTTACTCTGGACACGTGGAGTCACTTTCCGACTCGTGAATCAGCAGAATGCGGTATAATATAACTGCATTTGAAACCAAAAACAAACAAATATCAAGCAATTAAATATGCTGACATGACCCATAAAAACCCAGGTTGGGTCATTCAGGGTTCAGAATGCACTGTCACAGCTTACAGGTCAGGACAACATGACCTCAAGGTCAGGCTTACAATACTGATTTGATTGGACAGGGAAAGGAGCAGTATATTTAGAACAAAGAGACCACTTTCTGCAAAGTGTGACATTTAACCCATTCAAGTGCACACACACACACAGCAGTGAATAGTAAACAAACACACACACACATTGTGAACACACACCCGGAGCAGTGGGCAGCCATTTTTGCTGCGGCGTCTGGGGAACAGTCGGGGGTTCGGTGTCTTGCTCAAGGGTCTCACCTCAGTCATGGTATTGAGGGTGGAAGGGGGCATTGTACATTCCCTCCCTCCACCTACAATCCCCGCCAGTACCGAGACTTGAATACGTGACCTTAGGGTTACAAGTCCGACTCTCTAACCATTAGGCCACGACTGCCCCGTTGACTGGTGGAGCTATCATGGGATTATAGGGTCTCCAAATATCTGCAAGTCATTTCTCTCTTGTGGGCCAGTCAAAATATTTACATTTTGCATTTGAAAACATGCTTCTTTAACAATCATTTTTATACCAAACCCCATTATTAACCCTTTCCCCCAACTTCACTGCATTTTAAGCATTTTTACAAAGACTATAGAATACCCAAGACATCTCACTCGTATAGTTTTGAATGGGGAAAAATGCAATGCTTAATATGGCCACTCAATCACAGGAAGCCCCGCCTTCTGAATGAAGGAGCCAATCGCTAATCGGTAAAGTCAGTGCGTCACTGCAGCTGCCGTTAGAAGTCTCGGTTGCTATAGAAACAGTCAGCGTTTTGAGACATGCGCTCAGGACTGCGCATGCGCACTGGCTGTTCTAGCCTGAATCATAAGCATTTTATAACGCTATTTGAGCATAATAAACAACATTTATGACACAGTTAATAGCAGATTTCTTTGGTGATTTCAAATATGAAATTTAATCGCAAGCTTAGTGAACAGTTTTGGAGAATTTGATGTTTCCACATTCAAAGAGATAGGATTTGCACTTGCATGCCCGAAAGGCATTTCAAAGATGGCCGCCGAGTGACATGACTTGTCTTAAAGGGACTTTTGATTTTAACAATAAAAAGAATTCAAAAATAAATAAATTAATAAAAATATTCTAAAACAAACAAATTGGAAAAATGTTATTAAACAAATACATAAAACATGGGTTAACAATTAAAGATCATAACAGACATGAACGTATTGAGAAAATGTTATATATCTGTTGATTCAGATTATACATATTATGTCATTTTATTATCCATTAACTTGGTCACAAATCAAATAATAACCCTTAGGTGGAATACTGATTTTTCTACTTCTATTCTTTATTTCATAGGAAATGTACTGCATGTAATTTGTTTCTGTTATGAATGCAGAGCATGGTCAGATTTTTAGTGAATTTTAGTATTTTAGTCTCGAAAAATGCTGCACAGCTGCACAGACAGGGTGGTAATCAAACCCAGTCAGTGAATTTCTATTAGCATAGCATGCAATCAGCAACCTACTAATGAGGGTTGTATGAAAGAGGAAAGGAGGTGCTGCTAATGACCAATCAGCATCATCAGACTTGCTATCTAATTGAAAAACCTGCCTCAGTAATACCTAAGAGATCCTTTGTGTTCCCAGCAAAAGGGACAAAATGTTTCTGGTCAGTTCCTTCAGAAAAACACCTTGGAGCAGTAATAATAAAATCACTCAGTAGAGTGTTTGTCTGTAGTGAACTCTCGCTCTAGTTCTATTGAATTCTGTGATGTACCCTTCAGGGTATGCTTAAGAGGCTTTGCAAAGCATATGTTTTTTTTGTTTGTGTGTGTATATAGGACATTGTGCGGATCTGTGCCTGCGGCTACTGTAGCCTCGGGTCTTTGCATCCCCTCTGAGACAATCCTCCTTCTCAAATAGATCTCATCTCCTCTCTTTACACTGTAGTCAGTTTGGCCTTGTAGAGGTCTGAATTTTGTTTCACTTTATTTTGCTCTAAGGCAGGTTCGAAGCACTTGAAGATAAAAATGGCAGATAATAAAGAACTGCACTCATGAGGTGCTCATAATTATTCCGATGGTATCACTGGCTGGTCCATTAGGCTGTACACATCAAACAGTGTTTCACAATGAAATGTGTAAAGGAAAGAAAATCACATGTACTGTAATCAAACTGTAAACTGTAGCAAAGTGAAACTGTGAACTATGGTGTACTGTAGCACACATGACCTCCTTTCATATGGAATAAAGTCTAAATCAAAGGCTATGAGATGATAGTTGTTTTGCAAGCAGACTCCTGTTCTGGTTTGAACGTCACTTTCTGTAGAAACATTTTCAAACCTTAATAGCTCTCTCCTCTGTACTTTTCACCTTGACTCTTTACTGATGATTTTCACTTTATTCAGGGATCCTACGTGAGATATCGGTCTAGCTGGTGAGGGCATTAACTGGGGCAAACCATTCTCAGCAAGGTCTTGGCAAGTGGCCACCAGAACAACGACCATGTTTGAGCGATGAGATGCACTTCAAAGAGTCATTGTGTAGGTTGGACACTTCCTGGCGCTTGGCAGGATTTCGACACATATGGATAAACATGTCTACCAGCCTTTTGCAGTAAGGAAGCAAGGTGTTGCTTTGCTGGCTTGTGAAATAGAACACAACAAGGGTATGTTGTTGGCTCTCAGACGCAACTATTCACAAGTTCTCTCTCCAAGAAAATAGTGCATCTATCCATATACACTTTTGTGTTTTTCTTTAATTGATCAAATAGTGTAGAGCAGTTCATTGAACAGTGCATCACAATGAATGACTGAATTACTCTATTATTTATGAATTGGGTTTGACCAATATATTCATGTACTTGGCATAAAACCAACTTTATATGTGAAGCCATGTATTGCTGAGTTAAAAGCTTAATGATAAAGCTGACAGGTTAGTTATATACTTTTTGATGCCAAGGACCATGGTCTGACAATCCCCTTTTCTAAAATATAAATGCTGCTTAGATTAATCATGATTATTTTATTATATTGACAGCCCTAGCTTTTAACACTAACAAATAAAAACAAAATCTATAAGTTTTTTTTTTTCTTAGATGCACTACTGTTCAAAAGTTTGGTAAATTTTTGTTTTTTTAATGAAGTGCACACAAAGGCTCCATTTATTTGATCAAAAATACAGTAAAACTACAATATTGTGAAATATTATTACAATTCTAAATAACTCTTTTCTATTTTAATATATTTTAAAATGTAATTTATTCCTGTGATGCCAAAGCTGAATTTTCATCAGCCATTACTTCAGTCATCAGTGTCACATGATACTTGAAATCATTCTGAAACCATTCTTTGAATTATGTTTGTAGCAAAATGTATTTACTGTCACTCTTGATCAGTTGAATGCATCCTTGATGAATAAAAGTTAATAATAAATAAATAAAATTAAATAAATAATTTGTATTAAATTATAAATATATTATAAATATTTAAAATTTACAATAAAAAAAAATATTACTGACCCCAAACTTAAACTTCATATATGCCAAAATGATAGAGTTAAAAAGTAATAATGTCAAAGTCAGTAAATGTGTTACAAAATTTGAAATAATTAATTATAAAGTCTCATTTTAATTGACAGTCCTAAAATATACAATACATAAAATATATTTCTGAAAAATTATTTCTCATAAAATTCTTCCTGAAAAATTATTTCTCATAAAATTCTTTCTGAAATGATCTGCAGCTGTCCTACATGCTCTGAAATATATAGTTTATACATACTCTGGTAATGCCTGGAGGACAGCCTGGATGATCATGTACAGTACAAGTGCACTTAGGTAAGCAGCATATGAAGAATTAATGACAAAAAAGAGAGAATGACTCCCCACAGCAGTGTCTCTGCATCTGTGCTTGAACCCTGCCAAAATGGCTGCCCTGGCTGCAGTGGCCCTGACTATGAGCCCTGGAAGCATTCCTGCTCCAGCTGTGGCTCTCCACATCAGGGCTGCTCCACACACACACCTGGGAGTAATTAAGGGTATCTCAGTGTGGGGGTGAGCGTGTGAGGGGTGAAAGAAGTAGAGGGTGGTATGGGAGTGTAGATTGGAGGTTAGGAAAAAAATTGTATGAAAAACAACTGTTCTCTTACCCCTCTCTCAGATTCCAGAGGTTCTGCTTTGACTCGGACTGCAGGCATTCCGTCTAGCATTAACATCCTGTTATTGATGGCGTCTGCTAGCCGAGAGAGAGAGAGAAAAAGAGAAAGGCATGAGAAAGCTGCTGCGTGTGACTCCTCTCACCTTTTCCGTGACTGAATCAGACCTAGCAAGCTCTGAACAATAGCACAGATTACAATGCAACAGGCAATGATGTCATCAAGGTATGCAGTTAGTAAACAGTTCAGGTTTATGGCTGAGGGTAAACAAATGCATCTGGGCTGTATGTTGGCTGGTATTTTACACCTAAATGGTTGTGAAGAGTGAGTGACACAGAATGTAGAATAGTAAGAATACCATAACACTGAATCATGTCAATGCTGAGAGAATACAGGATAAATACAGAATGAAGTATGATTTTATGTGAATAAACACAGATAATTCTATCCCCCTTGAATTCCAAAGCCACTCCGTCAGCTGAGGCAACATGTTATGGTTAACTTATTCTGTGCCTGGTTAAAAATAAAACAAAAAAACAATCAATCAAAATGTTCATTGATGATTTTAGTTCTCGGAACAAAGACTCCAGCCTTGTTACAGCTCTGTGCTATCAGGTGGGCATTGCTCTACAAGACTCTCACACATGAAAAAGTGGCCACCTCCCTCAACATCCAAGGGATGCACAAGGACAGCTTTAATGAACTGGTGGAATCTGATTACAAGTTAATATGGCTCTTGGAGCACTGCATGATGGGGAGATGAGACGCTCCAGCACTCCCACCGAGATAGATTCTCTCCCCCGTCTACTCAATTTACCATGTTTAACACCATAAAGGCACATTAATAGACGCATAAGCATCTTGGGAAATGCAATATTCATGTTTCCTCATGTTTGTTTGGGTTTCGCCTGTCGGAAGGGACAAGCTCGCACACAAACAAACAGATCGATGACTTGTCTTGAGGACAGAAAAGAGTGAGCATAAATCTCTGCCTGTCAAAATGACTTTCTTAGATGTAACAGATGCTCCTATGATCCACACACGAGTGTTGCAAACACGGTCAGTGTGGCTTTCGGAGTTGTTCTCCTCTTAGAAAAGGGAACCTCGTGAAAGAGCCAATCACAACAATGCGATTGTGGCTCAGAGGGATGTGTCCCAAAGTAACCCATGCACTTATTATTTTAGCAGCAGCACATGATGGAATGCAAGCAAGCAGATACGCTTTAAACATCTCTATTACACTTCACTCCTGGCATGGGCGGCAGGAAATGAGGCCCAGATCTTGACTCAGCACTTGGGCTGAACCCATTCTGGTGAAGAAGAGAGAACACTACAGTCCACCGGATGAACCAACATTTTCATGTTTTTACAGGCATGCTCACTTTCACACAGTTATTGTTTTGGTAGTTATTGTGCTTTGAAAAAAAAAGCTCATATTTTGTCATGTTGTGTTTAATAATTTTAGTCTTAATTTATTAATTTGTTCATAAAATGGTATAGTTTTACTGAGAAAAATAACATGCCAAATGACAAAACGCTGTGTCAAACAGTAAACAGATCAAGATATTTTCCAACATTTTGAAAAATGTATAACAATTAAACATCTGAACATATCAAAAACATTTTTACATACGCTACTGTTAAAAAGTTTTGGGTCAGTAAGAATTTAATTTTGAAACAGAAATGAGTTAATACTTTTATTCAGCAAGAAGGCATTAAACTGATCGAAACTGACAGTTAAGAGATGTATCATTTTACAAAAGATTTCTATTTCAAATAAGCACTTTCTTTTTATCAAAGAATCCTGAAAAAATGCTGTTTTTAACGCTTAAGAAACATTTTTTTTATTATGATCAAAGCAGCATATCAATGATTTCTGAATCATCGTGTGACACTGAAGACTGACCGCTGAAAATTCAGCTTTGCCATGACAGTAATACATTTCATTTTATAATGCATTAAAATAGAAAAAGCATTGTTTTAAATGATAATAATATTGCACAATATTACTCTTTTTACTGCATTTTTGATCAAATAAATTCTGCCTTGGTGAGCATATGAGACTTTTATGTCTGTACGCATGTTAACCATTGCAGTTGCACTGTATTTAACAAGCTTTCTGGTTTTTCTTAGAAATGGGTCTTATTTATGTGAAGTTAAAAGCAAAATATAATTTCTGTGTGAATTTTAACCCAACGTTCGTCATTGACAAAGCGTGCTTCCAAGCTAATCCGTGTGCACTGGATTCATATTGTGATCAGGATGTCCAATGGCTCCAGGTAGTGGTAGGCTGAGATAATGTTGCCATGGCAACTCAAGTTGGAGCTCAGAGGGTTATTGTCCTTCTGGATTGACATGCAAGGTTTCACAGTTGACCAGGGCACTCGCTGTTCAAGAGCTGGCTATTTTTTGTGTCCAAGGAGCTGTCATCACGCTCATGTGTATTGTGTAAAAGCATATCACTCTGAGACAATGATCATTAGATCAGATAAATGAGCCAACCTCTTGCCTAACTATCCTTGTCCCTTAAGAGAGCTCCAAATGGGAAATCAATACCACGAGCAAGGTCTCGGTTGTTTCATTAACCATCAAATGAACAAATTATTAGCATAATTGAGTACAGCTCCATGAGGTTAATGTTTAGGCACAATTTGTCTATCTTAGCTCCAATTGATTAACACTCACTTAATCAAGAGGTTGTGATGGAGGATGGTATATCGCAAACTGTAGTTAACAGTGCCAAGGTGATACGAGAGGCAAGAGTAACAATGACCAATTCTAGATTCGTTTTCCTCCAAAAAGCGCAAATGTTCCACGTCAAATCGGTGTGATTTATATTATCAAGTATACTGTCAGTGTATTACTCTGAAGACCCTAACAAATGAATTTTCACATTAAGACTTAGATGTAATATTGTTTATGGATAATGAATAATCTTTAGTTTTAATACCATTTGTTTGCCATGGCCTGACTTCAAACACAGAGAACAAGAGATCTGTATGCATTTCCATCTAGTGGGGAACACACAAAAAAGATATTTTGAAGAATGTTTTAACTGTTAACTTTTGACCCTATTGACTATCACTGTATGGGGAAAAAATGACTGGGACGTTTTTCAATCTTCTTTTGTGTTTCCCAGAAGAAAGAAAGGTTTGGAAAGACATTCTTATTTTAAAGAATGTTTAATCAGTTTTTATCCATACAATAAATAAAATAAAACTTTGGACCCCATCCACGCTCACGTTATGGACAAAAAAAAAAAAAAAAAAAACAGACATTTTTTTCAAAATATCATCTTTTGTGTTCCTCAGAGAAAAATCAATCATACAGGTTTGGGGAGATATTTTTATTTTAAAGGATGTTTAATCTGTTATCCATACAATAAATAAAAAAAGTTTGGACCCCATTGAAACATTTTTCAAAATATCCTCTTTTGTGCTCAACAGAAGAAAGAAAGCAATATAGGTTTGGAATGACACAGGGGTGAGTAATTAATGACAGAATTTTCATTTTTGGGCAACTATTGCTTTAAAGACCTGAAGAAATGGAAAGAGAGCAACTGAGAGATTAAGATCAACTTTCCATTTCACCAGGATGCTGAAATGAAATGGTGATCCCAGGTGTGAGTGTTATGAGCATGGGAGGTGCAGTGGCTGAGTGCTCAGGCATCTCATTGCCATGCACGGCTGGAGCCGTCCCCCGAGAGGCTCCCTGAGAAGAATGAGGGCAATTCAACTGGAAACAGGGCAACAGGGAGGGGGCCCACCTGGGATCTGATTCCTCCTGAGGATGGGGGAGTCAGGGGAGGGGATTGGCTGGCACTCCCATGCCCAGCCATAGCTCCAGAACTCCCCGATGGACGTGGGTGCCGGTGAAGACACTGTGTGGGGGGCAGAATCGCCGAGCAGACCCTGATGAATGATGAGCGGATCAATATGAGGTGACAAGTCTGGGTGGAAAAGCCTGACCTTCCTGGACCCCACGCTGACCTTGCTACACAGTGATTTAAAGAGCATTCAACTTACCCCACTAAAGCCCATTGCATACCTCATTGTGTAACTTTCTGCCTTGCCAAGCCTGGTGTGGCATTGATGTGAGGGGCGTTGCAGTGCACAGGAGGAGCCTCTATTTAAGTGGTTTGGAGGTATTTCTAGAGTAGTATAAATCTGTCCAGGCTCAAGGTGTAAAAAACTTGTTTGACATCTTAAATTCTGGCTGATATGAACAACCAGATAATTGATTTTGTGTTATGTCTGATATTAAATTCTATAGTATTTTACCTAAATAAACTAAATAGAAAATACAAAAAACTTTACACATTACAACATTACATGTGCACTATGACAAAATGGGTATTCATTTTAAGATTTGCTAAAGTTCACATTTAACAATCTTATTAAATTAGGTAATCTAAATGCAAAAATAGGTTAAAATAGCATGCAGTGTTACTTTAGCATTTTTTACTATTATATTAATATTTTTAATAAGCTTTTTTTTTCATATTTTCAACTATCTTTTTAATTTTAATTTAAGTTTTAGTAATTTGGTTATGTTCTTCTGTCATTTGCATTAGTTTTTTAACTTTATATTTCTAAATGGTAATATAATGTTCTTTATTCAGTTTTATTTCAGTACTTCAGCTTAAATGAAAATTAGAAATTTTGCCTTGGTAACTAATGAAAATAATTAAAATAAGTACATTTTATTTCAGCTTTATTTCAATTTGCAAAAAACAATTAATAGTTTTAGTTTTAGTTAACAACAACACTACATTGCACAATAGAATATTCAATATACTGTACAGTAGGCCAATATGTACTCAAAAATGTGTAATAATGTGCTCATAAATGACATGGTACTATACCGATATATTATGTATCCTAGAATAAAACACTCAAAAATTTCAGAATAACAAGACAAAATTAATTTGGAACATGAGCAGAAAAGAAAGTGGAGCAGGATGATCATCCTACTGCTTGGAGGCGTTTCATATCTGAAATTTTAGATTTTTGCACTGGAGGAGTAGCACACTAACAGACGGGTTGCCTTGGTCCTGCCAATGCTTTGTTCCCATGTCGAGAGCCCTGAGCAACTGTGGGCATCTGTGGCACAGAGGCTGGTCCTGCTGCCATGGGCCGAAGGGGGGAAATGCGGATGGGGATGAGAGGAGGAGGAGGTGGTTGGGGAGGGAGATAGGGATTTAAGCACTGGAGCCCAGCCAAGAGCCAGACAAGAACAGTGAACTCAAACATGCCAAGTGAGCCTCTATGGCTCAACCAGAGCAAAAGAACAGCATTTTACGTAACATCAGACTACACACTGAGGAGAAGAGCTATTGAGAGCTGCTCCCCATTGAGCTCTTGTAAAAAGATTACCTTGTCATTTGAGTTGCAAAAAACAAACAAGTTGAAGTGTGCAATTTCAGAACCACTAGTGCTACCAACAGATTGTAAAAACATTGACTGTCTGTAAGGAGGCTTCCTGAAGATGGTTAGACAAACAGAGTCAGAGAGCCAAAGTCAAAATACAAAATTACAATTACCTTTATTATTATTATTTATGCATTTTATGAAATAAAGTTCCTGCTGATGTTCCTCCTAAAAATCCTGCAACCACTTAAGTCAAAAATTTTATCTACATACAGAAAGTCCACATGATGCAATGAGAAAAAGGCTTCCTCTGGCCACTGCCAGACAATGTCTGCAAGACAGAACTCAGCTCAAGCTCACTTCCCTCTTTAGAGGCCCCATAAACAGCAAATATGACGAGTCAGCACTCTGTCATCCCCAGCAGAGAACATGCAGGCTAAATACCACCTTTCCATTTACTGTCATGCTGGACATAGGAACTCCTTAACCCTTGAAGAGAGAACGGTAATTTTGTGATAAACTTAATGTTTCCCTAACAAGAACTGATAAAATCAAGTTTGGGAACAATTTGTATTATGAAAACACACACACACCGCATTTGAAGAGGAACTTAATTCTTGATGGCCAACAAAAAAACTTCTTCCCTTACACAAACTGAACAGCGAATGAATTTCAGAAAACATAACAAACAATCACACCCACATTCACATCGCTTCCTGGTGGATTTCATGGATTCTAACCCCAATGCTTCCCATACTTCGGTGTGGACTGTATTTCTGGGTTAAACTTTTCTGGCATACAGTGAATGACTTCAGACTTTCCATTTCATAAGGCACATTTTCCTTGGCAGGCAAGTCTGCCCTAAGACTTTGGCCGCTTTTGGGACCTTTTCTGATTCAAGCTCTAGAGAGATGTGCTGCTTCAGTACCAGCCGAGTTTGTGGATAAATAACATGAGCTTGTGTTCTCCTCCTCTCCTCCAGACAGTAGCGCTTCACCTTAGGGAGCCCACTTTGCCACTTTCCTCTGGCTAAAAACAGCCACACAAAAATGCCTGTCATTCACTCGGGCCCCCAACATAGCTGATTTGCTGTCTTATAGCTCTCTTTATTTTTCTGAGTGTGACAAATGTACTCTGACTCAGACATGAACAGAAAAAGCGCTGAAAGGCATGACCAGATAAACTCTTCTGAACAAAAAATGAGGTCACAAGGGAACGTACTACTCTTGAATGCCGGTTATAGAGCCATGTCAATGCAATCAAGATGCACAGAGCATTATCCAGTTCACCCAGAAGAAGCCCTAAAGCCCATCAGGACAGTCAAATGCTGGGGCCAGCTGTCAAAAGGCTGAACTGTACATCAATTTTACGCCATTACCCCCATCACTAGGCCTCACACACCTGATAGGAAGTGAGAGACCTTTAATAGAAGGCTGAGGCTCTTGTAAACACTTGGCCAACTTTCCAAAACACAGGCTGACGGAAGCACCCGTAGTTTAGCAAATTGCCCTTGGGCTCTAGCTATTTCTGCACGGGGAGATCCTGTGTCAGTGTTCCAATGAGGATAAGACAGCTCAGCCCATGAGAAACTGCCCTAGTCCACACCACTTGCATATAAACGGCTGGATACAGTCAATCTCTGGTACTGTTGGAACAAGATAAATCATGGCTATTTCTGCCATTCAGTTTGTTCTGAATTCAGAAAAGGAAAGAAATAGGGTATTAAAATGCCCATTAGGCTTTCAAACATATGCATGAAACACAACTTTTAGCCTATTATCAAATCCTTTCCCATATTACATAATATTACAAGCTAAATGATACCACTCAGGTTTATTTACTGATTGACCAGAGCTATGGGGGTGAGAGGTCATGAGTTGTGTTAAAGGCACTCAAGGAGAAAAGAGGGGACAGAGTCGACTCTTCACAAATCAATTTTTTAAAACCACAAAAATAATGTTCAGTGGAATCCAAGTTACGGAATGTAATGCTAAGAAAAAAACTAATATTACTGTTCTGAGAAAATATACATAATCTACACAGCTGCAATATTTGCATCCTCCAGGTCGCCTGTTCCTAATCAGCATTTTCAGCTGAAGAATCTGTGTCAAAGTTTGTGAAAACAGAATTAAAGGGCTTAGTATCAGTAAACACATCCGTAACATATTTAGTCAGAACTTAGCTATTTTGTTTGAAGTTTCAGAATGTAACTGAACAGCAAAGGGGCGTCTTTACCGCTAAAGCAAAGGCATTGTGGGTTTTTTTTCATTCACGTGGTTTTGCAGCTTCTCGTAAACCTGTCTGGCTTCCTGAGCTTTGGTTCCTGTGCCAAATCTGTCTGACCTCTGACAAATTTCACATGATTTTCCAACTTATCACCCCATACACACACATACGTACACTGTATATCCATCTCAGTAAAGTGTTAAACTGGTTTAACAGTAACAAAGTTGAAATAGGGCAGGATGATATATTGAATATTCACAATATATTTGCAGTGATTTTTCTGGCCACATAAAATTATGCAACAATTGTTGGTTGTTAAGTTTCAATTCAATTCAATTCAATTCAATTCAATTCAATTCAATTCAATAAAATAAAATAAAATAAAATAAAATAAAATAAAATAAAATAAAATAAAATAAAATAAAATAAAATAAAACAGTGTGTGGAAATGCGTAAAGTATTAAATAAACCAGATTTTTACTTTTAGTTCTTACATTAAATATTTTTTCTACTTAATTCAGAGAATAGAATTTAACAAAAAAAAACATTTAATTTCTTAGCTATACTGCCCAGCCCTAAAATTAAATACATAGAAATCTGTTGTTACCTACACACTACTAATCTGCAATGGTAGGCTGCACAAGAGATAGGTGACCCCAGCCACTGCTAGCACACCTCTTCCCTTCCCCCTTTAGTTAAAGCGCAGTGGTCTCAGTGGCCTGTGCTTTAAAATAGACCTGACACAAAAATCTCAATTGCTCCAAGAGGTATGGAATGGGCGGAGTGGTCACTGCAGAGGGTATTAGCTGCAGAGAGGTGGACTTAAATGCTGATGATCTGTGCTGGATCAATAAGGAATGTGCATGTGCTGATATGCTGCTCCTACTTCATATTTTCTCCATCCAAGCCTTCAGTTTGCACAGGAACTGGAAAATCCAATCTCATCTCCAATTCAGAAAAGAAAGCTAATGAACCGCCTCTGACCAGCAATGCCTCACAGTTCTCACTCTCTTTCTCTGCCTCTCAGAGTGTGTCACGTCTCAAGTCTGCTGTTGGCGTACTGTAAGATGGCCATATTTCCCAAATGTACACTGGGGACATTTCTAGTTTAGTAGTGGTATTGTTAAAGAAAACGATTAAGAATCATTTTAGGTAATTAAAATAAAGCTAAAATAAAACAAAATTTAAATATTAGATGAAAAATGTAAACATAAAAAAAAAAATTAAAGCAATTATCCCCAAGAAGTCTTGAATTCACCTGCTGCTACTAAATGGTTACTACATATAGCTGGCAAGCTTCCATAAAAAAAAAAAAAAAACAGAAACAAAAATGTAATAATTTATTGATAACCCATTAATAATCCTTCCGCCATGCAAAGTAGTTCTTCAGCAATGTTTAGTAGAATGGTTGCCAAGCAACATACAATCACAGCGGTGCAGTTATACTGATGTAATGAGGTCACAGGTGTGTGTTTATACAGAATTTTATAATGGCTTTAAACGCAGCTCACCCAATCATAATCAAGGACTTGAACTATCCCTTTTATAAATTAAATTCAAAATGAAATACGTTTAATTTGAAGTACTAAAATTATTAAAACTATAACTGAAATAAAAATAAAAAGCTAAACATATTAAAAACAATTCACATTTGTTCACATATTATTAATCCACTTTTAATGAACCCAGCCCAAGGCTATCAGTCTTACAAATAAAAGCTCTGTAGTACAGCAGGCTTATTTGGAAAAGCCAGTTATAATTCCCTGGCTATTATTTACATGTATAAATTAACAAACCAACATTGAAACAACATAGCTTTTCTAATTAGTAACGCACGCCCTGTTTGTCATCCAACCACAATTGCTTGTGATGTGATTGACAGTTAGGAATAATGCCTCACCTCTCAAAGCCTACTCCTGCTTAGAAGGCATTCACAGCTGTCCCCAGCATTCAAGTAAATCCATTTAAAGATATCCAAAGCTAACCTTTAAGGGCAATCTGCATTTGTACCAGCTGTGGACAGCAGGGAAGGTCTGTTTGCTGGAAAGGTAGAAGTTTCATCCAAAGAAAACATCACACACAGATGAGCAAACAACAATACAGTTTCACACTCGAGCTGTGCACTGTCAGATGCTTAGAGCAAATATTCACCTTTATACTTACAACAGTAAAGTGTGATTCACTCAACCAAATGCTTATAAAAAGCACATACATATTATATACACTAGTGTTCATAAGCTTGAGTTTTTAAATGTTTCTGAAAGAAGTCTCTAATGCTCATCAAGGTTGCATTTATGTGACCAAACACACAGTCGAAAAAGTAATATTGTGAAATATTATTACAATTTAAAATTAGTATTTTCTATTTTAATATGTAAAATGTAATTTAATCATGGGATGGCAAAGCTTAATTTTCAGCAGCCCATACTCCAGTCTTTATGTCACATGGTCCTAAAAAAGAATTTCTTAGCATTATCAATGTTGAAAACAGTTGTGCTGCTCAATATCTAGTGGAAATTTTCAACAGCATTTATTTGAAATAGAAATCTTTTGTAACATTATAAATTTTCTTTACTGTCAAATTTGATCAGTTGAACGTATTCTTTCTAAATAAAGTCTTATACTGACCCTAAACTTTTGACAGGTAATTTATTTTTATTTCTAATAACAGTAAACATTAATCATATGAGTTTAGGTGAGTGGTGTGTTTGACCAGCCAACATCAATTATGCAACTAAATTAATTTGATAATTAGTGGTACATGCTAAGGCACTGCTATTATGTTTGTTTGAAAGCTTGTTCTGAACCCAGTAAGCAACCACCCAAAACATCTTAAGAAGTGAATAGTAGTGCACTAAAAACCCTCGCAACTGCACAGCAACACCTCAGCCCCACACAGTCATTAGCTTAGCATAGGTTAGCAGCACTAATAGTATCTCTTCAGAAAATCAAGTCTTATTATACCACATGCTTTTAGTGCCACATGGCACTAGTGATTTTCTATAAATAATAGCAATTCAATGGCACACTTAAATGCCACTTGCAGTTACACAACTGCCATCATCGCCTTTTCATTCATAGTCATTCTATTGGTCGCCGAACATCACATGGAAATAAGAGCAGTCGTACTACAATATGCATAGCAGTGCAGGTTATAAAATGTAGTGAGTCTGTTAATTAAGTGTGTTTGTGGAGGTGGATGGGAGTGGGGCTGGAGATCTGTGGGTGGAGGTGGTGGAGTGTATTATGATCAATACAATAACCCACTCCTCATGTCTCGGGGGGCCGGCTGCATCCTCGAGCCTTAATAGCAAAGAGGTTCTTTAAGACGCCTCTCTGTAGCCTTTCAATGCCTTGCGCACCGGCCCCCTCCCCCTACACACATAAACACACACATTCAGATCACCAAACCAGGTATGAATGCACAAACACAAACTTGCCTTCTAGTTTGCAACTAAACACCTACAAAATTTTTGTAAGTTAGATGTGAACAGGATGGAGCTACACAAAAATCTCCCTTGCGTAAACCCAGATTCACAATTTCAGAACGTGCATATTTACACAGCTCACATCCTCTTGTAGAACCTCCTACACATGCTCTCTGATTGAGCAATGGCATTTATGCCAAACAAGAAAACACACTATCACAACCCAAATGAAGCGAGGCACACACTCATCTCGCACGTTCTGTTTTTCTCTGCAAATCTATAACCGGCGCTCTTGCCACACTGAGTAAAATAACAACTACAGAGCAAAAATTCAGAGTTCAACTCACTTGAACATTAAGTAATACAGGAAGTCCTTGTGAGGGTATTTTTAACCTGAAATTTGACCCATTCTGGCACCCATAGCCTCACTTAATAGAATAAGCAGCTGGGTTTATGTGCATGCTTCATATGCAGTGTCTGCTTTTCAGTTTACTTTTCCACATTTTTTGCTAATATCCAGATTTAGATGTCAGGTATGAGTTTGAGCATAAGCAGATAATTAAATAAAAATGTAAAATAAATTGAAAAAAATTGAAATATAATACATATCAAACAAATAAATAAACAGTTTTAATGTTTGTGATAATCTCAGGGTGTCACCTTGCTCAGAAACATCAAATTGAAAATAGCCTAAAATTGTTTATGACATAATCAAATTTATGATCGTGATAATCTCAGATTAAACCACCAAAATGGCCAAAATGTTTTCCTTAAATAAATAAATAAATTCTCAGGTTAATCTCAGATTCTACATTTTCTTATATATATATATATATATATATATATATATATATATATATATATATATATATAAATTAAATAAATTTATATTAGACATTAATTTATAAAATAAATATAAATTACACATTCTGGCACCCATAGCCTCACTTAATAGAATAAGCAGCTGGGTTTATATTCATGCTTCACATGCAGCATCTTTTTTTCAGGTTACTTTTCCACGTTTTCGAGCATTAGGCGCCAGGTAAGTGTTTGAGCTAGTCGCCAGAGGGAAGTTATACTATATGACATGGACTTACGTTTGAGTCTCTCAAAGCTGAGCCATGCATGCTGAGCTTTGCCATTGGATTGTAATTGACTCCATATGTTGTTTGAATAATTTCTCAACCTCTCCATCGCCAGACATACAACTGCTAACAAAGTTCATGCATATCTCAGAGCATCCTACCGATGGTTTCTGAGTTCCCTGACTGACCAATTAAAAAAAATAAATAAATAAGTCAGAGCAAATCCTTAATGTATTGTTATGCTTTGAGGGATTGTCCTGAATCTATTTTTTATTTTTCATTAAGTTTTCAAAAGTCATCTCAGGTTAAGGGACGCCAGCTAGGTGCGCTAAAGGTGTTGTCATGACGACAGGCAGAGAACAGCACATAGTGTATGTCGCAGGTCTGGTCGTCTTTGATTTCTCTTATTGTCAGGCAGAGCAATACCATGTCTAATTACTAAAAAAAATATGTAAATACATCACTACAGACATTCATACCATAAAGACTGTTCTGAATACTGTACAAGACAGAAATAAAGAGTGTAGGGTATATCCAGAGTTACTGATACTGAATAGTGACAGTTGTCGTTAATCATTTTTGTACTTGAAGTAGAAGCAGAATTCCACGTCTTGCTTTCTGCGTCAGAGTGTTCAACAATCATCCCTCCCCCTCACCACGCACGGCTTCAGTAAACAAACCAGGGCTGGACACAAGGGTCAAGGGTTGAAAACACCAGAGGACATGCACTAGAACATTTTGTCAGCTTAGCAAAATGTCGAAATGAGAAGGAAGAGAGAGATCATCAGACCCACGTTGTTACCCACAATCCCTTCTTTCACCTACTCTTCTTTCAGTTTTTGTATGGGTGCTAAACGCATAGTCGAAGAATGATCGTGATGATCTCAGATTGCCCCTTTTCTTAGAAACAAAGAGCAAATGGAAAATGGCCTGAAATTGTTAAATAAATGTTATGATTATGATCTCAGGTTCTCACCTTTCTTAGAAACATATTCAATGTAAAATGGCTTATAATTGTTTAATAAATAAATAAATTAATGATCACAATCTCAAATCATCCCTTTTCTTAGAAACATATGCAAAACAGAAACAGAAAACAGCAAACAGAAAACAGCCTGAAATCGTTCAATAAACTATTTTTTTTTTATGTATGATCATGATCAAATAGAGAATGGCCTGAATTTTTTCAATAAATAAATAAATACTAATGATAACCTCAGATTGCACCCTTTCTTAGAGTGTAAAAGAAAATTATTGAAATAAAATAAAATAATCTCTTTTATACAGCATACATAAGATGGAAAGTAGGTGAATATATTATCCATATCCCTCTTGTATTATAAAACAATTATAACATTCCTTTCTGAGTTTCCAAACATTTCGGAGTCATTATTCTACTGAATCACACACCGACATGCATGAAGCCAGCCTAAGTGCAAACGCATATCTGTATGTTATGATCCAATAAGGAATGACAAACTATTTTTCGTACTATTTCATACTATGCACCACATAAATCATTCTGTTTAGTCTGGCTATACAGAACTCACACCTGGATCCGTCAGTGCAGTGAAGGGTATCATTAAAACGACACACTCTCTGTGCCGCCACACAGGACCGGTGACAGACCCTGACCCAACATTAACTCAACATGTCCACACTCTGAATGTGTTGTGCTCTTTAGCTGTTTGTCACTAAAGCGGGATTGAGGGCAAAACTGAACATTTGATCAGCTGGGGTCGACAGCTATGTAGACCACACGGGCATTCCTGAGTCCCCTGGGTTGAGTCTGGGACAGATGGGGCCGGTTTGGGACTGAATCCATCCCACTTCCTGGGCTAAAGCTCTAGTGGTATCTTTCGAAGGATTTCCCAGATAATCCCTTCAGCAAGGTGTCCAGTCTCTGGCAAGTCCCATCAATAATTCACTATCCCCAGCCCACCTGTGTGAAGCTCCTCCGAGCAGAAGGGCGCTAAACCTTAATTCCCGATCCACATGGCCAGCAGGGCCCAGTTGTGTGGCTATAGAGATTGTTTTAATGGAATCCTCCAGCACAGCCATAAAGCAGAGGTGATAAGCAGATACGCTGTCCTGTGATTATTGGGTCCCATTATTGAGCCCTCTATCTAGCTGATTGCAATCACTGAGCCACGGATAAAATCCTTCAATACTCTTCTGATAGGGAATATACTTCACAAAGTCACTGAATCAAACTGAAGCTTTTATTTTTATCAGAGTGTGTCCAACATGCTCTTGAATATATCAGTATACAACATTCAAAAGTTTGGGCTTGGTAAGATGTCAATGTTTTTGAATTAAGTTTCTTATGCGTATCAAGTCTGCATTTTCTTTGATCAAAAATTCAGTGAAAACAGTAATATTGTCAAATATTATTGCAATTTAAAATCGCTAAATTTTAATATATTTTAAAATGTAATTTCTTCCTGCGATGGCAAAGCTGAATTTTCAGCAGGCATTACTCTTCAATGTCACATGATTCTTCAGAAATCATTATAATATGCTGATTTGGTACTCAAACACATTCCTTTTTATTATCAATGTTGAAAACATTTAAAATTTGTATGATTTTTTTTTTTTTTTAAGATTCAAAAATATAGAAAGTTCAAAAGAACAGCATTTATTTAAGTTATAAATCTTTTGTATCATTATAAATGCCTGTGCTGTCACTTTTGATCAGTTTAATGTATCCTTGCTGAAGAAAGCTATTAATAAAAAAAATTTAAAAATCATACTGACCTCAGATTTGAATCGTACAGTGTATATAGCTCAAATGAAAACAGATTTGGATCTAAAATGATCTAAATTAATACATTTGAAAAAGATGTCTAGAACATGAACAGTTACATAACAACAAAATAAACTGAGATTTGAACATTAAAAACACGCTAAAACAAAAACTGAACCTTTTTTTATTATTATATTACAACAACGTAAGTGCTGCTTGTCTGTGCAAAACTCACCGCCACAACGCTAGGGTGTTCAGGGTGGTTGCCAGGGATTTGGTTGCGGTTGCTAAGGATGTTCTAAGAGGCTTGTAGCATGTTGCTATGCAGTTGATAAGGTGTTCTAAGTGGTTGCTAGGTGGTTACTTACTGACCCAAGACATAAGAGACCACCTCAAAGACAAAGATCCTTTATTCTGTGTAAATCTAAGGGCTTTTTCCCAACCATTTTATGGTCCACCAGGTGAAAACCGTAAATCTGATCACCTCTGCTGAACAAGCCACCCAATTTGAGGCATCACTCAAATGCCTGACCATAAAAATGAGGAATAATGAAAGTTAATGGTTGCTTACTGAGCACCACTAAATGCCATTTGTGGTCAACGTGAACTACAGTATCAGCAGCAATAGTACTGTTTACTACTAGTGTTTTAGACAATACATACATACACTCACTTTATTAACAAGTGTCTTTTAACCGCAATAAGAGCATTAAATAACCTCATCTCTCTGGCAGAATAGCCTTGAGCAGCAGTGGCTGCCTCACAGTTTAAGGCTGAGTGACCAACATTTGCACTGTGTAGAGTCACACAGATCAGGACACAGTTACCGTATCAAAGTACACCCACACGCAATCATAGGGGATCCTACCTCCACCCACAATTACACACACACAAATGCACATCGACCTCCACATCACTCTCTCCACGAACAAATGCCTTCGCTGTCAGTTGTGGCCAGGTCTGCCGTAATTGAAAAGAACAGCCACGGGCCAGCCCACAGACACAACGCACCAAGCCAGGAGCCCGTCACTGACAGCCAGCCATCAATACCAATGCATGTTCCTTGAGGAGCAGATGACATCCACGACACCACCCCTGCAACACCCCGGCGCACACATACAAACGCTTGCCTCCCGCCCCCTCACTGTCCTTCCTCCACCACTTGAGTCTGATTCCTACCCCAGTTTGTCACCACGGTAACTCCACTCACCGGGAAGCCTGTCATCGCTTCTGAGATGCACGTGCCATCGGCAAACGCACACATACACGCTCACACTCCCTTGCGTTCATGCATGCATGCCGAACGAGGGGGATCAAACTTTTTCGAGAGTGGAACAGTGGCCGCTTAGAGACCTCCGCCTCCCTTCCCTCGCACACACTTTTCTCACAGCGTGTCAGTATTTAACCCAGAAAAACCTTTTGCCTGTTTTTTAAAAAAATGTGATCTTTTCTAAAAACACCTCTATAAATTCCTAAACACACTTTGTGAACCTGAAAATTAATTCAACTCTGTTGAGACACTTCAAATCATTTTATTGTACATTTATATTGTGTATAGCACTTAATGTACATTTCAAACTGAAAGAACTCCATAGGAAAAAAATGACACCATGCTTTTTTATCATGTCTTTGGCCACCTGCATTGTACGATTGTTATAGAAGGCTGGACTGCATCAGACTTGTCATTTGCGTAACACTACAGTGACAGCAGACAAACAAGCAAGACAGAGGCATTCAAAGAAGAAAAGGAAAAAGAACAGCAAGAAAAGGCAAAAGAGAATAAAATATACACAGACCTGACCAGGAGCTGCAGAGCGACAGAAACTGTCTTCCTTATACAGTCCTCTCTGTCTGTCTGTCTCTCTCTCTCTGTGTGTGTGTGTGACTCCCTCCCCTCTCAGCTCCTCTCAGCTGCTCAGGGCAGTTCTCAGGAAATGAATGGGAGCTCACAGAGAACTGTTGTACTTGCAAATGACTTACCACGGTCACATGATCTGTTAAATGTAGGGTGGGCCGGTGGGTGGAGGCTTCATAAGCGAGAAGACAATATACTCTAAGCTTTAACAGCATGCATCGAATTACACGGGGCCCCTCGTGGGAGGTTTCCGACATGTCTCTGAGCCCAGGCAGTGGAGAAACGCTAGAGTACCTCCCCGTTTAAAGGGGAAGAGAGAGAGAGAAAGAGAAAGAGAGAGAGAGAGAGAGAGAGAGAGAGAGAGAGAGAGAGAGAGAGAGAGAGAGAGAGAGAGAGAGATGGGGAGACGGACGGAAAGAGAGAGAGACAGTAGGTATATTTCCTCACAAAAAGTGCCCTACTTTATAAAAGTTTAGAAACTGACAATTTAAAAAAAAAGCTTAGAAAGGGAAAGCATGTAAATATTTTTGTTAATTAAATTGTTTTAAAAGTAAATAATACTTTATAATACAAATATGATTACATATTATTATTATTATTATTATTATTATTATTAAAACTTTCATGCTGTATTATAGTCTTACATTCATATTTAAAACCTCACTTGTTGTTTTCTTTTTAGCAATTATGTCCAAAATATGATTTTGATCTACTGTATGTATCACAAATTGAAGACATATAAAAATTGGGGTTTATTTACCTAAAGTAATTATCTGTAGACATTTAACATATCAAGAAATAGAATTAAACATTTAGATTTTGTGTCTGCATTAAAAAATGTTTCAGTAAGAAACAGTCTGCAGAGAATGTAAATATAAAAATACAAATGCCAGCCACACAGCTTTTAATTGGCTCAATTTCTATTAGTCTTCAGACACTGCTCCCTTTTAGATTATACGTCTCTGTACTGAAATTCAACAGAAGCCATTTATTTCTGTTCATGTAAGCATGTATAAGGCAATGTTGCGAAGGCTCAATGATGGTCTGTTGAAGAAGCAGCTATGGTTTTCAAGAGGTAGATTTGCTCTTCTGGAAAAAAAAGAAGAAGAAAAAAAGGATTCTAGAATTCTGGGAATCCTAATTAATGTAACAAAGCTAATTTGCATCTGTGACAGACTTTGCATTCCATGCCCACACAAACTGATGCGGTTGATAGTGATTTGAATACTCTGCCCATCTAAAACTAACTTACTTATGTTGGATTTCATTTATACATATATATTTGTTGTTTCAAGAAAATATCACGCTGTGGAGACTTAAATTTTGGACCTAATCTCTCTGTGTAGTGGCATCCTTAATAGTCCATTCCCTAAATATACTGATTTTAAATACTGAGGTGTAACAGGCCAAATGTTTTAGCACTTGAAACATGCAGATGAAATTTCTTTGATCTGAAAAGAATTATGTAATATTGATTCCCGCAAAGAAGAACCCACATCCATTGTAACCGTGAGATGATTATAAGACATATCAATACAATATCATCACTGTGAATTACACAGGAAAAAACAAAGACTTGTATACTTATGTCTGACAAAATGGGTATTGAAATACCACTCTGCTAATGCTTTTAATGCTGATTAGCCCTGATGCTTCTTCATGAAATGCTATACCACCCAGCTGCAACCTTTGACAAGAGTGGCAATTTCCCCAGCAATAATGACATCTCAAGGAAATAGTCTGCATACACCCAGCCCAGCCTGGCACACAAAGGGTCCTGGCATGTCTTGTAAAGGGCTGAACTGGAATCAGGCGTTCCAGTGGGAGGGTGATCTGTGTATGGAACTCTGCCAGGGAACATGGCCCCATCTTAGCTCCCCTGCACAAAGGAGAGAGAGAGAAAGGAAGACAGAAAAAGAGTGAACACCCTTGATTACAGCTGTGGCACAGAAAGGACCCAAGGCTATTAGGTGGGCTCTAATGTCCGTGTTTACCACGGTTTACTACACAGCAGGCAAACAGTTGGTGTAAGGTGATAAGATTAACCAAACCCATGTAGGCCAATATACACATTTACACTTCAACCATAAATAACATGCCAACAAAGATTTCAGTTCTACCAGCATTGTCCAAAGTATAGATGTGACTGTCATCCCTCCAGCAATCCTAATCTATTTCAACATTAGAAAGGGCATGTCTATGGGGGTAGTTTGTTAATATATTAATTCTCATGATGTTCAAACCTACATGACTTTCTCTTTTTTGTGAAACACAAAAGGAGATGTTTAGCAGACTATCCAAGCTGCTCTTTTCTATACAATGAAAGTGAATGGTGACCATGACGGTCCCTGGTCCATATGACTTAAAAATTCTGTTTTACACATTAAATAATAGTATTAAAATGGCATAGGAGATTTTTTTTTGTATTTTCATTAACCTTTTAATGTTTAGACAGCTGTGACTGTGGAAATGCTTAACAGTTTGAAAAGAAAAACATAAAAAAACGAATCAAATCAATGACTCCAATGTCCTAGTCTGAAGAACTAGCTTCTGACGAGGGCAATGGTGGGCCATCAATAAACAAAGTACTTAGTGATCTACGGAATAGTGTGGAAGCTGGGAAATGTGTTGATGGTGCATTAGCCATAAAGCTTTCCCTGCTACATGAGAGACCTGGTTGCTGTGCAATAAATGCATCTCCCGCTGGGTAACTTACCGCTGTCTGTGAGCCTGCCCTGCACGTTCTGCACAGAACAAGAAAAGGACTTGCTTCACAGGATTTCACCGTCAAATTTGACTGGAATATAAATATCATGACATTATGTGCACATCCTTTACAGCTGTAGTTGAGAACTGCCACTACGATAATAAAGTTTTGTTTTTACATACTGACTAAGAGTCTATTTATTGGTCAATTTCAAACTAAATCAATAACAAAGAGATTCAATATGAAATTAGATTATATGTCTGGATTAGAAATCAGATTACACAGAGGTAGGTTCAGCCCCTACTCTGAATCCACTTACAAACAAGTAGCATGGTGTTATCATGCTATCTGTACCATGGTTATACCACAGTATTCTTGGAAGTATTATGGAGTACTATGCAAATAAATACATGAAAAATCAAATATATGAAAAAATGCTAAATGTACAGTACCATGATACCATTGCTGTATAGTAGCAACAAATTATTTTCTCAAAAAAAAAACAACAACCTTAATTTATCATGAGAGAACTGGCAAAATTATATTTTTAATGTAAGATCCATCATCTCTTCCATGTGCAACATAAGCTGTAATTAAAGGGGTCATATGATGCGATTTAAATTTTTCTTTCTCTTTGGAGTGTTACAAGCTCTTGGTGCATAAATAAGATCTGTAAAGTTGCAAAAACTAAAGTCTCAAATCCAAAGAGATATTCTTTATAAATTTAAAGATCAACCAAACCCCCCTAAAATGGCTCATTCTACCACGCCCCCACATCTCTACGACACTATGTGGCAAGATTTGCATAACGCCGCCCAAATGTTCACGCAAAGAAAGAAGGCTATTCTCTCTGTTGCCGCAGCTGCCAAGTTGTGGAGTCGCTGTGTTTGTTGAAGTGAAACTTTGTTTGGCCTTCCAAAAGAGGACTACTAGAAATCAGTGGTTAAGTTGTATTTCAATACTGTTTCAGAACAGTCCAACCCAAATATTCCAATGTGTGCTGTGCATTTTATGGAGGATGAGGCAATAATGCTGTGGCACGACGGCTGTTTCTATAAAGTTGGGCAGTTCAAACTTGGCAAGGACAGTCTGGCGCTTCTGACTCACACCCTGTAGGTATGTTTTTTATATTTAAATAATTTGCCAATGATGATTCAAACGCGAGTTTTGAGCAGTAGAGTAGGTTTGTTGTTTGTTGTTTCTCAGATCACAAATGCAGACATGGTTTTATGTTTACGCAGCATGATACGCAACGCAACACGTAAAAAGACAGTATACAGTAAGTCATTATAATCAGTAATTATGCCCCAACTGGATGCAACAAATGCCTCATTTGTAATGGGTTTTATTTGTTTTGTCTCATCTAGTGATGTCCGGATCGTGAACAAATCTTTCTATTTAACCGGATCTTCACATTCAACACATCAAAACAAACAACCAAATAAAGGAGGCATTAACATATGTTATCGCGTCTCCAGTACGCACTAATACACAAATAACTTAAGTTAAACGGTTTATAAACATGCCTTACACTCCTTCTGACGCGAAATAAACCAATATCCCGAACTATTCAGTTACTCCTAACAGTACATTGACTGAACTGCTAAAAGAAAGTGATGATGGGATGTGCACAAGCAGAGCAGCTGGACTGAGTCTCGTGCTGCTTCTGGCCTGGGAGACGGCATAGTATGTTAAGGGGCGTAACATTTCCATCACACGCTTGAGGCATTCGGCCAATCACAACACACTGAATAGCTGGCCAATCAGAGCACAATTCGCATTTCAGGCTGATGAGCTTTGTAAAAATCGACTCGTTTCAGAAGGCGGGGCATAGAGGAGAAATTATAATGTACATTTTATGGAAAATAATGTGTTTTTTTTTTTTTAACCATAAACCGCATAAATACATTGCATTATACCAAATACACAAAATAATGTTCTTTTTAGCAGCATCATATGACCCCTTTAATTTAGAAGAAGTAGCATAAGCATAAGTAGTTTAACACATTTTAAACAATCTGGTTTGCTTCAGTTATAAAAACAATATGTGAATTGCGTGGGTGAGGCCATGCTCAAAGGTCCACAGCTCAAATCAGCCAGAAGATCTGAGAAAGACAGGTCTGTTGTTACAGGGTGTTCCTCCATGTTGTCTGGTTACTTCATTTGTATGGGCTCTGATCTCTTAAAGTGTTAGTTCACCCAAAAATGAAAATTTGTCCATGTTTTACTCACCCTCGAAGTATCCTAGGTGTATGTGACTTTCTTCTTTTAGATGAAACCAATCGGAGTTGTATTAAAAATTGTCCTTGCACTTCCAAGCCTTTCAATTGGGGTAGGCGGGTGTTACCATACCTCTTCCGCCTGCACGTCTTCCGTGTCCCACAGTCAACAGATGTGAGAAAAAAAGTGTTTATTAGGTTTGAAATCTTGATATTTATTTTACAAAAATGCATGGATTCGCTAGAGGGGGCCTTTATTCACCCCCCGGAGCCGTGTGAGGGATGTTTTATTACAGATGCACACACTTGATTTAACTGTTGACAACAAACACCCGCTTACCCCCATTGAAAGGCTTGGAAGACAATTTTTGTCACATACACCTAGAATGCATCGAGGGTGTGTAAAACATAGACAAATTTTAATTTTTTGGGTGAACTAACCCTTTAAGTGTGATGAATGATTTTTGCCTACAATTCTGGGAGGAACCTTGTGTTTCCTGAATGGTACACTGATTCAACTCAAGTTTAGTCTCAAATGTTTGAACATTCCTCTTTTTAGGATCTATAACATGTTAGATTTTGCTGTATTTGGCTGAGCAGTAGTTTGGGTGGCTCGCCAATGTACTAGATTTCTCTAATACATAAAATAAGTAAGCTTGACCAAAGTTCTTGTGGGGAGAAGAATTTATTGAAGGTAGCAGTGTAGCAGTTCTTCAGCAGTGATGTTAGCATTTCATCCTTCAAACAATCTTAACCCAAGGTACTGTCTGTGAGACCAGACCTTTATACCTGATAACAAATGTGCTACAAACAATACAATAACACCCCCATGGAGAGCCAATGATAGTGTAACCTTTTGATGACTTGAAAGGATCTCTCCCATGGAGAGCCCATTCATTGATCTGATGTTGACCTAAGAGGCTAATTATATGGGCCATTTAGTTCACACTTTTGTAAACAAAGACAGTTGGCTACAGTTGATTGCAAATACATTTGACTAAAGTTGATTAAAAACCAATAATCTTTCAATCCCCCCTTTGATCATATTTGATCACACAAATAAAAAGAACATACAAAACAGTTATCATTTTAGTAGTCATGTACACATGCTGTATACAGGTTCCTGCTTGCAATACTTTTCAGTAATCTTGAATACAGAATGCTGCATACAGGCTCCATTACATAAGATGACAGAATAAGAGTTCATGGTGAGGTTTGCATTATCTTGAATGTTGAGATCTTGTGGAAGTGGCAGATGTTGTTGTGTTCTGTGGATGTTCAGGCATGTTCATCTAGGTGGCCAGTGCAGTTTGGTCCAAGTGTTGAATGTCTTTGTTCATCCTCTGAAACGCTGGGACACCTACAATCACACACAAGAGAAAAGGGAAACAAATCTTTCCAAAGAAATAGTTTTTAAACAAAATATGCCTAATTACCAATAAAACTGTCCCTATTTAATGTTGGCAGGACACTACAGTGTTTATCAGTGGTGAAATGTTCATGTCTTCGTCCTCAGGCGACAAGCTAGAGCCTAAAAACCCTAGTCCCCCGCCATATCTGGACTCTGAAAAAACACTACTGCCATCTATCCCTCATCTCTAGGCAAATTTACATCAATCCACTCATTGTTTCCCAGTGCCTTAACTGCTGCATCAGACACTAAAAAGATCCTCAGTTGGTCTTTCCCATCTGTATTCTTGTGACACATCAGTTATTTTGAATCTTTACCCATTTGTTGGGCACTATACCATGGCCCCCCTTTGGAGGTGCCAAAACTTGATTCTTGGCATTGTGTACTGCCAGGCTGAGTCTTTCATCAGTTTGGACAAGGCTTTCAGATGTTAGATTTTCATTGGACATGGGCTGGCCTGTGACATGTTCAAAAAAGGCATAGTCAATTTTCCTTGTGGTTTTCCTTAATGCATTGGTTGTCATCATGTAGTTTTTTTCCATCTTCCATTAACAATGATGATTGTTTCCTGGACAATTCAATTTGAATCTGTTTACTGTGAAGAACTGTTTTGTGATTCTTGCTGAAGTTGTCTTAATGCCGCTGCATGTTCACCTCTCTCCATTACGGCTTGTTTAGCAGCACTGCCTACTAAGACATCATCTTTGGCTTCAGTTGTTGAGGTTTCTGTGTATGCTTTTCCTTTCTTGTTTGCATACACATGGAGTCCATCAGCTTTTGGATGAGATGTCATTAGCTGGTGCTGCAGAGAGAGGTTCTTCAGTTTCCCTGCGGCTCCACAGCATTTAGCAGAGTCTGTTTTTGTTTGGCTGTCAACTGCTGAAACCTCTTCAACAGGTTGTCTTCATCACTTTGATGTCTCAAACTCAGCTTACAATCACGAATCCAGTGTCCATCTTCATTGCAATGTCTACATCTTCCCTGAGTTTTCTCTCTTGAGTGTCTCTGATATTCACTTTTTTTATACCCCATTGTCCTGTTGTTGTATGACAAGGTTTTGGATTGTAAAACTCTGAGATCGACTTCCTGTGTTCTTTCAGTCTTTGCTGACCATTCAACAATCTGCATAAATGTTGTTCCAGTGCTGTCCCAGACATCATACCTGATTTTAAGAGTTTTAGAAACCTCAGGTTTCAGTCCATTCACAAATGTGGTTTTAAGAGGCATGCTAGTGTCTTCACAGAGTTCTTCAATGTTGTTGTTCAAACCAGCATGTTCCATCCAAGTTTGTCTGAAGCGTTCTTCAAACTCTGCAACACTTTCTCCTGTCTTCTGCACACAAGAGGTAATTTTGGCCCAATTAACCTCTGCAGGTTTCAGTTCAAATAAGAAGGTTTGAACCACTTCCCATCCAGCTTCAATGTTTTCTTGAGATTCACCAATCCTTCTTTCAACACTTTCTGTAAGTCGTTGTTGGTCATTGTCTCTTAAGTTCACATTAACAATCATCACACTGTCCAGTAGATGTAAATTGTAAATTTTCTGCAAGCGTTGAAGAAATTGCCAAACTTTCCGTGGTTGCTTGTACACATCTGGCAATTCTTTTGACCATTTGTCAACTTGCTCTGGAGTAGCTGGCTGGTATGTTCCGTAGGGAACATATTTCTTTACCACCTTTTTTACTGTGCGAGTTCGTCGTTCACCATCTTCCTCATACTCCTCTTCATTTTCAGTTTCAACTTCAGTCCGTCTGTTCTTAATAATTAAAGGAGCAAGTCTAACCTTCAGTTTGTCCTTTGTAATTTCAGTATGTGTGTTAATATCTGCATCACTGTTATCAGAGCTGCTTGAAGATTTTGATTCCAGTCGTTTGGAGAGCAAAGTTAGCAACTTGTCATTCTCATGTAACAGTCTTTCTTTGTCCTTCTTTACAGTCTGTAATTGTTCAGCCAGTGCTCGAACCTTTGCTTTCTCTGCTTTGTTCTCATGTTGTAATTTGTCAGTTACACATCTCTGTAGATGCTGTCGAATTTGTTTGAGCAAAATTACAGACAAGCCATCTCTGTTGGTGTTTGTCCTTAAGCACTGCATCTTTCCATAAGCCCTTTTAATGTCCAGCAAAGCCCATAGTACACTCTCTGAGTACTTGATGCTGTACTTCTGGCAGATGTCATCATGGCACTTCCTCAGTCCCAGCCTTTTGTCCAGATATGCATTCAGATTATACAACATCTGATCAATGGTAACATTTGGAGGTTCTGTCCCATGTCTTTCTGTTGTTGGCCTCAATGCACGACTATTGCCATTGTTTTGTGCAGACTCAGCCATGGCAAATACAGGAAAAGTGCCCTCAGAGGTGTGAAAACAGAACAAAAGGTGTTAGAACTGTTAAAGGCACTTATTCAGATTTAAATTCACAGCAGTCTGTTAGACTGACCATTTTCAGTTACACAGACATATCATTAGTTTAAATGCTCAGCTTAGTTTTCAATCTTCCATTTAAAACAAAACATTTACATTCAGGCAAATTTTCCTTGTTTAATGTCTGAATTGAGATCTAGCTCAGAAGGCTGAATTACTTTTTCAAATTTGTCCCTTAGACAATTTACATTATATCTTTCAGTATGTTTAACGGAAGGCAAACAAACTTATAGTTTCATGGTTTTATGCCATCATCTTCTAACTCAGTTAGAACATTTATTTCAAAAGTACAATAGTGGCTACTGAATTAGCACCCAGTCAAGAATTTCGAATTCTTGCAGCAACATCAGTCCCAATTCTTTCCAAGGCTCCTACAGTCAATGGACGAATGGACTAAATTGTTTTTTTTACACAATTCCTACAGACAAAAAGAGAACGGAACAAGCTTCTGCTTCTGCAATCTCTTTATGAACGGACTAAATTGCTTCCTAAACAATTCCTACAGACATAAAGAGAAAGGACCAAGCTTATGCTTCTACAATCTCTTGATTACTGGACTAAATTGTTTCTTTCCAAATTCTTGCAGCAACATCAGTCCCAATTCTATCTATGGCTCCTACAGTCTCTGGACAAATGGACTAAACTAAGCCTTTTTTACACAATTCCTACAGACAAAAAGAGAAAGGACTAAGCCTCTGCTTCTACAGTCTCTTGATGAACGGACTAAATTGTTTCTTAAACAATTCCTACAGATTCCAGAGAACAGGACTAAGCCTATAATTACACATCTATGGCTCCTACAGTCTCATGAGAACGGACTAAACCTCTTTCTTAAATGATTCTTACAGACTCAAGAGAACAGGACCAAGCTATAAACACTTTTTCTATAGCTCCTACAGTCTCAGGAGAATTAACTAAATCATTTAAAAGGTTCCTACAGACTCAAGAGAAAGCCCTAAGCCAAATATTTCTTAAACAGTGCTACACTGGTTATTATGGTTACACTACATACATCAAATGATCTGCTTACTTATGAAAAAGTGTTCTTTAAGTTCTTTTAGAGAGCTGATAGTTTCACTCACCAAATTAGAATCTTTGAGACAGGATCAAGTTGATTCAAATAACTTATATACTAAATATACCAAATAACTTATAACGCAGTCTATTGATCTTCAACACAAAAACTGTAGAATCTCCAAAACTCTTTTGTTCACTTCTTGTTGCAGTTGGTGAGTTCTCTCTTGTCAGTCAGTCTCTCCTGGCTGGTTCTCGCCAAATTGTTAGATTTTGCTGTATTTGGCTGAGCAGTAGTTTGGGTGGCTCGCCAATGTACTAGATTTCTCTAATACATAAAATAAGTAAGCTTGACCAAAGTTCTTGTGGGGAGAAGAATTTATTGAAGGTAGCAGTGTAGCAGTTCTTCAGCAGTGATGTTAGCATTTCATCCTTCAAACAATCTTAACCCAAGGTACTGTCTGTGAGACCAGACCTTTATACCTGGTAACAAATGTGCTACAAACAATACAATAACACCCCATGGAGAGCCAATGATAGTGTAACCTTTTGATGACTTGAAAGGATCTCTCCCATGGAGAGCCCATTCATTGATCTGATGTTGACCTAAGAGGCTAATTATATGGGCCATTTAGTTCACACTTTTGTAAACAAAGACAGTTGGCTACAGTTGATTGCAAATACATTTGACTAAAGTTGATTAAAAACCAATAATCTTTCAAACACAAATACATATGCAGTATATACATTTGACATGATTTTGAAGGCCAGCATCACTATTATTATTTCTGATTGTTTGGCTTATGGACCTGTTTTAAACTAAGGTGAATAATACAAATTAAAACTATGCTTCAAATTAAGCAGTATTTGAAGGAGAGGTGTGCAGTTAAGTGATCGGATTCATGATTTTAGCCCGTAAGAGGATAATCCAAGCGAAAAATCCTGCATACTTGCACTGAAGGGGGGGAGCTGAGCCATATCTAGGGACCAGAAAATCATAGACTTGTGCCTTTTTTGGTCCAGTTAGCAACCTCCCAGAACAGCCTAGCAACCACTCATGACACCTTAGCAACCACATTGCAATGGCCTGGCAACCACTCATAACACCCTAGCCAAGAACCACTCACATTGTTTTTCAATAAATCTAGACATTCAGTTCTTTCAAATGTTATGGAAGGTTTACTGTGAAATTTCTACCAATTGTTGACAAGAGAAAGCCAAGAAAGGACCACAGACCATAGAAGAACTGTAAAAGCGAGATCAGGGACTTAGGGTCAATGGTTTTATTTCTTTAACTAGTACAAAGACATGTAAAATAATCTGTGCGTGAAGCCTGTGCTGAACCAGGCAGTCTTTTTCTGGCTAACAAGTGTATTATTCCAGTAAATGCTCTTCAGTGTGAAGTTCAGAAGCACATGACATGTGCATGCTTGGGAGCCAGGGCTCTTCAGGAGGCTGTGTTTGTGTTTGTGTGTGTGTGTCCACCTGCACAAACCCTGGCTGTAAAGAGGGGGCTCTGGCTGGTGTGGCTGCAGGGTCTGAATCGGGTCTGCATCTATGTGCAGTGGCCAAGGTCAGCACATCACCACGGGGCAGAAGCAGAGGCAGGGGCAGGAGCGGGGGCGGCTGCCTAAACATCAGCACTACCTCTTCTGTGTCCAACATCAACTGCATCCGCAGAAGGAAAAAGTGTGCACTCTGTGGGCAACTGCCAACACCGACACAGACAAACACACACTAAAACATATATATCACCACTGATGTTTGTGGACATGCTCAAATACACAAAACTACTGGAGAAATGGAGCTTTGTAACGGACAGCTGTGAAAGTACCAAGCGAGAGCGATGTGTTCTCAGACTGCAGGCTAGGTATTATGTGATCTCCGCTCAGATCTATTACCTGGATCATTTTACCTCACAGGGTCTGACTTAGCAAAGGTGGAGCTGACATTTAACCCACAGGAAACTGCTACCAAAGTCACCTGAACATGAGCGATTGGCCTTGGTACAACTACCCAACTTCATTAATAAATAATATACAGTCATTCACATATTTTCCAATTCTTTTTGAGAATTTCACAGGCTTCACTGTGGTTAATTTAGCTAGCAATGGTTGAGATAAATGCTCTTTTCCAAAATCTATTGCACTCTTCATGTGGCAGCATTTTAAGGCATCACAGTAATGCTTACCTTTTGCACTGTTAACTCATGTAAAAGTAAAATCCAAGGATGCAACAAAAGTGAGAGAAATGTACTATAAATATAGTAAAATTTCATTCAGTACTAAAGGTGCGGACACATTAGTGGATTTTCGCGGGGCAAAAAAATCCTTAGTCTTTTGTCAATAAAGTAACAATGTATAAAAGACAGCTCACACAGCAGTAACTTCCAAACCAAGCAGTCTTTAGCTGGTCCATGCAGTGAATCCATGTGACCAACTTGAACCGTGGCGAAATCTTTTGCCCTCATGCAAAATTCCAGATCGTTTGTATTCCTATTCTGTTTCACCCATTAAAATTTTCAAAACAACAATAAATGTGACCACACCTTTAAAAAATAAGTTTGATGATTTTCAGATAGTCAGCTGTGAACTCCTCTTTAAGTGCTGTAAAGTATTCATTATTTTACCCAATATATATATATGTGTTAAGTATTTTTAGAGTATCATGCTATTAGCTTAGTAACAAGCTAATCTTAAACTTTACCAAAATCAAACACATGGGGAGCAATATTTGTATGACATGCAGAGTTGTTGCCAACATACAAAGTTTCAAATTAGTCACATAACAGTTAGGATGCTGCCTAAGAAGACAGCTGTGTAGGCAGTAGGCAGCACAGCAGCTCACTAGATTTTAGAAAACATATTATCAAATATCGTCATATAAACCATACTCTTCCCTTATAAAACATTTACCATGATTTTACTATAGTAACTATGTATAGTAACACTAACTGCAGAAACATAGTTCATTTTGGTCTAAGCATTACATTTAGTACCCATCCATGCTGGTTTTACTTGCTGTTACTAGGGTGTTAACACAAATACCACAGTTCAACTATAGTTGCTATGTGCAAACTGTGGGCAATTTTAAGAGGATTAATTTAGGGAGTTTCAGCAAAGTTGAATACAAACTCAACGCTAATCAACCTGCCATAAGGAACTATAACAGCCCCTGGCATCATCTGAAGGGTCAAATACTGTATACAGAGCACACCCATCACCCAGCCACATGGCCACAAGGAGAGCATTGGGTTTGTGTTGAATCTTTTGTTGCTCTTTCCTCAGCCAGCAGCCATGGTTTAGTAGAAGAGAGACCTCCCCTTGTTTCCAAGCAGCTCCACCCCTCCCACCCAGGCTCAGGGTTGGGAACAGTCAGTGCTGTTCATTGTGGGGGCTTTCGGTACACGGAGGAGGCTGCCAGCAGGTAGCCATGGCAACAACACTGCTTTCACTCTCTACTTTTTTTGTGCTTTAAAAGGGGACTGTGGAGAATTGGAGGGGCCCTCATCACAGGCCAAATTAAAGAGGTCACAGTCATTTGCTGGCACCAGTTGAAATAATCATAGAGACGGATGTGTTGCAAAGCAACAGTGAAATGGAGGGAAAAAAACGAGCATATTAAGCAGACAGCTCGTTCAATTGTAATATGATTAATTTATGTTGCAAGTGGAAAATTGTTAGAAAAAATTGCAAGAAATGCATTTGTCAGAACAGTTCGGGGTAATTATGAGCACAAACATTCTGCATTAACATAAGGGCAGCAGTCATTTCAGACCAGAATCAACTTGGTTGAGTATGCAAACATCTAACTTTAAAGAGAAGCGCAGACAAGCTTTATCTTTCAGCAAACACCTCAAATCAATAGCCATGAGTGCTGTTTACTCGAACACTACATATTTACCATCAGGAGGGATTCACTGCTCTGCATGCATGCTTGCAGCGCCCTGCGCACATTCTGATTTTTTCACAATTTCTTGCATAGCGTATGAGCCAAACCTTATAATCCAGATCATGTATATTTACATTTTGGCAAGGGTTAGAATTCCACAGGCCACAAAACCCTTGACTCTGACTGGATCTATTTCCTGTATTTTCATCAGCTTTTTGTGTTTTTAACTCGGCACGGGTGTAAAACAGGAAAACCGATATCACTATAAAATGCTGGAATGTCTCATATTGGTGAAGGCTGTTTTGACTTTATGATACTGACCAGGGCAAGTCACTCAAAGCTGTTTATTTTTATTTGGATTTTACTGAACTTAATCAGGAGTGGGATTTGATTTATTGCCCATGTAAATCAAACACTCAAAGAGGTGCATGCAGTCAAGCCTGGGGTGAATTGCTGTAAAGAATATTACAATTAGATTACATCACAACCAAACCATTTCTATTTTTACATTCTGATTAAACACAATTTTTCATATCAGGAATTTCCAGAAGAGAGGTCCAAAACTGAACGTAAGGCTTCCTGCTCACACAAGAACAGTTATAGTTTATGAAAGCATTGTTATAGTAAGCTTTAAGAATCCTTTTTCCACTAGCTCTTTCTTGGCAAAAGCATTTAGTTAAGATCCCAAGGTCATTTTGGGTCAGTGACGTGACGCTCACTTTTTGGACACAGAAATATACATTACAAATGCACTTCATGCTTAGAACGACTTGAATGCTCCTATATATATATATATATATATATATATATATATATATTATTTATATATGTGTGTGTGTGTGTATGTGTTTGTATGTGTTTATATATATATATATATATATATATATATATATATATATATATATATATATATATATATATATATGTGTGTGTGTGTGTGTGTGTGTGTGTGTGTGTGTGTGTGTGTATATACGCATTGGTTCATTCAAGTCATTTTATGTATGAAGTTTATGCTATGCATTAAAATGTCAGAGTGATCCTGGTGTCATAACACAAAAAAACACTTTACTGAAAAAAAATAAAAAAATAAATAAAAGATCAAATTAAAATAAAACAAACTAAGTTTATATATATATATATATATATATATATATATAAAAATCATTTATATAAAGCATTGTCCACTGATCTTAAGCCAACATCATTTAGCATCAGACCTCATTTTAGACTATGAGCAAACAAATTTCCTTTGTTTTATCTGCTGTCAAAATGGTCATTTATGGCTCAGATAAAAATGCAAAACAAATCATACAATAAAAGAGAAAGTACAAGCAACGTGTTTCATCATGTTACATATGACTTAGCTTCACAAGTATAAAACCACTGGTTCACTTGCAAGCCATCATTTTACATTGCATCATTTTACCCATTTCGCCAACCTCTAAGTTTAATTATCTTTCAGCATGTTTGGTCTTTGTGTATACCTCAATTATTCACACTATTTTAAAAGACCCGTGAACATTTGCTCTTAATTGCCTATTCATTTAGTTGCATTTGTGTGAGATCTCAGAATGATGGAGAATCCGATGTTTGATTGACATGTGTGCACTTTGCTCACAAACTCCTTTACTTGTTTTTCTCACTATCACCCACCCGGCCCCCTCCCTTTCCTGTGTGATAGGCTAACAGGAGACATCACCCAACCTTGTGCTTGACTTCCCCCACATTTGCAGCAGATGGCCCTCACCATCAAGTCTGATGGAGGAATTCATCTGGCTGGGCTTCCTGACCAGGGCCACCCCTCCTCTACACTGACTGACCTATTTGTATTCTCTGCACAGCAGATGAGGCACCCTGCCCTCTTCGCTCTGGGCATCTGGGGACTGGCTCCTGGAACCAAAGCCAGCCTTTCCTGGCAGGAGCTTGCCATAACCCTCTGAAGCTTCTCGACACGCTTCTATGCACAGAGAGAGAGTCCAGCCTCATGTCCTCGCTGTCACCTGGGCATGTGGTGGTCTGAGTGCATCCTAAACAAAAAGGGCCAGTGGTCAGTGCACTGATGGGCTCTGATGTTCTACTAAACCATTCTTAACACAAATGTGACACTTTAAACTTCAAAACTGACAAATGGGATGTCTTTAATGTCTAAATAATATTCAGCAATGAGAATTAATGGAGAGCAAAAAAAAAAAGTCTACAATCAAAAGTCTAAGATTTCAAAATTAACTCTAACATCTGTTATCAAACTATTTAAAGATCACATTATCTGAGCTATGATATTCACATTAATGTTATAGCTCTATATTTTGTATGCATGTAAACATTTGTCTATTTTAGCTTCTCCAAAGGAATTTGAGATGAAGTAACACAAATCTAATAATTAATAATAATAATCAATAATAAATAATCATTAAAATAAACAACTGAGATGATAGAGCAAGCTCTGAGCTATTAAAACGGTGGTTCAAAAAATCTACATTTTAAGATTTCAAAATGAACTCATTTTACATTAACTTTAACTTTAACATTTAAGTTTTGATAATTACATTAATTTTGCATCTTTATACTCATTCAGTATGTAAACAATTGTCTCATTTGTGGCTGTTTTAGACTGTTTAAATATAAATGAGATCTCCTGAGCCCTCAAAGAGCAACCTCTGAGCATTAAAGCCAGTGGTTAAGAACTCTTATTGGTCCTAATGTTCTCCTGAACTATTCTTAAACAAATGTGACACTATTGATTTCTAGCCCTATACTGCAAACCCATAAGAAAGAAGAATCACAAACAGGATCTATAACTGTTTCTTCTAACAATGAATAAAATCTAGTAAGGTGCAAACTGAGTCTTCTGCTTACATCCCCTGCTTCTGAAAAAAAGACCCTACTAATCTTCCCATATCTTGGTTAGAGTTTCAGAAAAGATCAACAGTGATCTTTCGAACATCCATATTTCGATGATTAACAGAACAACATCACAAACTGTGCTCAGATATTGCTAAAATATGTCAGCAATCAAAAGTCAGAGATTTCAAAATAACAAACATTTGTTATCAAAACCTTTAAAGACAAAATTATCTGAACTGTGGTATTCACACACAGTAATTTTATTTGTGGATTTATTTATTTTTACGATTTGAGTCTATTTTAGTGATATGGCTGATCCAAAATGACACAAATGTCAAAGAGAAAAATAAAAAATAAAATATTTCAGGGGTGACATATCACACTCAGAACTGTCAAGAAATATTTGGCAAAAATGATCCAAAGTACCTCTCAAACCTGAATGAATTCTGGATTGGTAAAGGCAGAAATATTACAGTCTGATAAAGTGGTAGCAAACTGCTGCCGGCCCTCACTGTCAATCAGAGCAGCTGAATGTGGTCAGGGATCGAGGTGGTTAGGAGGTTCATTTGAAACCAGTCAGGCATTTCTGATAGACCTCTATTTCCCTCTATCCATGTCTCTCTCCCTCCCCCTCTATCTCATCCTTTCTCTCTCTTCCGTGTCCTCCCTCCCTTCTCTAACACACAATGAAGTAGGGTCTGCTACACTGTTGTGGGGCAGAGGAATGCAGACCAAGGTAATCACAACATCATCATCATCAACTCAGAGCACTGATGTGGCCGACCCAATAATGCACCTCTAATTGAATAACTTATCCACCGCACATGTCCCGCGGGGACACCCCAGGTGAAGCTTGAACTAAGAGACAGATGGCAGAAGCAGAGCAAGTGCTCATTCATACACTCTCACAATTCCACCACTAATGATTTTCACTCTTTTGCTAAAAGAGGGCAGTTTTTATTCAGTTTTTTTTTTTTATTTACTGGGCAAAGCAGACATTGCAATTACAAAAGACAACAGAGACAGAAAGATATGTGAGATTGAAGATAAACCCTACTAAGATCCCTCCTGGGCACCACTGGGTGGTCCTGCCACATTTGGCACACTATAGGCAAGACACACACCCACAGCAAATGTACAGCAACATGTGGTAAACAGAGAAACTCGTTCAGTACTAACGAACAAACTATCAAATCTGCATTAACAAAAATGCTGGGAAAATAAACAAAAATCATGCTATCAGATTCATGAATAGACAGTGCATATAACAGTAAATAACACAATAACAAATAAACTTGAACTAGGCTAAATAACAATTTTCCTTAACTATTTTTTTTTTATGTTTTTGACAGAAAACAGAAAACAGTTCTTTTAAATAGAATAATTTTTCAAAATGCTATTATTCCTGTCTTTACTGTACATTTTACGAAATAACCCTGTTGAAAAAAATAAAAATAAAATAAAACAGCTAAAACCAGCCTAAGCTGGTTGGCTGGTCTTAGCTGGTTTAAACTGAAGTAGCTGGTTTTAGCTGGTCTCCCAGCCTGACCAGCTAAAGAAGTGGTCAAAATCCCTCTAAAAATTGCCTGCTGACCAGCTATGACCAGGCTAGATGACCAGCTAAAACCAGCTAACCATCTTAGGGCGGCTTTAGCAGTTTTTTTTTTTTTTTGCAGGGAAATGCAACCTTACTGAGCATAAGACTTAAATAAATAAATAAATAAATAAATAAATAAATAAATAAATAAATAAATAAATAAATAAATAAATAAATAAAAACATATAAATTACTCAAAACTTTTGACCTATAGTATATAATCAGCTGATAATACTATGGGACTTTTATATACACCAAATTAATTCATGAACGATAATATTTACATGGTAGCCTACGCCTAGGTAAATGCCCCAAAACTTCTTACCGCCATGTTAACGTACGGTTAAAGTGCTTTTCTATAGCGCTAGTGTTTTGTTATTCTCTGCTGGACGGGTTGTTATTCTCTGCGGATGGGTTGACATGCTGCACGCACAGGTGTTTGTGTAAACGTTCTTCATCGGTGACAAACGGATGTAGTTTGGTTGTAGGTAAATATCCACTTAGTCCAGTGCTTCTTGTTTGTGGCGTCATTTTTGCTGTTATCATTTTATGATCGACTGAGAAACACTCCAAACAACGGTGTGGTGACGAGTGACCTTTTCGAATGACTCGGGAACTGATTCAGGTAGTTTAACCGATTCGTTAAACAGAACCGACTCATTGTTGAATCAGGTATTGCTAGTTCTGTTTGTAGACAGTTGACAGAAAATACGGATACTTGTTTCCTGAAATATTGTCAGGGGAAATATTTCTCTCATCAAACATGGATTTATACGTTTTAATGGGACTCGTACCAGGACCGCACAAGACTTGTTTATTGGGCTCAACACATAGCCTAGCCTACTAACATGTGATTGTGTGGAGTTGTTGTTTTTTGAAAGGGGACCAGTGATCAATTTGTTTTTAGGGGGGGGGGGGGGTAATTTACATTTATATTTATGAATTTAATAGCCAATTAATGCAAAGTGACTTGCGTTTCATTCAAGTTACACATGTTCTTTTTCTTTATGTATTTATTTATTTATTTTTTTTTATAGTTTTTGCTTTCCCTTGGAATCAAACCTATGACCCTGGTGTTGCTAGAGCCATGTTCTTCTGTTTGACCTACAGAAACACTACAAAGAAAAGAGCAGCTTTAACTTGCCTCTCAATTTGAATAACTTATTTCTTAATTGCCAGAGAGGGAGGGAAAATGATCAGGAAAATTTTATGAGCTTTATCTGAGCTCACATCACCCGTACTGTATGAGTACCACAGCTTAGTGTGTCAGAGCAGATCTCTCTCAGTGTTAATCTCATGCTTGGAGCCCTCTATGTAGTCCATTTGTTGCAAATTGTCAAGGTGTGGCTCTCATAATCAATAGGATGCTTGTTAGAACTTTCATGGGTTCCGTCGTTGTAGGGCATTGATTTACCCTTCACAGCCGATTGCACTACATTTACCCAGCACCGTGTTCAAATGAATGCCCTGCTGCTCTCTACCAATTAGTTTCCCTGCAACTATAGCCGTGCGGCAGTCAAAGGGTTCATTACCTTGAGTTTCGGTCTTTCACATGTAGCATGCAGCTCTTGTGCAGTCTAGCATGCACTTTCAAAAGGGATAGTGAGTTCAGTGGTCTTGCCACAGAACCTAACGTGTTTGTAGTAATGATGAACTTTCTGAGAATGTGATTGCATAATGTGCGTTAGATTAGCATACTGGAACTGCAGAAGTGGACAAGGCCACTGTGTGGTCCATTGTGTCTGCTGTTTTTTCCTAATGTGCTATTTTGTAGTGATTCATTCATTCATAAAGAAGAGCTACTTTACTAATCAAACAATGTGCATCGCTTTTTCATGGAACATCTAATCTCTCCCAGTGTTAAGGCCATTTTAAAAGCATGCACAAACTTTGATATAAAAGACTCCTTCATTAAAAATGCCACCTAGCTACCTGAGTAATATTTTTAGGGCAATTAATGGATCCATTTACATGCTAATGTTAGCATGACTGGGAGGGTACTGTATTGCTACATGCATTAATGTAGGCTAAAACATCCTCTGCACTCTCTATTGTCCTTGAAGTGGAACGCCTTGAAGTAGAATGTCCTCTTTCATAAATACCATCATCGGGGGGGGGGGGGGCACCCTGGCAAAGGGGCAGCGATGCATCTTGATGCAAGTGTAGTGATTGTGCCTGGGGCTCTGGCGGTCCAATGAGAGATCAGTGAGCTATAGAAGCTATGGGGTGGTTGACTGCAGGCAACCAGGTGGAGTAGGGAAAAAAACATTGCGGACAGGGGTCAGTATCAACCCGGGACACAATTTCAACACACCCAGAGGAGTCTGTTGTTTCACCAGAAGATCGAGTTATGACATTTTAATAAAAAATGATGAGGTCAGAACTGATAATAATAAAAAAAAAACATCTTAGATTTATAGTTTAGAGTGACATAACATGCGTTTGGAAACTATATAGGGTTTACTATATAGGGTTGAAATGTCACCTTATAGAATGGCTCATAATTGTAGTGGGCTACACACTCATTTATTGAAATGTTAACCTAATGCTGCGTTCCAGACAGCGCGAATATAATATAATATAATATAATATAATATAATATAATATAATATAATATAATATAATATAATATAATATAATATAATATAATATAATATAATATAATATAATATAATATAATATAATATAATGGTTATAAGTATATTTGTAGAGACTTTATTTCCAGGCCCAAGTTGCCTGCACTTCAGTAAGTCATTGACAGTTTTATTTTTTTGTTTGTTTGTTTGTTTGTTTGTTTTAGTTTATCCCTATTTTTCCCAGTCTTTGAAGCATGTTTCCTACATTACTTATTTTATTATTTTTTTGTTCAGTCATTTAATTTAGATGTGTCTTTGTATTTTTTTGTTTTCTGCTCTTTTTAATTATTTCATTTATAAATTCAAATGTAACTATAATCACATGAATAAAGCACTTGAATAAAGTTAAAGGTGTAATCTGCTGATTGTCCTGCAGGTGACCACATAAATCTGTATTCTTACGATGCATTTAGGGCTTTACGATTACTCCAAAGTACTCGTAGATCTACAATGATTTTCAAGTGCTACTTAAGTTAAGATGGTTTTGGTAAACAGACCATAATATTAAGATCAGTCGTACGATTGTTTTTACGAACTTTTTTAGGCTTACAAAGCTTTTTGGAAACACAGCCCTGGTCTGTAAATTTTAACACAATCTGTGGCAAAGCAATAGAATTTGAAACAAAAATGAAACTAAAAGTGCAAAAGTTTTAGTTTGCAATGCATAAAAATTGATACAAGCAAAATTCTTAGTGGCAACACTGCATCGGTCTGAAAGTACAAGTGATTGCTTCATTAAAGTCTCTCATGCTCTCTCACACTGGCCCATCCTTATTGTTGAGTCACATTGGTGTTATTAATTTCATTCCTTATTGAACCTGTGCAAAAATGTCTGTTAACTACTAAGTGAGTCTGATATTCAATTTCAAGTCTAAGTCAAACTCTCTTTTAAATATCTGTTTGTACCACAGCAATATTTCCCCACCCTGTTTGCTTGCCCTTTACACTCTCTCTGACAGTTACCTTTGAGCCCCCTCAAATGTAGATGTTGTGCCTTAAACCATACAGCAGCACATATTCCAATGTATTTCAACACCACTTTGAAATCTCCTAAACTGTCTAAAAGTCAATAGCCTTTGAGAGGAAATGGTCCAAGTTAACCCTTTTTTCTCTAGGATTTTAACCCTCAGTAAAGTGAACACCTTTCCTTTCTGTCCCTGGCAACCCAAACTTGGGCAGATCCGGCAAGACTGTATTTCTTGGATTCAGTTCCAGCAAACAAAAGCTGCCCTGTCCACTTCATCCCCAGATGTTTTGTATTGATCTCCCTGTGGTTTTGGCAGGGTGGAACGTCTGGGATTGTTGCTCCCCTTTTCTCTTTTTTCTTTGCAGACAGAATTAGAAAACAAAGGAGAAGGAAAAGTCTGCGAGTGTTTTTGGCTCAACGGTGCATGTCTACTGGGCGTAGTGTCACATTTCAGGCAGAAGTGTGGCTGGCCCTGCTCACTTTATCTCACTCTCTCTCTTCCCCTTACCTGATCCCTCCCTACACTCCCTGATTAATAATGCAGAGTGTCTCTTTATCTAATGTTCGGCTGTAGGTGAGTGCTGCGGATGAACAGGTGAGGAGTGTGCCTTCGAGGCTCAGAGACCTGGCTGACGGCCTAATGCTGGGAGGCACGAGGAAGAAATGGACAGCAGAGAGGTCTGACAATCCATATACAGTACATAGACACTATCTACATCTCCAAAGCTGACCAAGGAAACTTTTATTGCACATCTATATATGCGATAATCCAAAATATGCATAAAAATAGGTGGATGGAAACATGTTGTGATCTCAACTCTAACTCTAAACAACTCTGGGTATTTTTGCAAAATAGGCTTACTGGAAAAATATGCCTCTACCTACCTTTGAAAAACTCCAGAAGCATAGGCTACTTATACATACATTCACTGTAGTTTCCAGCTAAAATGAACACTAGTGGCAGTAAAAAACCAACAACGTTTATTCCTTTTTGTACATATTATGATTACACTGGCAGATTATCAACGAATAAAGGCTTATTATGAGTGGTTCCTTGCACAATACTAATATATGTTATAACTTCAAAACAGTTTTACCATAGTACAGGTCCTTCTCAAAAAATTAGCATATTCTGAAAAAGTTCATTATTTTCCATAATGTAATGATAAAAATTAAACTTTCATATATTTTAGATTCATTGCACACCAACTGAAATATTTCAGGTCTTTTATTGTTTTAATACTTATGATTTTGGCATACAGCTCATGAAAACCCAAAATTCCTATCTCAAAAAATTAGCATATCATGAAAAGGTTCTCTAAACGAGCTATTAACCTAATCATCTGAATCAACTAATTAACTCTAAACACCTGCAAAAGATTCCTGAGGCTTTTAAAAACTCCCAGCCTGGTTCATTACTCAAAACCGCAATCATGGGTAAGACTGCCGACCTGACTGCTGTCCAGAAGGCCACCATTGACACCCTCAAGCGAGAGGGTAAGACACAGAAAGAAATTTCTGAACGAATAGGCTGTTCCCAGAGTGCTGTATCAAGGCACCTCAGTGGGAAGTCTGTGGGAAGGAAAAAGTGTGGCAAAAAACGCTGCACAACGAGAAGAGGTGACCGAACCCTGAGGAAGATTGTGGAGAAGGACCGATTCCAGACCTTGGGGGACCTGCGGAAGCAGTGGACTGAGTCTGGAGTAGAAACATCCAGAGCCACCGTGCACAGGCGTGTGCTTTTGAACCAGAAACAGCGGCAGAAGCGCCTGACCTGGGCTACAGAGAAGCAGCACTGGACTGTTGCTCAGTGGTCCAAAGTACTTTTTTCGGATGAAAGCAAATTTTGCATGTCATTCGGAAATCAAGGTGCCAGAGTCTGGAGGAAGACTGGGGAGAAGGAAATGCCAAAATGCCTGAAGTCCAGTGTCAAGTACCCACAGTCAGTGATGGTCTGGGGTGCCATGTCAGCTGCTGGTGTTGGTCCACTGTGTTTTTATCAAGGGCAGGGTCAATGCAGCTAGCTATCAGGAGATTTTGGAGCACTTCATGCTTCCATCTGCTGAAAAGCTTTATGGAGATGAAGATTTCGTTTTTCAGCACGACCTGGCACCTGCTCACAGTGCCAAAACCACTGGTAAATGGTTTACTGACCATGGTATTACTGTGCTCAATTGGCCTGCCAACTCTCCTGACCTGAACCCCATAGAGAATCTGTGGGATATTGTGAAGAGAAAGTTGAGAGACGCAAGACCCAACACTCTGGATGAGCTTAAGGCCGCTATCGAAGCATCCTGGGCCTCCATAACACCTCAGCAGTGCCACAGGCTGATTGCCTCCATGCCACGCCGCATTGAAGCAGTCATTTCTCCAAAAGGATTCCGACCAAGTATTGAGTGCATAACTGAACATAATTATTTGAAGGTTGACTTTTTTTATAAAAAAAACAAATTTTTTTTATTGGTCGGATGAAATATGCTAATTTTTTTGAGATAGGAATTTTGGGTTTTCATGAGCTGTATGCCAAAATCATCAGTATTAAAACAACAAAAGACCTGAAATATTTCAGTTGGTGTGCAATGAATCTAAAATATATGAAAGTTTATTTTTTATCATTACATTATGGAAAATAATTAACTTTTTCACAATATGCTAATTTTTTGAGAAGGACCTGTACATGATTTGTAAATTAATACATTTTGACAATTGCATCAAATAACAAGCTCCATATGTATGGCTTTTATGGCATAATAAACTTGCTTTTTGGCTCACATGATACAGCCATCCACATTGTACTCAGGTAAAATTTTGCCACATTAAAATTCATCTGTTTCAGATAAAACTGAATGATCTTATCGGCACTCACTGGACAATGCACTTTGAAAATGTCTTGAAACATGCAAGAAGCAACATTATATAATTTTGCAGAATTGTCACCATAGGCACATTTTGCCCATTTTCCCTAAGTTTTCTCAGAGAAAGAGAAGACTTAATTGAAAGTTGTTGTTGTTGTTGTTTAGGAGAAACAACTGAGAAAATTAAAACTTTGAAGTCTATTTATTTATTTTTTAAAAATAATTGCTCTTACTCCATTTTAATATGCAGGGACAACTCTAAGTAACTGATATGCTGATTAACCCAAAAATATAATAAAACTGACTCAACCAGTGGTGTGACAGTGTGGCTGTTTGTCTGACCAATGGAATGGCACTTTGGCACTGAATTGTTTAGGTGGACTGTGGCATTTAACCATGGAATGCACAGGGCGTTGGTGAAGTGTTATGAAGAGCACACCCATTGTCTCATTCCATATAAGTTAATAAGTCCCTTTCCATCCTCTGAAATGGCAGTGAAGCACTGAAAGAAACAGCTCAAGTGGAACAGCATGGACCCGAGGTAAATGCACCAGATTTACAGCTGTATATGTGTAGACTCACACCCTCACCCACATCATGTTTCAATAACCCTTCATGGCAGTGCTCTATAAATGGCTGTCAGCTTAACAAACAATCTGCTGCGACACAAAATAGCTATGAAAATGTACATGAGCTACACCAAAACAACACCAAATATCTCTGATAGATATGACTGGAACGATCACAACTGTTCATTCCATGCTCAGTGAATAGGGTTTTCAGACTCATTTAACCCAGCGCTAATATTCAGAGCTAAGTCACTAGGAGAAGCTCGTCATTTCTCTCTCTCTGCATCAATGTGATTTTCTTTATCTGTCAGAGTGCAGCTTGCACATGGAATCTGCCCTGAGTACACGGCTGCTCCAGTGTGGGTGGAGAGTGGGCGAAGGTGCGTGGCATCTGCCACAGTCCACCGCCTGAGGAGAAATAGCAACACTTCACATTCAAACTCACTTCCACTGCAGCCTTTACAATGTTAGGCACTGGATAGATTGAAAGTGAATACCGTGTTTCAATGAATCATTTTCTTTGGCCAGGCTTTACTCTCTACCTTCGACATTTCTTACAGCACACATTCAGAACAGTGAAGAGGAGGTGGAGAATGGATCATAAAAGCTTCCAGCACACTGTTTACACACAGAAAACAGTAGTTTGTTTAGATGAAGTATTATCTTCAGGCATTCAATGATAAATTATTATTTTCAGGTTTGTTTTTGAGCTTTCAAGTGAAATAGCTTTATATATTCTTTATTATATGAAAGCAACATATATAACGTTTTCCGAATCAATTCCAATTTTAATTTTATTTACTGGACCTTAGACATATAAAATACCCCAAAGTTTGCATGATTGAAATAATTGTCAGATAATATTTTTGATGCTCATTTGTGACACATCGAGTAGTGGAATATATACATATATACATACATTATACAATGAAATATGATCACTATAATTTTTTTATTATGAAACAGTATTCAGCTATTTTATTTTGAGTCTAAGAACTTTTTGAAGAAAAAAAAAATGATGAAATGGACACCACTGTTGAAAGTTGAATGGAATTAATTATATGCACTGTTTAGATTTACAAATATGAAACCCAAATCTGAAATCCAGTGACTCCACAGTGAAATTTTTGACTTGGGATACTCCCAAAAGTAACATAAATTGGTGTTTTATTCTCATTCTGGCCCAGGCTTTGGATTCCTCCTGCCAAACCTTTCTCATAAACACACTTCCATTTTGACGTCCAGCCAGTGTCCTATTTCATAATGTCCCCTTCTTCCCAAATGTGTTTCATCAACACCACTGTCACAAACTTACACAAACCACAAGATTCATGTCATCACTTCAGTTTGAAGTGTTGAAGTATCATGACATGGGAGACATTTTGTTATTGCTGTTCTATATTCTAATGTTTATAATAAACACACTAGATTAGAGCTAACTAGTTTTAATATGGTCTTAACAAATTTAATGTGGCAAGCCTTATTTGCTCTCTTTTCCGTAGGTGTAGTTGGTAGTTTTGCTTGCTACATTTTTGGAGTATTGTAGCTTGCTCAACACTGGTCTTGTTTACTTTTTTCATAATACTGAATGTTTTCAGTAAGACAGACTGCACAAATTCTTTATTCTCAGGGGCATTTCTGTTATTGTTAATCAGTCCACTATTCAAGAAGAAATTCATGAATTTGTTTTGATAGTGCTGTCCTGTTCACTGCTTTATGTAAATCATACTGATACCTCAGAGGTCTCATGTTTACATCTAGCAAATCATCAAGAAAAATAAATGCATTCACATTTTGTGGTTAGATTCATAGCTAATTCTAGTTTTCATAAGGTCACGTAAACTCCATAAGAGATGTGTCATTAAATACATTTCACTGAAAATTTATGTTAATTTGTAGTGGATATTCTGTAACAGTTTATGTCTGAATACTAGGTGGCTGGCTAAAACTTTTTCATGAAAATTGGACAGCTGTTACTCTGAAGCTGATTTTATTTCAAAGGCGAGAGTAGAGGAGACTAAACTATGGTCTTCTGACAAACCGTTGTGCTGTCTAGTGTGGATGCTGCTACATAACAGAAATTTATTTTTAAAAATTAAATAAATAAAATTTGGAGAACACTTATTTCCACCCCCCCCCCACCCCCACTGCTGCTGATCATGCACACAATTTCACTCAAAGTGTGCCACTGGATAAATTGACTCCACACTTGTCAAGGCATCAATTATTCAGCGGCTGAGCCTTTCAGCACCGCCATCATGTCCCTCTCATTTGATTTGGAGGACAGGAGAGGCGAACAGTGCTGAGGCGAGTCTGGCAGAGTGCGGCGGAAAGTGGCAGAGACTCCTGTCTGATTGGAGCGCGAGGACCGCCCAAGTATTCATTAAACCCCAAAAAGTACATGCAGGCAAAGAGGACGATAACAAGACCCTTGAGCCGCTCGTACCCAGCTCTCTCACACTTCTGGAAGCCAGTAAATATTCTCCTGCTTTCTCTCTTGCACAAACAGGCATGTCAAATGCAACTAACAAGTCAGCAAAATAGGCGATCCCTGTCCCTGTGGTGAGAACCGGCTACTTTGATTTGTTCTATAATTTGGAGCTCCTGCAAAGGATTAATAGGCCCAGAGTCGTTGTAAAGGGTTGAGACATGGCCTCTGCGTCCAAGACTGACATCATAGACACAAGTTATTGTTCCCATGCAGGCTGCAAAATGAACCTTTTTGCCACACCTAACGACAAGTAAATGGAGACTTTGGCATATGTTTTAAGCGACCATGAATCTGTATTTTGAATAATTTTGGTTCAATGACAATGGAATAATTAACTGTTTTGTTTTGCTTTTTTTCAGTAATGAGTCACTGAGTTGTTTCGCCACTGTGATCGAATGCATTTGGAAGAATGTGTTTCCTACAATACTTTTTCAAAGGGCCATACCACCGCTACTGAATCTACAGCGTGAAACAGTGTAGTCCAATATAGAATGAACGACTCTGTCAGTAGGTTAGTTGTGTTTAGGTTTATACTGTTTTACTTCATTGTTGTATGTTTGTATTTATGTAGCACCGTGGTCCTGTGAGGCACGACATTTCGTTCCACTGTATGTCCCCACATGTAGCAGAATGACAATGAAGCTCAACTTGTCTTGACTTGACTTATGATATGGTTCTTTTTAGTGAATCAAACACACATACAGCAAGACCAGTGTAGTCCAAATCCTGAATAAATTACTCATATGAGCCTATTTATTTTAATGGCAGTTAATTTTAGTATGCACATAGCTTTGTTTAATTGAACTGCACATGTTACAGTGATGGTGAGATTATGATTTGTACAACTGGACGTGAACCATGTAATCTGCTATATTTTAGTCAGCAGGTGTAGTATTATTGTATAGGCCGATATTGTCTTATAGTATTAGGTATTATATTTTATTTATAAGTTTTGGTCATTTTGTTGTGTGATTTTGTCATTTTTATTGGCTTGAGGGGGTAAATATTTATATTTAGAGATTTTATTTTAGTTAGTATTTCAGTTAGAATTTTAACTAAAACTTATTTTAGTGATATTTCAATCATTTGCCAATGTAACACTCAGTTTAACTAACTTTTTTTGTTTGTTTTGTTTAATTTCAGCTTTATTTCACTTGATGAAAATGATTGCTTTTTCGTTAAAGTTAACAGTAACGACACTGAACTGGTGAGTATATTTGTATATTGTTTTATATGTTATACATAGATTTGGTGCTTGGCAAGTGTTACTTGTTACAGGATCCTTGATTTTTCCTTTAGAGTGCCGTGCTGTAACAGATCTTGAAACCCACTATTCCCTGGATTAAAGTGGAGTGAGGTCAGCATGTTGCCTTAACTCAGGCAAGAAAACTCTATGGAGTGTAATATGAATAATGAAGTTGTCCCCTGAGCCACTAATATGACCTCAGGGCTATGGTCCAAACAGTTTTCTCAGTGTTTGGGTGTAGTCGACCCGGGGTATCCTTCAGACCCTGCAGCCACTGGAATGAAAGCTGCCTCACTGCGGTTAGTTAAATAGTTGGACAATGACAGCATGTGGTGGCCATGACTCAAGGCAGTCTGGGTGAGCGATGGAACTACTGAGCTCTGGAGGACAAAGGAGAGAGAATCAGCAAGAAAACACACACTGACCTGGTTTAAATTTGCATAGAAGGATAAGAAGAATTAGATGGTTTCCACTGTCAATGTATGTACGCATTTAAAGGGATAGTTAACCCAAAAATGAAAATTATGTCATTAATTACTTACCTTCATGTCATTCCAAACCTGTAAGATATTCGTTCATCTTCAGAACACAAATTAAAATATTTTTGATGAGATCTGAGAGCTTTGTGACCATCCATAGACAGCAAGGTAACTTCCACGTTGAAGACCAAGAAAGATAGTAAGAACATTGTTAAAATAGTCCATGTGACATCAGTGGTTCAACCATAATTTTACAAAGCTACGAGAATACTTTTTGTGCTCAAAGAAAGCAAAAATAACGACTTTATTCAGCAATTCTTCTCCTGCGAGTTAGCATCTACCGCCATTATCGAGAGTAACACAATGCATGGCCGTAGATTGTAACTCGGGAGAGAAGAATTGTTGAATAAAGTCGTTATTTTTGTTTTTTTGCACACAAAAATTATTATCATAGCTTCATAATATTACAGTTGAACCACTGATGTCACATGGACTATTTTAATGATGCCCCTACTACCTTTCTGGGACTTGACTGTGATAGTTACCTTGCTGTCTATGCAGGGTCAGAATGCTCGCAGATCTCATAAAAAAAAAAAAAAAAACCTGCATCTGTGTTCCGAAGATGAAGAAAGGTCTTATGGGTATGGAACGACATGAGGGTGAGTAATTAATGACAGAATTTTAATTTTGGGTGAACTACTGTATGCCTAGTGGTTTTGCTTGTTGTGTAACATCGTTAGTTATAAAAAATGTATGTCAACAGTAGAGCATTATCTGTGACCAAATATCACTGCATGTATCTCATTTTATCACCGCTGCTCAACTTATCATGTCATTAAATGGGATTATGTGTAACTTGTTATGACCTAATGGTTTATTGTATATAATAATAAGGGTTTGGTTGTATTTAGATAAGCAAATATAGCATGCAAGTGATATCTAACACATCTTCCATACTGTCATCTCTTTAGGTTTCAAAAGTTATGAGAACAGCTGGCAGTCTTAGTTATTTGACTGCCATAATACAGTCTGAAGTCTTTATTGGATTACATAACTCTTCTGGCAACATTTGGAAGCACAAGATTTGGAATAATATTATAAGCTCTCTGATTGGTGAGTAGATCTTAATCCCCGCCTACATTCCACAGTGACTGCTCGCTCTGAGAGCTTCATGTTTTTCTTGGCTAATTACACCACTAGCACATTCCAATATCAATATCACCATACGCTCCACATCAATAAAACACACAATTTCTTTCTTACCTGAATCTGCTCTGCAATTTCCTTTTGCTCCTAACTCTTTCAGTTTTCATGAGTCTCTGCTTTATTTTAGGGGAAGGAATTTCATGGTGGTAGTCGGCAAAACAGTCTGAAAGCAATCTTTTGTTTCAGAGTATCTTAATTTATCAGGAGCAAGAAGTTCGTCAGAGTTTGGAAGACAAAAATCTCTCATATTTTCGAAGTTCTGCCGACATGCAGTGAATGGGATGGGTTTCATAAATCTCAGAGCCAAGTTCCTTTAAGTCCATTGGGGGACCAGGCATCAGCCGTGACTCAGTCTTTCAAGTGTAACTCGAGCCAGGACATCTGCATCGCTGGAGAGGAGGGTACTGAGGCGCTGATTTGGAACACTCAGCGTCAGGAATTTTGGCATGCAGTGATGCCTATCAAGCCACTTTGATTCAGAGATTCTAATTTGTTATTTGTTGCCACAAGATGTTGTTTTTGTGTTACTGATTGTCAGTGGAGCCCCTGGTTTTAAGAGGAGACAAGCAAAAAGCTTTCTGTCATTGTTTTCCTCAGGTGCTTCCATAGCTATGCTAATATTCACATCCAGAGGGAAGCTGTGTGTCTGCTGTCGGAGTTCAGCAACAGATATCATTATTGCAACACCTTGGTAAAAGTTGAGAATTATTACACCACTATGCAATTTATTATTCATTTGTTTTTCTGTCCTGGGCTTTTAAATGACAGTTCATTGGAGAGGTTTTGTGGTCATTTAGACTCTAACCGCAGTTTGTTTACACTCTTAAAATTAAAGGTTCTTTATTGGCATCTGTGGTTCCACATATAACATCCAGGGAACTTTTCATTGCACTAATGATTCTTTGAGGTGGAATAGGTTCAATAATATGCTTTACACTAAGAAAAATTGTTCTTTTATAAACTATTCACTGAAAGACTATTTGGAACCTTTATTTTTAACTGACTTGGAAAACATAATCTCTCTTCAGTTAACTTCACATTTAGCACTGTAGCGAAAATAAAATCTAGGGTGTTGCCAAGGTGTTCTGTGTAGTTGCTATGTAGCTGTTTAGTGGTGCATGTCAAAAGTTTTTTCCCCAGCAGGGTGACCAGTGCATGCATTTCCCCAGCAAAAATGACTATTTCCAGTCTGGTAGTAATGACTACACATTCAACTGATGTGCATTGCATTCCTGTGTACAGTATGTCACTTTGGCGGCTTTCCTTTTACATGAAGGAAAAAAGCTGAATAAAAAGTTTCTTACGACAATTTTTTTTACATAATTTTTACACAGATTTTTGCCCTGATTTACAGTTTGGAGGAGTCTGATTTCACACAAAAAAACACATGGTCAGACTGATAGCTTCAGACTTTAATTACCTCCAGTTGGATGATATCAAATATGTTTGATATTTTGAACCGATATTACAATACTATTTTAGGCACAGTCTGTCATCCATCTAGCAATGAGGCACATGTTTCTGCACACATTTGTTGTGTTTGGAACAAGTTTAAAGCTGTGACAATGTGATCCTCAGTTGTTACGTGTACACTGCAGAGTTTTTTGTAAGCCGGTGAGAGTATGATGGCTAAAATCTGTTCAGATTTTAAAAGTCGTTTAGTGTATTCTCAAGCCTTAACTTGCACCACATGATTTTCTTCAAACTGTTGCTACACCATAGTAGTAGCATCAAAAATGTAATTTTCATGCTAATTCTCTGAAGAAATTTTATACCAATTCTTACTATAACACCCCTTGCAGCATCTTGCTTAGCTAGAAATGCTTGCATTGATTTATTTGCATAAAACAGGCCTAATACTTAAGGTTAGGAGTTTGTTGTTCAACTTCAAACTCTTAAGTATTAGAAATTATAATGCATACTCATTATTTGATACTCTATGTCAAATGTAACAAGAAAACAATGAAGAAATGTATCACGAATAGTTGTCATTTATTTTCTTGAAGGATTTCATTACATGTTATAATAGATCATTCTCTTATAGACTTTCCAACGGAGGCACATGTAGACAGGAAGTGGCAAGCATAATCGCTCACATTTTATTGTGCCTCTCCTTTTTCTGCTAACAGTGCCCGTGTGTGTCTTTGTGTGAAATCTTGTCAGTGTGTGACCTCCCATGTCCTAGAGTCCTGCCATCACACCCCCCAGCTCTCAGCATGTCTATTCCACCCTAGACATGAGCCAGGTTGCCAGAGCTACGCTACTCCCACCCATTAGCTGCAGGAATCCAACATAACCATGGTAACAAGTCTCTCACCCCAGGGGAGATGAGCAACAGAACTGAAAGACTCCATTCAATTTCCACATCCCCAGTCCACTAGGGCTGACAGCCTCTCATCGTTTGTGTTGCAGTGGGCAGGGGTATGTTCTCATTAAAAAAGCCAACACACACTCGCTCTCTCTCTATACACAAGTCCGTGGACACACACTGCCGTACATGCGCTTTGCATTATCTTCACTTTAGACCGCATCCTTTCTTACCATTTGAATGCTTGAATTGCATCTGCCCACTTAGCTTGACAGAAGAAAAGCTGTGTTTTAGGGCTGTGTTTCCACCCTCAGTATTAATTGAGTGTCAGTCTGTACACCTAAAGATGCTGGATCAATACTCTTACTCATTTTTTGCCACCCCTTCCTAATAATTCAGATCTGTGTACATACAAAGAGACCTGTTATGTGGTTTCTGACTCACATTTGTTGTATTATTTCAGTAATCAAACAGAGAGAAATGGAGAAACGGAGAAACGAAAAATGGCTCAGTACCCACACCTGAGGCACACCGGCCTCCTTTGGAAGTATATGCCTGTCTAATCTGTGGTTATTAATCCGTAGTTTATCTTTTTGCAGTTAGTCACCACAATATCTATACATCTACTCCCTCATGTGATGATTGCATTGGAGCACATGCTTCAAATGTACCTCGATGAATCTGCGCTGATGAGATCTAGGAAAGGTTAATGAAGCACAATGGGATATCAGCCCTCCTCCACTAGTGCTGTGAAGAGGCTAAAGGAGTTCTCTATAGGTAGAGTGGGATAGAGCAGTTTCAGGTTCTCTCCAGTGAGCGATGAAGCTGCAGTGCCCACACTGCCTGATTCAAAGCCCAGCCCAGCCCCAGTGCGCAGGGAAACCATGCAGGCTTTCAATTATTAGTCAGGCTGGGGACTGGGGACTGGAGACTAGAAGCAAGAGGTAAGAAACTCTGCTGGCAAAACTCCATATATCAGTTATTCTACTTTTTTAAGGCAAAATAGATGTTAGGGATAGAAAATGTTAAGGCTGGAGAAACATGGACTAGTTCATTTTTTTTTTTTTTTTTTTTTTTTTTTTTTGAGGAGAAACTGTAATGGGCAATGCTTAGATTCTCAATGCTCAGGTTGGTGATTGCTACTCAGATTTGTGTTTCGATTGCACACTGTCAGGTTTGTAAATGTGATTGATGTAGTCTAATAACCAAACAAATGACTCTTTTGAGCTGTTCCTTATAATAAATCATTGAAAGAATCATAAAATCATGAACCATTATTGTTTGAATCAGTCTGACAAATCCCTCTTTGATTTGACAATCTGTCAAGTTATGTAACAAATTCAGAGCGCTCTTAGTCTCATTAATTTTCATATAGAATTTTTTTAAAAATTACAGCAACAGCTAAAAGAGAATGTATTTCAAATATGAGCAAGCATAATGCACACTGCAACTCAAATATAACCAAACAAATTGGGATTCAAACCAATAGCTTGTGAATCGAAATTCAATCAAGAAATGTATAACGACACTCAGCCCAACTTGGAAGGCATTTACACTTGTTCATTTCATGATGCCTAGAGTAGCACCACTTAAAGGGATAGTTCAAGTTTATCCAAAAATGAAAATTAACCCAAAATTTACTCACCCTCAAGGCATCCTAGGTTTATATGACTTTCTTCTTTCAGACAAATCCAATATGAGTTAAATTTAAAAACACCCAGGCTCCTACAAGCTTTATAATGGAAGTGAATGTCCAAATCCAAAAGTGCTCCACACAGATCCAGGGGTGAATAGAGGCCTCCTGAACAATGTTCCCTCTAATTATTTTTTCTTGCTGAGCAAAACTTTTCTCTATTGGGTGGACATTTCAGCAAAAAAATTTGTAACTTTTAACTTTCATTTGCTCTTTGTATTTAACTTGACCCGTGATTAAATGTTCTACATTTTAGGTTACCTGAGAACTTTTTTTTTTTTTTTTTTTTTTTTTTTTTACACAGTATAATACACTTTCATTCAAATGTTTGGGATCAATAATGTTTATTAAAGAAGTTTCTTATGCTCATCAAGGCTGTATCTATTTGATAAATATATGAATATTATTTCACAAAATAATATTGTGAAATATTATTGCAATTTAAAATAAAAGTTTTCTATTTTAATATACTTTAAAATTTAATTTATTCCTATGAAGCAAAGCAATTTTCAGCATTCAGTCTTCAGTTTCACATGATCCTTCACAAATCATTCTAATATGCTGATTTATTTATTAATCAATGTTGGAAATAATTGTGCTGCTTAATATTTTTTTGGGATCTGTAATATTTTTTAAGGATTTTTTGATAAATAAAAAGTTAAAAAGATCAGTGTTTATTCAAAATAGAAATTTTGTGTTACAATATGCACTACAATTCAAAAGTTTATGGTCAGTAATTTTTTTATTATATCCATAAGTATATGCAAAATATTGGGGGGTGGGTACTTTCTGTGATACAAAAGAGACAATTGTACATAAATTTTGTGAATGTGATTGTGTTATTTTATTTGGGGGATGAGTTATATACCTATCTTTCAGATTTTTTTTTTTTTAAATCTCAGAATATGTATTATTTGTGATATTATTTTCTTTTATTATAACTCTAACTCCCGTATTCAATATGCTGTTAATCTTTTTATTATACTTGGCATATTTTTTATTCACAAATGTAAATTTTTGGGTAAGAACCCAATACCGTAAATTTTTCTGTTTTTTTTTTTCTGGATTATAATTCTTAAAATTTGTCTTTGATGGGCATAAAAAACAAACAACAAAAAAAAATCATTCAAAAGTCAAAAATTGCTTTCAGTGTTTGACATTGTATAATATTCCCCCTCTGGCTCATGTAATTTATTTATTTGTTTATTTATTTTACTTTCTTCCTTGTATTATTTTTTAGATATTTTGTCCTTTAGTGTTCTTGATATTGTATAGTTATGTACTTGTTATAAAGAATTTTGGCATTAATAATAAAAAAAAAAAAAAAAGTGACGAATGTGGAAGCACAGAGGAGAGAACAAAACAAAACACCGGTGACGAATTAGAAGTACAATATTAGGATTTCTAAAGAAAAAAAATGATTTCCATTTATGATCATGTGATCTTCGGTTAGTAGATCTTGCGATGATTTTTAAATCAAAGATGGGGTTGATTTCAACTTCCCATACAAATATAAGTAGAGTATGCTAATTAAATTTGTCTTCATTTGAATGCACTACAAAATATTTTTCGTCAGTGATAGAAATATGATTTTTGAGATGGTAGTGTAAGCAAGTTTAGTTTGAAAAAGTTTAATAGTAAATAAGACACAATTAGACAATATTAGACAATAGAAATATCTATGTGCAGCAACTGAAGGAGTGCTGAATGCTGGATGCATGCACAAAGTTGTCAAGGTAACATTTGGTCAGTCATTTCCTTAGCCAAGGGAGTAGGGCATAGAGATGCACATTTCCGTTTGGAATTCACCCCAAAATTCTCACCAGACCTTACGTTACACCTACAGTGGCATGCAAAGGTTGTTCATGAGTCCTTTGTTTGTTCTGAACAGTTAAACTGAGCTCTGTTCTTCAGAAAAAATCCTCCAGGTCCTGCAGATTCTTCAGTTTTCCAGCATCTTTTGCATATTTGAATCCTTTCCAGCAGCGGCTGTATGATTTTGAGATCCATCTTTTCACACTGATGACAATTGAGAGACTCAAACACAATTATTAAAAAAAGGTTCAAACATTCACTGATGCTCCAGAAGGCAACAAGATGCATTAAGGCCCGGGGGGTGCAAACTTTTTGAATTTGAAGATCAGAGTAAATTGTACTTAATTTGTTTTCCGGGAAACATGCAAGTATCTTTTGTTGCTTCAGAAGGGCAGTATAAAATGGAAAATTTTCAACAATATTTCAACAAAATAAGAAACAATTTGACGACATCATCCTGCTCAAAAGTTTTCACCCCTACACATTTCACCCCAATGTGTTTTTCATACAAAAACAAATTGATTCACTTCAGGAGCCTATATTCACCCCCGGAGCCGTGTGGAGCACTTTTTATAATGGATGGATGTGCTTTATAGGACATCTTTTAGACTATTAAAAATAACACCAATTCACTGCCATTATAAAGCTTAGAAGCTTTGACTGGATTCATCTGAAAGAAAGAAGTCATATACACCTAGGATCCCATTTTTGGTGAACTATCCCTTAAATGCCCTACAAATCACCTCTCTCATCCCTCTTATAAATAGTGCTTGATGGCACTGGTTCCTCCTTCAGAAACAGGAAGTAACTGGTCTGGGGTGGAGGCAGTGAGAGAGTGAAATAAAGATAAACAGAGAGAGAGCGAAAGATAGAGCAAGCACATGGGCTCTTAGCCAGATATGCGAAACCTAAGTGAGCCTGACCATTACGCCTTAGTGCTTTCTCTAGAAACCTCATCTGGAAAGTTCAGACCCTAAAGACCCTAAAATTGTGAGAAATTAAGTGTTTGTGTGAGCATGATGAGAGCTGGTGAGTTGTGGTGTAAGGGTGGAGGTGGTTTGTTATTAGTTAGAAGGGTGTGGTGTCAGCGCTACGAGATGTAGGTGGGTTGTGAAATTAACTGAGGGTGCGTCCATGGTTGCACTGCTTCATAATGTTATTTGCTCAGCAGAGCTTGTGCAAGTTTGTCAGCATGATAGTTGCACGTTGTTTTCAAACAGCTGGCCCACTCAAAGGACTTCAAAACATGCTTTTAACACTGCTCCTCCCAAGGCAAAGTTCAACCCAGACATGCGACGTGGGAGACGAGCAACAGTCTATCAGCAGTGGCTGGACCCATGTAGAAGGGAACAGGGCAGAACAACAAATATTTGGCAGCCGTTCACCCATCCAAAGGCACACAAGAGCAGCCCCCAGTCGAATGTTTGCTTTGCTGGTGGAGAGTGTCTCACACTATTTTCACTGAGGTCATCACAGACGTCAGAAGAGTGTGGTTTTGGCTAGTTCTTTTTCTCTCTTTCTTTTTCTGCCCACCACTGAGGATGTATCTATGATGTCAGTGTAGCTTCACTCCCATAACGCCCCTCACTGATAGTCCCCAGAGCTGACCTCTCCCTCAAAAGGTTGTCAGCAGGATTTTTTTTTTTTTTTTTTTTTTTTGCAAAGAATACATGCTGCTTTATAGTTTTTGTCTATGTAAACAATGGGTCTTGATCTGGATTGGTGACAGCATATTTTGATTAAAAAGGGAGTAGAAAGAATATTCCATGTCTGTCTTTTGGGATCAGGTCACATTTGTCATGAAAACTTACTTTAGCCAGAAAATTGATTTTCATTAGGATGAAGTCATGAAAGTTATTGTTGATGTCAGTGTAAATATATATATTTTTATCAAGCCAACATGAATCTCATTTTCTTTTGCTAAAAACATTGAGATTTATGACTGAAAGAATACCTATATTTTTCCCTCCTTATAATCACACCCAGACAGACTCTGCGGAATCACATTTTCTGTGCTGATTTTGGGGGGAAATCTGAGGAATGGATTTAAATATGCTAGTTAAGAGTTAAGAGTAGTAACCATTACTCCAGTCTTCTGTCTCACATGATACTTTAGAAATCATTTTAATATGCTGATTTGGTGCTTGCAAAACATTTCTTCTTTTTTTTCTTTTTTTTTTTTGTGGAAACTATGATACATTTTCATGATTTTTTGATGAATAAAATGTTCAAAACAACAGCATTTTTGTAGGTGTAAATGTCTTTACGGTCACTTTTACGTGAAATTAATCCTTGCTAAATCAAATGAATAATTTCTTTCACTAAAAAAATAAATAAAAATGTGTTGAATGGAGCTGCCTCGCTGTCTCCATCACAAACCTAATTTTCCTAGCATGGAAATTTTTGGAAAAGGGCTTCCCGAAACGTGAAGATCTTGCATTGATTCATTATGTTCACCAGTGCAATTCTCTGGCCTTTTTTTTTTTTTTTTTTAGCAGATAAATGACTGCTATTCATATCATCCCTCTCCTCAAGTCTCTGCACAGGCATCAGTAAAATTATATAAAATATCTCTGGGTTATAGCAGCTCTGTACTGTGAAGGTGAGCTGATCCCGCGACAATAGAGTTGTGATAGAAAAAGAAATGAAGGATTCAGGTGATTATTATTTTGATACAGTTCTCATCAGTTTATTACACTGACATAACAATTTATGTTATTTTCCACAGTAACCTAAAATTGCTCATCCTGTGGCCATTAAAGAGTGAGATTCCGCTACAAAAATAATAAAGAGATGAGAAAAATAGCTAAAAGCAGCATTTTTTGGAGATGTCAAGTCACCTTTCTTTTTATAGCGCTTTAAACAAAACAGATTGTGTCAAAGCAACTGAACAACATTAATTAGGAGAACAGTGTGTCAATAATGCAAAATAACAGTTAAAGGCAGTTCATCATTGAATTCAGTGATGCCATCATGCAGCTCAGCTCAGTTTAAATAGTATCTGTGCAATCATTTGCAATCAAGTCAACGATATTGTTGTAAATGAAGTGTCCCCAACTAAGCAAGCCAGAGGCGACAACGGCAAGGAACCAAAACTCCATCGGTGACAGAATGGAGAAAAAACCTTGGGAGAAACCAGGCTCAGTCGGGGGGCCAGTTCTCCTCTGACCAGACGAAACCAGCAGTTCAATTCCAGGCTGCAGCAAAGTCAGATTGTGCAGAGGACTCAACTGGCTCCTGTGGTCTTGTCCCGGTGGTCGTCTGAGACAAGGTCTTTACAGGGAATCTGTATCTGGGGCTCATCTAGTTGTCCAGGTCTCCGCTGACATTCAGGGCTGTAGAGGTCCTTCTAGGTGCTGATCCACCATCTGGGCTGGATACATACTGGATCCGAGTGACTGCAGTGACCATCTGACCTGGATACAGACTGGATCTTGTGGCTGCGGTGACCTCGGAATAAGAGAGAAACAGACTAATATTAGCGTAGATGCCATTCTTCTAACAATGTAGCAAGTACATCGGATGTTATGGGAAGTCTTCCCGGTTCCGGTTTACCTAATTAATGCAGCCTAAAAATCCTTTAACGGATTTGCATATTAGAAGCATATTAGTGTGCTATGTGTAAGCCAGGTTAAAGAGATGGGTCTTTAATCTAGATTTAAACTGCAAGAGTGTGACTGCCTCCCGAACAATGTTAGGTAGGTTATTCCAGAGTTTAGGCGCTAAATAGGAGAAGGATCTGCTGCCCGCAGTTGACTTTGATATTCAAGGTATTATCAAATTGCCAGAGTTTTGAGAACACAGCAGACATGGAGGACTATAATGTGACAAGAGCTTGTTCAAATACTGAGGTGCTAAACTATTCAGGGCTTTATAAGTAATAAGCAAGATTTTAAAATCTATACGATGTTTGATAGGGAGCCAGTGCAGTGTTGACAGAACCAGGCTAATATGGTCATACTTCCTGGTTCTAGTACGAACTCTTGCTGCTGCATTTTGGACTAGCTGGAGTTTGTTTATTAAGCGTGCAGAACAACCACCTAATAAAGCATTACAATAATATAACCTTGAGGTCATAAACGCATTGATTAACATTTCTGCATTTGACATTGAGAGCATAGGTTGTAATTAAGATATATTTTTGAGATGGAAAAATGCAGTTTTACAAATGCTAGAAACGTGGCTTTCCAAGGAAAGGTTGCTATCAAATAGCACACCTAGGTTCCTAACTGATGACGAAGAATTGACAGAGCAGTCATCAAGTCTTAGACAGTGTTCTAGGTTATTACATGCAGAGTTTTTAGGTCCTATAATTAACACCTCTGTTTTTACAGAATTTAGCTGTAAGAAATTACTCATCATCCACTTTTTTATATCGACTATGCATTCCGTTGTTTTTTTAAATTGGTATATTTCACCGGAACGCAAAAAAATATAGAGCTTAGTATCATCAGCATAACAGTAAAAGCTAACACAGTGTTTCCTGATGATATCTCCCAAGGGTAACAATGTGAAGCATGAAGAGTAACGGCCCTAGTACTGAGCCTTGAGGTACTCCATGCTGCACTTGTGATCGATATGATATCACTTCATTCACTGCTACAGATTGATGGTGGCAATATAAGTATGATTTAAACCATACTAATGCACTTCAATTAATGCCAACAAAGTTTTCTAGTCTATGCAAAAGAATGTTGTGGTCACTAGTGTCGAACGCAGTACTAAGATCCAATAGCACTAATAGAGAGATACAATCACGATCAGATGATGAGAGCAGGTCATTTGTAACTCTAAGGAGAGCAGTCTCAGAACTATGATACGATCTAAATCCTGACTGGAAATCCTCACAGATACCATTTTTCTCTAAGAAGGAATATAATTGTGAGGATACTACCTTTTCTAGTATCTTGGACAGAAAAGGGAGATTTCCCTTCCCCACAAGATGTGATACTTGTGATACCAGCTGGGAGGGGGTATAAGCATTGTGCTATGCTGAGGATGTGCATAGAACCTCCCTCCTCGCTCTCACCGTCCCTCCTGGACCAAACTGTGCTTTGTTCCCCTCCCAAAGGAGAAGGAGATTAATTCAGTGCTGGATCAGGTAAGCCCAGTGATTTTCCCGGGGATGTTGCAGCTGGTCTTTTGGGATTAGCTGCACGCTCTCCCGGCAGCTGGGGGATGAAAGTGGAAGTGTGGCTTGCAAATGGCCTCCAGGCAGGAAAGGAGCCTTGACAGGTACACTAGGATAAACACTGATTGCATTCAAAAAACACATTGTCTGCTGTGATACATATCAAGGAGGGATTCTCTTTGTGTTTGAGCATCTGTCTTCTGCTTTTAAAATGTGCTGTGACTGTAAAATGCCCACACTGATAATCTAATGAGCTGCTACAGATTCTTGACAGATATATAAAATATATACCTAAATAAATGGACAGATGCATATCTATGTGACTATCTGTATGAAGTTTCAATAGCATGTAGTGTCTGTGTGTAGAAGATAGAGTATATGGCAATATTAGAGTCGGTGTAGACTGAATGAGGAAGTGGGGACGAGCCCCTCAGGGATATGGGCAGACTTTACCTCACTCTCAAGGCCAGACTCGGTACACCTGCATCTCGGTAGCGCCGGCCCCCTGCAGCTGTCTGCACACCTCTGTCACTTGGCCTCTGTGTACAATTTCCAAACACAGCACGACCCCCAATCCAAAGCCACCACTCTTATTAGTGTGCATGTTTGAATGTGCAATGTAGACACAAAAACAAAGAGCCTTGATAAATGTGTTTTTTTAAACAAAAATGAAACAAAAGCTGCAGATCTTTTTTTTTTCTTCATATTCTGACACATCCAAGTGTAACACACGTCATGTCAAGCAGGGGACTTTGTTCTACCTTTACGAAAAAATAGCCATGGTTTTTATTAGAGTAAAAGTGTAGTAATGTTTTTGGGTTTTGGTAATGTTTTGATTACCATTTGTATAACCACAGTTTCACTACAAATACCATGGTTAAACTATTGTTAATGTAGCAAAACCATGGTTTGTTTATGGCTATGGTTTAACTACAACAACCATGTTTTTTTTTTGTTTTTTTGTTTTTTATTGTAGTAAAACCATGGTTAATTTTTGTAAGGGTATCCACCATTGTTGGTTGGATTTTGTGTTGTATTCAAAAATGAATGTGAGCTTGCAGTCGATTTTTTAGAGGTGGAGTTTAGGCAGACTAAATGACTGGGGAAGTCTGATATTTTCACTGAATATTGAGTTATGATTGTTTACAATAAGACTAATAACATACATTTACAAAATAGGGTTAATTATCATTTCATACCAAATTTAAGAAGCGCATCATTTTGATTGCTTGGTTAATGTTTATGCATGACTTTTAATATATTTATTTTAATTATTATTTTAACAGACACAAAAGGTCTTTTCACACTGCGCTTAACCATGAGTTATCATCATTGTAAACCCCCGTTGTGACCTAATGGTTAGAGAGTCAGACTTGTAACCCGAAAGTTTGAGGGTTCGAGTCTCAGTACTGGCAGGAAATGTTTGTGGGGGAGTGAATAAACAGTGCTTTCTTCCACCTACAATACCCACAACTGATGTGCCCTGGTCGCCACAGCAAAAATGGCTGCCCACTGTTCCCTGTTCCACTGTTGCTCTGTGTGCACTCAGATGGAATGAATGCAGAGCACTGATTCCAAGTATGGGTTACCATACTTGGCCACATGACACGTCACTTAACTTAAGGGGAAATTGTCAAAAGGTGATGGAAAACACATCAGCTAGTGTTAAGAATGGGTTATTTAATTCTTACCCTTGTAGTCCAAAAAGTCTATATAATATGAGGATGTGCAATGCTAGATATAAAAAGGTCAAGGGCTGCATTAATTCATCCAATCAGTGACACTGTCAATGCACATATGCAAATAAGAACGATAACCCCGCGTTTAGGAGTGTACAATGTGTGAAAGGTCACTCTATGAATACCAGGATTAAATGTTAACCCTGGGTAAATTATGAGCAGTATGAAATGTGAAACAGGATTCCATTTACCTGGGTTTAGAAAGACCCAGGATTAACTATTTCAAGTGTGAGAAGCCATAAAAAGATTAATCTATAGATAGAATTGAAACTGCTATGTTCACATACTCATTAAACAATTATGAGACAATGTTTAAGTCTTCAAATGGATAATGCATCTATTATTAAATGTATCTCATATTTGAAAAATTACTGTGAATGCTGAAATCATTATTCCTGTACATCTACAAATAAGGCAAGCTAATAAATAACCACAATAAAGTAATATACAGGCTCAGAATTTGAAAAGAAAATCTATTTACATAATTTTATAATGCAGGATATTGCCTGGATAATGCAGGATATTTTTAGATATTATTATATTTTAAAGAAGAAAATCAGTAGTGCTTGCCTGCTCAAAAGTCACTGAGGGGTTGTGGGTGTTTGCTATGCCGTTGCTACCTGGTCGCTAGGTTGTTCACAGTGGTTTTTACTATATTGCTGTGTACTTGCTAAATACGTGGCTCAGTCTAACCAGTCTAAAAGATAGATGACAAACTTGTAAGAAGAATTTTATGCAACTGGCCAATAAGTGATTTTTAGTATGTTGCTATTCGGTTGCTAGGCGGTTCTCAGTGGTATTTAGTATATTGCTGTGCAATTGCTAGGAGGTTCTGGATGTGTTTTAGTATGTTGCTATGCAGTTGCTATAGGGTGTTCCGGGTAGTTTTTATCTTGTTGCTGTGTAGTTGCTAAGGTTTTAAGGATAAAGTTTAACACGTTTCTAAGTAGTTGCTTATTGGTCCGAGTCAGTAAAGCCACCAAAAACTCTAGTAGATGGGTTTTTACAAGTATTTTGTAAAATAATTCTTAATACTTCAAGCAACAACACACTTACAGTATTCTTGCATTATCTGCATGATCTGAGGTGTCTGTAGCACAAACCCTTAATACCATATGAGCAATAATGATAGCCTGCCTTTGCTATCTCAACTGAAGTTACCTTCTAAACCAAACTGATCAAAATTCTCATTTGGGTTGGAATTAAGTGTTGTTGTTAATATTAGTGTATAGTAGTATACAATGTGTGTGGAAGCTTACAAGAATGTCCCAGCATTTTAATTTCTCAAGAAACTGAAAAGACCATGCAAAATAGTTGCTTTTCAAAGTGTATATATATATATATATATATATATATATATATATATATATATATATATATATATATATATATATATATATATATATTTCTACAGTTTTTGACTTTTGCCTCAAACCCTTCATCACAAACCATGCAATAAGATTCACCTTATATGGCTGGAGGACACTGATGACTCTTATGAAGTCTAACCTCCGAACACTGCTTGTCAGCTCCAGCTTTTCCTCCCATACTGCTCTGATAACTGACTGCAGAAACACACTTCACTTAAGCTAGAGGGCAGACACTAAGGGATACACAGATATTTTATTATGGAATTTAAAAGTTAGGGAACAGTAATATTGTGAAATATTAATGCAATTAAGAAAAAAAAACAGTTTTCTATTTTAATATACTTAAAAATATAATTTATTCCTGTCATGCAAAGCTGAATTTTCAGCAGCCATTACTCCAGTCTTCAGTGTCACATGATCCTTCAGAAATCATTCTAATATGCTGATTTGATCCTCAGTTATTATCAGTGTTGGAAACTGTTGTTGCCGATGAATAAAAAGTTTAAAAGAACAGCATTTATTCAAAATAGAAATCTTTTCTAACAATAAGTCTTTACTATCACTTTTTATCAATTTAACACATCCTTGCTGAATAAGTGTTAATTTCTTTCAAAAACTTACCCTTATGCATTCTAGATTTGCATGACTAGAATTGTTCTCCCAAGAGGAGTGAAAACATGCCTCAAACAAAGTAGTTTGATAGCTTGTATTTTTTATCACTCTGTCACTCTTTGACATAAGGCCCTTTATTGTGCATCTCTATGAGTGGGAGGATGGATGTGGTATTAAACAAAAAGCTCTGATAAGGTTGTGCAGAGGAAGTGCTCTGTGCGCCAATCCCCTACTGACTTCCATGATCCGTCCAGGCATTTCCCCTCCACAGGAAACGCCCTCACCAGGGAACATATACGGAATGCTGCCTTTTGTTCACAGAGAGAGATAAGCGCTGTGACAATGCTCCAAGTGTGGTATTTTTGCATCCTCTCGCCATCGAAAGGAGGTTTATCGAAACGAAGGGTGGGTAATGCACCGTCTCCATCTCTCAGCTGGTCCTACATCTGGTCCAATGACTCATTGTCTACTCCCTGCAGGAAAATTGGGCTTAACTTCCCGTCTATCTTGTAAGACTACATATCACCACTTTCTGTGCCAAAAATTGCAATTCTTCTGAGTACTGTGGTTGTGAAAGGACTGACGCTCTTTTGCATAAGCATAGACATTTATCAGGCTGAACACAATCAACCCAGACTTTCATTACACTTTAACAGGTCAGCCTAACACTTTTTATGCAAAACCTTTGAAATTTTGAAAACTGAAATCTTTAGGCTTGACATACAAGCAGTCCTTTCTCATTTAAATGTATAATATGTCTTAAAAAACTAATTGGGTAGATTTTATATTCATTTATATATATAAGTTTTTCTTTGATTAATAAAAAGGATTATACACACACACATATATATATATATATATATATATATATATACACACAATACACACACACATATATATATATATATATATATATATATATACACACACACACATAGGTGCCTGAGATACTATATGGTTTTGCACTGTCCCTGTATAAATACTTGTAAAACTTGTAATGATGAAGTATTATTTTAATAAATAGCCCTGTTTGTTCAACATATCAGATGCAATTAAACTAGAAACACACAAAAGGCAGATTTTATACTTTTATACTATATATTAGTAACAGTGGTACTTTGTGATAAATGTAACAGTAAATGAAAAAGTTCTATTATATAAATACATTTTATGTGTGCATAATAATGTTAGTCAATACACAACAAATATATCTTTAGATTATGACTATATGTATGCACAGCAAGACTAGTTAATAAGAAAAACACAATTTACACTCTCCAAAGATGATCCATTTCGAAGAATATCACTGCCGTTGTTAATATTGTTGAAATATATATATATAATGTAAATAAAACGGTTCATTCTTTTAGTGGGAAATTGAGGGCTGAATTGTTGTGCATAAACAGGTACCTGATACAGGGACTAATAATACTTATTACATTATTGTGCGTTATAATTATTCTTGCTCTCCCATACTCTACGAACAGGCAAAACTTCCTTATTTCTCCTCTGAATATGTATTAATAGCAACAGGGCACATGATGGCAACCTTTTAATTCACCACTGACTTTCAAACATCACCTCAGAGAGCAATCAATGTGCAGTCCAGTTGACTTTACTGAACCAAAAAAATCTGCAGGCTGTCTTGTTGTATTACATGTTTGCAATGGCAACATTATAAAAGCATGAAATTTACATCACAAAATTGTTGTGCTGTTACAAATCAATACTGGCCTTGAGATAAAGGAGAAGCAGCCAGCTCTCCATGACTGGAGTCTCAGACCTGCTGTTTAACAGCCGCCGGTAAAGGGAACATCCATAGGGCTCAATTTCAAATTCAAGCATAGTTTGCAGGAGGATCTGTTTACTGGACAGTAAAGAAAATAATGCAAAATGGCTAAAGTATGTCATCATTTTTAAGTCTTACAGGGATTCTGGTGCTCTTGCCATTGTGCGTATTATTTGAGCCTCAAACATTAATGCAAAATGCAGAACACATCTGGGAATAAATATCTAATGTAAACCTGGAAATTAAAACAGAAAACAACATTTGAATCTTTATCATTTTTCTCAGTTGTTAGATGGTGTAAACTGTGGATGATGGTCTATGACTGACATTTTGCAGTGTTACTGGAAGATGTCCATGCATCCCGTAATATTGCAAATAAACCTTCACATAATACACTTGAAATAACTATAGAAGTATTTGATCACCATACATGATTATTCAAGTTTATATTGAGTTTAGTTACATATAAAACTACAAAAATGTGTATTGTGATTGCCATTGTGTTGCTATGATTGCACATTGCAATGTGGCTGCTAAGTGTTCTGGGTGGTTGCTAGGCGTTTGCTCTTGGCTTGTGTCCTTCCTTCAGTGTAGGTTTACAGAATGCTCACCTTGGCAAGAACAACAACTAATAATAATAATAATAATAAACAGAAATTGAGGTACAAAAAGTTGATTTTAATAGATTATAGAGGACTGACAACTCAGCCAAAATCAAAAGAAACAATCAAGACATTGTCAGCACACTGCACACACACTTTCAATGGTGACACTTTTGTTGATTTCAAACAAAAGTGCATCTGAAATAAATGTAGTCCAATAAAACTCAACATCTTCGTGTTGGAGTTATTGAGAAGTAACAGCGGCACGTGACAATGAAAATGTGAGAGTAATGATCAACAAGTTTTGGCACACTGGACAAAGTATGATAAAGAATGACTGATATATCAAACGCACCATCAGATCAAATACAGAAAAGTTGGACAATGTGACCTTGTTCTTGCTCAGTGAATCCTTTCTCCTCTGTCCTTCACACTGCATCACTTGCGTGCAGGATTATTGCTAGAATATACCTCCTCTGAACAGGTGATGTATTTGCAGCCCTTGATTAAACGTGCATACGTTTTCACTCTCTCCAAAGATATGCAATTTTTTTTTTTTTTTGATTTGATTTGCAATGTCACAGAAATGTATTTTTGAAAAAAAGATAAAGAAAATTATCCCAAAAACAAATTTGATCAGACAAATTATTCACGGCACTGGTATCCCCCACAATGTCACCTTTTGCCATATTATGTTCACACAAACATAGAACAGCTCTTGATTACATTTACCAACACTTCCATTAGAGTGAGGCAATGAGGCAAATTCTGATCGGTTTAGTCAAGACAAACATAGACAATTTAAAAACAGACAAACAAAAATTAGTGTTCAAGTAGATATTCCTGCTTTAAATTTACATTCATGTAGTTAGATGAGTGACCAATACAGCGTCATTTCTCTTATGACATATGTACAATCATATTTGGCCACCATCAAGCTGAACAGCTGGTTTAAACCAATGTCTCATCTGTCGGTTTTGTTGCATTAGGCTCTTATGCCTAGGCCAAAATTAACTAAGGTCAAATAAAACCTGTAATCCAAATTTCTGACAAAAAAATAAAAAATAAAAAATAATAGATAAAATATAATGCTTTAGCATTTGATATCTACTGTATACAAATTCTGACAGATTCTCCTCGTAGCAGACTCTTTTGTAAGCCGCTCTCAACGACACAGAGGAATATTTTGAACAAGTCAAGACCCCTGCACTCTCAACACTACAAAAATATTTGCACAGATGTACAAATACAGTTGGTGCAACACAAAACAACAAAAGATAATTTGTAAAGTAAAATCCCCAAAGGATTGAGTGTTTTTTTTATGCGACCATTATACACTGCATTTTAAAGAATGCACACACACATTTTTATAGCATAGTATGCAACACAAGGTTTTTTAGGCACACTTCTTCAATGCACACACAGAATACTGTGCAATATCAGAGAGGGTATTTTGAGGACAAGAGACTCTTCATGTCTTCAGAAAGAGATTCGCTTGAAGTCCATAAGCTCAAACTGGGAAGTCTGGACAGCAGGAGTGTTTGCAAATTGCAGGTGAAATCATCCAGCAGCAGATGGTTTCACTTCCTGCCTGCACTTTAGGTGAAGCACTTTAAGCGAAAGGTCGACATGGTAAACATTTGGTTTCCTCCAAACATCTGATTTGGAGTGCCAGGCAAAAAAAACTTTCACAGTGAGCATAAAGTCACATGTGGACATTAATACAACACGCCTCATGCGTGAAGTAGCTGTGCTGCTCTTTGGAAAGACACTTTTGTATTTTTTTTTAAGTTTTGTCTGTGAGGCTGCATGTCTCTCAATTATGCCATCAAAGGTGAAGCATGATGGGAACACAAAAGAGGAGAAACAGACTAACTCTCTACTGACGTACCTATAATGAAGCATCAGTCAGTAGGATGGTGGCTTTTTGCAGGCAGTTTCTTTGGCTTTCCCGTTGGTGCTGGACTTGAGTTGGGTCATCTCCACTTCAGCCATGGCATCCGATGGTAAACTGCTACGCATGCGCTCAATAGTCTTTTGGTAGGAAGCTTTCTCCTGTTCCAGAGAACGAATCAGGTGCTTCATCTTGCTCTCGCGTGACAGGAGGCTCTCCACGCTGCCCTCCAATGTCTGAATCTTCAAACGAGCCGCCTGTTAATAAAGCCAAACATAAGAATTGATGAAGGAATCTTGTGAAGAAAGTATGCCCAAATTTTTGTCATGTGACTATATACACTACTGTTGAGGTAGTTTGGGGTTAATAACATATTTGAATGTTTTTGAAAAACAGAAAAACAGTAATATTTAGAAATACTATTACAATTTAAAATAACGGTTTTCTATTTGAATATATTTTAAAATGTTATTTATTCCTGTGATGCAAAAGCTGAATTTTCAGCATCATTTCTCCAGTCTTCAGTGTCACATGATCCTTCAGAAAACATTCTAATATGCTCATTTGATGCTCAAGAAACATTTCTTATTATTATCAATGTTGAGCTGCTTAATATTTTGAGGAAACCATAATATTTTCTTTGAGGAATATAAATAAAAAACACATTACACATTATGTAATGTATACAAAATAGATTTTTAATACAAAAACAAAAATATATATATATATATATATATATATATATATATTTGCCAATGGCTCAACTAATAGTATTAGTATTTAGTAATTGTAAGTTTTGCATCCAAATACTATTATGTTAATCTGGAAAATTTGCTAAGGGAGCCAAATATCTTTTCACTCTCCTTTGTATCATGTTTCTAGGAACAGCTTGTTTTTAGCAACAAGTTAGAAATGAGCATGTTGTGACGTTACATATTTAGACTAATGGAGTTTCAAGGATAATTCACTCTCCCACATCCATAAACACTAGCGGGTGATAAATCAAAAAGCTACTATCAATTGAATTTCCATTACTTTCATTTGAAATGTAAGAGACTGAACCAAAAAAACATTTTAATATTCCTCAGTAGTAAACCGAGTAGTGTATCTGTAAAGATCTTAGGTTTCAGGCTGTTTGTCTTTTGTGCTGTGCAGCCCCACACTGCCAATGAAGGCACAAAACACTTTGCTGCTTTTCAAACCACTACTTGTGCTCTTTTGATTGTTATATATCTACCTGCAGTTTCTCTAGTAAGTCCATGTTCTGTTTCTTGAGCTGGACATTGGCTTTCTCCAGTTTATCAAGCCTATCAGAGTCCTCTGATGGTGGAGGAGCGTCTGACAGCTCATCCTGCAGGACGTGGTACTCCACTTCATACGCATGCAGCTGCTTGGAGATATCCATCTCAGTTGCCTGCAAACAATATTTCATATTGATAGTTATTATTGGAGAATATGGTGCTACTGGAGATTCACACACATACCATAGCAAAGTATATCCAAACATAAAAAAATAAAAATAAAAATAAAATTCTAATCGATGAATTTTCGGTTACAAACACTTTACATTTGGAAACACTATTCAATATCAGCATTCACTTTGCAAGCATATTTGCTGTTTATTAGTACTTATAAAGCACATATGAATGCCTTATTCTGCATGAGCATATTCTAGATCCCTTAACCCTCCCCAATACCTAAACGACTACCTTACATGCCATCAATAAGCAGCAAATTAGGAGTTTATTTAGGGAAAAATTAAATGTGTTCCCTAATTTAAAGTGTTGCCGAATTATCTTTTTGTCATCTTGTTCTAGTTCATAGACAAAACAGTATTTTTATTTTTGAAAAGCAAGCTGCACCACCTAGTGGTTAAATAGAGTGCACTCTCGTGTACTACATTCTTCACATGCAACACTGTGTTCTGCCTACTATTAAAAATTGTCTGTGAAACAGTATTCAGTATGCAACAAAAAAAAAGGGTTCAAACAGTAGTATGCTACACTGTTGTCACACAATCTCTTTTTACCATATGCTTACTTTACAGAATAGCATCCAGTCTACATCTCAAAATGAAAAATTTATATTTTTAGTTTAAGTCTAGGAAGAGATATTAAAAACCATAGCTGTCAGTGTTGCTATAGTAACTGTAACTGAAATAAAATAACTGAAATAAAGCTGAAAAATACAATATAAATATTAGATGAACAACCGAAACTGTAAATTAATGTAAATGGAAATTTTAAATGTTCATATGTAATGTAAATAAGCTGAAGTACTTCAACTGAAAAGTAAAACAGTACAAAAAAAAAAATGCTGCAATATTCAGAAATATTATAATAGTATATAAAAAATACTAAATAACACTATGGCTGATATTACTTATAAACTTACTGTATATTAACTGATAGATTGTATGGAATATTTGAATATCTAAAAAAAAATAGTTTGGTCAAACAGACCAAATATTTAAAACTAGCGAGGCCAAAAAAAAAAAAAGGGTGAAAAACAAAGGGTGACAGGATCAGAAACGTACACTTTTCCTTTTACATTCACGTACATTTTATATTAAAATAATATCCTGATAATGAAAATAATTAAATAAATCTTTAAGCAACCCCCCCACCGCCCACCAAGACATGCAACAGAAAAGTTTATTTCATTTTAAATGTACCTTGGTGATTATCTCTTCCATCTGGCTGTGAGTGAGGGTGGGGATGGTGGATTTAAGGTAGTCTACAATACTTTCAAAGCCGTCACACTCCAGTATCTCTCCCTCGTGGCTGCTCAGCAAACACAGGGCCACCTTAAAAATCACCTCTGTGCCTTGGACAAACAGGAGGTCTGGCACACAGCACACATACATGCATAAGAGTCAAAGGCTATGCATTGGCTACTATACTTGATTTATGTGTGAAAAGCATACATTTGAACACACAAGATCATTTCACCACTATCCTCAGGTTCACCCGAGCCCCATCACATACATTCTTTCAGGTCTGCATAAGTTAGTTAGAAAGGAAGTGAAATATACCAAATATACGGGCAACAAAGCCAAGCTGGAACTGAGAGGCGAAGAGAGTGAGAAACCAGGGCGCGGCGTACAGGCTGGGACAGATCTCGTGCTCCTCCAGGTGAGTGTACAGGTTACGGTGATAGTCGTGCAATAGTCGGGACAGCTGGTACATCTGGATCTACAGACAGAGAAAGAAGTAAAAGTCCTCACACTTAGAGGAGTGAACTTTAAACTGGCTCAAATGCGACTGGCTGAGACAGGCTTTCTCTCATGGGATTAAACATTGGCACATCTGATGATGAATAACCACTAACAGCTGAGCAGGAAATAGTGTACAAAGGTGGCGACGGCTGTTCGAATACCACTTGAGCAAATGTTTAAGTCAAGTGTATTAAAAATACTCGCTGTTCTTGTCCTTACAACAAAATTGTTATGTGGAATTTTCTTTCACTAAAAGTACAGCACAAAAACAAACAAACAAAAAAAAATCTTACATTTTCATTTGTTTCGCCAGGCAATAAAAAAGTTGCTTTGAAAGTTAGACTGACACCTAGTGGTGTGGATGTAGCATTGAGCAAAAACATTTTAGTTGACAAGGACACTGTAACAATACCCTATTAACGACCATATTTATTATTAATTTTATAAATTAAAGTGTTCAAAAAAAGAAGCATTACGAGTAGTACTTGGCTGGTCATGTGATCAAAACATGGCGATCCAAGCTTTTTTTAGCCACTATTATGACTAAAATGTACAGAATGTGACTAGAATGTGTTCCTGTGGCTCAGTGGTAGAGCATTGCATTAGCAGCACAAAAAGGTTGTGGGTTCGATTCCCAGGGAACACATGTTAGGTAAAAAATGTTAGCCTGAATGCACTGTAAGTCGCTTTGGATAAAAGCGTCTGCTAAATGCATAAATGTAAATGTTATAAATGAAAGTGTCTGATAAAAGAGGTGTTACCAAGAAAAACGGAGTAGAATTTAGCTGGCCAAATATGCCAATCCAAGCTTTTTAAGTCACTTTGTTTACTGCAATGTACATAATATTAAACTAATGTGCCAAAAGTGCCATTCATTTCATTTGTTCCATCTCGTTAATAATCTAGTTTTTAATGCAAGAAGAAAGTAATTATCTAACATTCAGTCAAACAAATTAAGATACACACTCATTCCATTAATTGTTACAAAAACCAGTCCTGCTACATTTGACAATAGGCATAATTTAGATAATCAAACTTACCAGTTCTGAAAGAAAAACATGAACTTGTGAAAACTGATACTCTTACACACACAACGCACCTGCAGAGAGATCATGTCGGGACGGTACTGCCGGCGAATGCCTAGGTCGTACATGAGGAACTTGAGAGTGTCGAAAGCCTGTTCCTCGCTCATATGCAACAACAGCAAACCGGCCACAAAACTGATCCCCTGGCAGTAGCCCACCTCCGTGTCCAGCAGGGAGTAGGCCTTTAGAAGATTGTACAGAGACAGCTGTCCAGCTCCCAGCTGAGTGCTGAAATACTGGTGTGTTGGGAATGTCCGGCCTAGAAAGGATAGGGACATCACTTCAGTAATGTACTGGGTCAAAAATGTAATCATATACTGATGTTCATGTGAATTAGCAGAATAAACTATAAGTGCTTTGGTTAGATACAGACCGAGGTCGACCAGGATGGCATGTTGCTGTGTCGTGAGCTGTTTGAGGAGATCCTGATAAGACGTTTCAGGGGGCTGCTGCCTCTGCGGCAGACGGTGACGCAAACGATACTGCTGGGAGAGCAGGAGCCACACTTCACCTCGCCGACTTTTGGGGACACCTACAGAGCACACACATACAAACAAACAAAAGCATAAGGAAACTCTAAGGGTTGTTAAGAATACAGAATAGCAAAATTCACATGAAAAAGTATGTATTTCTATATATGTACACACTATTCAAAAGTTTGGGGTCAGAAAGATTCTTTTAAAGATATTAAAGGGATACTCCACCCCAAAATGAAAATTTTGTCATTAATCCCTTAACCCCATCGCTCCAAACCCGTAAAAGCTTTGTTCGTCTTCGGAACACAATTTAAGATATTTTGGATGAAAACCGGGAGGCCTGTGACTGTCCCATAGACTGCCAAGTAAATAACAGTATCAAGGTCCAAAAAAAGGTATGAAATTCATCGTCATAATACTCCATCTGCCATCAGAAGTGCAATCTGGGTTATATGAAGCAACGGGAACACTAATTTGTAAGCGAAGAAAAATAAATAACGACTTTATTCAACAATACCTTGGTCAACAGTCTCCTCTGTGTCTCTCCATATCACCGCATGCTCTTCTGTATCATCAAGATACAAGGATGCGCTGTTTTCTTTCAAATCAAAGCTAAATACACGTAGAAACAGCGCATTCTTGTGGCACTGATAATACAGAAGAGCAGGACGACGACTTTCATACCTTTTATGGAACTTGTTATTTACTTGCCAGTCTATGGGAAAGTCACAGGCCTCCCGGTTTTCATCCAAAATATCTTAAATTGTGTTCCGAAGACGAACAAAGCTTTTACGGGTTTAGAACGACATGGGGGTAAGTGATTCATGACAAAATTTTCATTTTGGGGTGGAGTATCCCTTTAATATGTTTAAATAGCACATTAGGACAATAAATTGATCAAAATTGATTTTAACATTACAAAAAGTTAGTATTACAAATGAATGCCGTCCTTTTGAACTATCTATTCATCAAAGTATCTTGAAAAAAAAAAAATCTTTCCACAAAAACAACTGTTTTCAATGGTTTTTTGAGCACCAGATCAGCATATTCTGAAGCATCATGTGCCATTGAGGAGTGGAGTAATGACTGATGAAAATTCAGCTGCCAAAACAAGAATAAAATAGAAAACAGCTATTTTGAATTGTAATAGTAATTCACATTACTACTGTTTGCTTTGGGGAGCATAAGAGACTTCTTTCAAATTCTTACTGACCCCAAATTTATGAAAAGTAGTGTACATATAGTATATAGACCAAAATCTTAGGGTTTTTTTGATGGAAGTAAAAAGATTAAACAGCTTATACCTTGACAGACCGCACTATGGATCTCTTCTTTCTCCCACTGTACTTTAGTGCGGCAGGGACTGCTCAACTTCCTGTCCCACAGGGCCTGCACCTCTTTTGAGCACTGACACACTTCCTGGTAGTCCAGCTTCATTTTCCGAATGTGCAATTCATCACGGCTGGCTGCAAGGTGAGAAAACCGATAGTCAGGTTTAGCACTCATTTATTCTGAACAACTGACATATTAACGTGTTGTTATTATGTATTACTTTGGATCTAAAAGCATTGAGTGTCAAAATGAAAGGGCATCATGATGTGACCCAAAATGTAAACAGAAAGGAAAAACAATGCTAAATGCTATTTAAATTGTAATTATGTATTCATATCTTTTAATTAAAATTCATTAAAAAGATTCATAATAAAATGTCATTCATCACATTATTTTGAGAATGTTTTATTTATTTTCAGATTTGGTATTGTGTAAAATCTGGGTCCAAAAGCAAAATCTGTTGAGAACCATTAATCAGTATTCAATGTCATGCATGCAATAATTTTGTCAGTTTCTGTTTGTAAAAACAAATAAAAAGTGTCTTTACAGCAATGCATGTACATTGGAAGCTTAACAGGCAAGCATGCATCACTGCAAATAAATGGTTGCATGCTTCTGATAGAGGATCATTCTGGGTTATATGCACCATAAGTCTCCATAGCAACTTTAGACAAGGTTCAGAGGGGATTGAGATATGGCACGGCCTTTTAAAGTAACCTTAACAAAGCATCACAACACATTTTTCACTCTCCAAGTTAAAAGCATACATGAGCATCTTTGCACAGAAGAGAAGAGAAAGACACTCTCTTAGACTCCAGAATTGATGCAACTCTGCAACTAATGGACTCAAAAGGAGAAAATTATATCCTACAAGACAACTGTTATTGATAATCTGAACTTGAGAACATTTAGCTATCTGCCTCATGCTGGTTTGTATACTACATTGTAGCCAAACAATGATATCATGCCCGACAACTGCTTGAAGTGCAGCCCATTCAGGCGAGACGTCAGTGCCGGTGCCGTATATTCTTACCTTCTACTCAGACATGTTTATTCAGTTCGGCCCATCCAAGAGTACACAAAAACAGACAGAAAACACCAAAACGGAAAAAAGGTAGAAAAAGTGACTTGAGTCTCATGTGTGATGCAGTTTGGCCAACAGAGGGCAATATTTCACAAAGCTTTGCTCCTCCAAAACAAAGTTCAAGTAAAACACAATAACACATACCTCTGGTTTTACAGACAAGGCTTCAGCCTAGTCACAGACTATGTAAATCAGAGCTGTGTCAAATGAAAGAAACTTGCACTGACTGATCTTAAAATATATCAGTGCCTTTGTTTTGGCTCAAGATGCACACCAGTAATGTGTTTTCTAAGGCACGTTTATGAAAAATTATTTAAATGTCCTAACTGAACTATGGCTTAATCCTGGCTTAGTCTAAACCCTGATTGTGAAACCAGGCCATAATGTGTTAAAGAGACTGAATCACTGATATTTTTTGAAAGACTAACTATTTTTGAAAGACTAATGCTGATTATGTAGCCTAGAGGTAACAGAACTGAAAGTGCACTCTTAAAGAACGTGAACATCATCCAGACATTCCAAACTATAATTAACTTTGCCCCAGAATGTAAAATAGAGGCAATGACACTTGCCCCTCTAAAAATAAGGCCAGGGCAAAAACAACAGTTTAATCAGAGTGACGGGAGGATACACTCCCTCTTCTGTGACTCCATAATGTCCCACAAATGCTGAATTGCTGCTGCAGGTTTTTACGCAATTGACAGACACATTTATACAGTGAATTCGATTGATTCAAGATTCATTTTTTATATCTTTTTATAACTTAATATATGCATGATCAAACCCATGACACTGCCGTTAGTGCCATGTTTGAGTTACAGGAACTATTTAAAGGGATAGTTCACCTAAAAATGAAATTTTGGTCATTATTTACCCACCCAAACATGACTGACTTTCTTTTATGCAATAAAAAAGTAGATGCTTTGAAGAATCTCCAGTGTGATTTTAGTATTATTTACATACTCAAAATTGCCATGTCTAGATGTGTTTTGGCAGGTTTGATGTCCAAGACACCAAATGTCATTCTATTTCATGTGTTTTGTTATCGAAACCAACACAGCAAGATTATCAGTTAGTATCAACTTAAATTTTGATCCGTTTCTAACACAAACCTATTGCATGCCTTCAGAAAAATAGAATTGTCATCCCAAATGAAGTGCAAATCCAAAATAAAAAAGGAAGGTTAAATTATAAAAGAGGAGAATACAAGTAGAAACACTAACCCTCCAGGCGCTGATTCTCTTTCTCCATGCGGATGAGCAAAATCTGTTGGTGGATGGCTTTCTTCCACAGGGCCCTGTAATCAGCTGGGCTGCGTCGGCCCTTCTCTCCACCAAAGCGCTGTTCTGATGACAAGGGGCTGACCTGAGGGTTTTGATCCCGGTTCAAAGCCCGAGGAGAAAGTGGCAGCAGCTCCCAGCCATCCATGTGGTCTGAAAAACAGCAGATGCAGACCAAAATGTATAAGACTCGTGCTCAAATGGCATGTAAAGAAAATAAAGTGATTTCCCTGACATAAATCTATTGTGATGGTACTATGATATCAATGGCAATAGCACTGTACAGAGTGTCATATTAAATTACCATATTCATATATAAAGATACATACACTGTTTAATAAAGTAATTCAATGTAACATAAAATATACCCCCCCAAAAAAAGATATAATAAGAATAGTTATTATTATTGATTATTATTATAAAATAGAGCTGTCAAATCAATTAATCGTGATTAATCGCATCCAAAATAAAAGTTATTTTTATTATTATTTATACCATGCATTTACTTCTTTATATTATACACCATTGTTACAGATTCAGTTTAAAGGGAGAATTATCTTGAAGTTCTGAAGCTTGCAGAACAATGATTTATCCTGCAATCTTGACTATAAATAGACTGCTGGGAGAACAGGGTGTAATGTTGCACCTGTCTGCTTGTCTGTTTGTGCGCTAGAGCATGTATACCCACCGACGTTTTGCAGAGACGCAGAGGGTTTGTTCATGGGTGACGCCACCCTTAGGAAAATCTTCTGGCGCCAAGAAACTCTGCGTGGAGGCACCAAGGTCAAAGAATCAGTGCTACAGCCTGACAGAGACCTCTTCCTGCCCTCTCCATTACCACTGTAAAAAAACAAAAAACAAGATATGCTTATTAAAATGAGTAGAAATGCAACATTTTTAGGCCATGTACTCTCAAAACAGGTGGCCAAACCTGTTATAAGCTAATAAACAACAGATGTGTGTAACATGTAAATTCAGCAATACATTTAAGCAAAAGCTCATAAGCAATAACAAGCAGTGCATTTACAAGGTCATAATAGATGTTAATTGGTTTCATGCAGAAAGTACATAAAACACAGATAACCTGTTTTAAGGAAAGAGAAATTAGGAAGTGGACAGAATGAGGAATACCTACATAATGCACACAGGAACTTTACACACAAATCATTCTTTAGATCTTTTCACTAACAATCAATACAAAACATTCAGTCAAATTATGCATGAACAAACAAATAAAAATACAAATTTTTCAATGTAATTTATTCGATGTTGAAAACAGTTGTGCTATTTAATATTTTTGAGGAAACCACAACACATGTGTGTGTGTGTATATGTGTGTGTATATATATATATATATATATATATATATATGTGTGTGTGTTTGTGTTTTTTATATTCTTTGTTTCCATTAGACATTAGATTTTTTTAAGGAGTTCCAAGTCCAAGAAGCTAAAATACATGGTCAATATCCAAGTCAGGAATAAGATGTGCCTATAAATCAAATCTGTTTTATCCTGCTACTCTCTATGTTCCTTGTATCTGTCTCTTTGCTTAGTTACCACAACAATACACAAGCAACAGCAAGGACACTTCAGACAGTTAATGAAAGTGTGAAATGGGTTTAAATGTTATGCATAAAACGCTGGCGAGAGAAATGGACCAACCCTGACCACCACACCGACAGGTGTGCTGCACATTCAATAAAAAGAGACAGCTGGTGACATTCAACACACAGAGAGAAGGACCTTCTCTCCAATTTGCAATAAACAGAGCAGGGCCAAGGATGTGACATTTTATCTCCTTTCAAAGCACGCAAAGCATTGGAGCCCACTATGTCAAACAAATGAAGGGCGAATACACAACGAGGAACATCATTTGTCAGTGAGTCCAAGGTGGCTGTTGTTCAGATGAAAGAGCACTCGTCGTTCAAGCCACTAGCACAAAAGCCTGGTCAAACAGTATTGTCCTGTTAAGAGACCCTTGGGAAAGTTTCTATGATCCACGCATGGTTTCACTGTATGTTTTCTATTCTAATACACTCGCCCTTGACAACCACTGATATGAATTCCATTCACTGGAGGAGCTTTAAGTGTCAGATAGAGGTTGCAAATGTAAATCCAAGTTTTTAGCACAAAAAATGGCTAACCATGAAAAAAAGTGAAATATGTTATATGACCCCATTAACTGGCTTTAGAACATAAAATGTATTTAAAAGAGCAGTTTACCCAAAGAATTCGGTCATGAGGGTGAGTAAATGGTTCATCACACGATTCACTTTTGGGTGAACTATCCCTTTAATGACAACAACATCAAACCTGTGTTGTTGAAACGTTCAGTATATGTGGGTATGTGTTAATGTCGCTTATTGATGTCAGACATCCAAATATTTCTGAATGAACCATTGTTGCAGTTTAGCTTTAATTAAATTTCTTGTTGAAAACACCATCATAAAACTGGTTTGAAGGTTTTAGCTGGTTTAAGATGGTCTCCTATTGCTTAGTGCACCTTTAACTGAAAATCTGACATATCTATTCTGAACTATTTGAAAACTATTTACAAAAAAGAAGAAAAAAAATCAGATGAGTCAGATTAACTAAAGACCTCTATTCAAACCAACCTGGAAACACTATTTAAAAATGAATTCTGAATTGTCAATAAACACAATAGAGTATAGATTAGTAGAAATTTCTGCGACAGTTGTTTATTGAGATATACAGGTGCATCTCAATAAATTAGAATATCTATTACAGATTATTTCAGTAATTCACCTCAAATTGTGAAACTCATGTATTAAATAAATTCAATGCACACAGACTGAAGAAGTTTAAGTCTTTGGTTCTTTTAACTGTGATGATTTTGGCTCACATTTAACAAACCTGCAAAGGTTTCCTGAGCCTTCAAAATTATCTCTCAGTTTGGTTCAATTTGCTACACAATCATGGGGAAGACTACTGATCTGACAGTTGTCCAGAAGACAATCATCACAAGGTAAGCCACAAACATTCATTGACAAAGAAGCTGCTGTTCACAGAGTGCTGTATCCAAGCATGTTAACAGAAAGTTGAGTGGAAGGAAAAAGTATGGAAGAAAAAGATGCACAACCAACCAAGAGAACCGCAGTCTTATGAGGAATGTCAAGCAAAATCGATTCAAGAATGGACTGAGGTTGGGGTCAAGGCATCAAGAGCCACCACACACAGATGTGTCAAGGAATTTGGCTACAGTTGTCGTATTCCTCTTGTTAAGACACTCCTCAACCACAGACAACGTCAGAGACATCTTTCCTGGGCTAAGGAGAAGAAGAACTGGACTGTTGCCCAGTGGTCCAAAGTCCTCTTTTCAGATGAGAGCAAGTTTTGCATTTCATTTGAAAACCAAGGTCCTATTCTGAAGGAAGGGTGGAGAAGCTCATAGCCCAAGTTGCTTGAAGTCAAGTGTTAAGTTTCCACCGTCTGTGATGATCTGGGGTGCAATGTCATCTGCTGGTGTTGGTCCATTGTGTTTTTTGTAAACCACAGTCACTGCACACGTTTACCAAGAAATTTTGGAGGACTTCATGCTTCCTTCTGCTGACCAGCTTTTTTGAAGATGCTGATTTCATTTTCCAGCAGGATTTGGCACCTGCCCACACTACCAAAAGCACCAAAAGTTGGTTAAATGACCATGGTGTTGGTGTGCTTGACTGGCCAGCAAACTCAACAGACCTGAACCCCACAGAGAATCTACCAAGTATTGAGTACATGTACAGTAAATGAACTTACTTTCCAGAAGGCAAACAATTCACTAAAAATGTTTTTTTTTTTTTTGTATTGGTCTTATGAAGTATTCTAATTTGTTGAGATAGTGAATTGGTTTTTTTTGTTAAATGTGAGCCAAAAACATTACAATTAAAAGAACCAAAGACTTAAACTACTTCAGTCTGTGTGCATTGAATTTATTTAATACACAAGTTTCACAATTTGAGTTGAATTACTGAAATAAATGAACTTTTCCATGACATTCTAATTTACTGAGATGCACCTGTAGATGGTAAATGCTTTTGTTTACCATTAGTTAGTAAAGACACCAACATGCAAATGAGGTTTAGCATCCCTCTTGTCCAGTGGACAATGACAAATTCCAACAATTTCGACAGGAAGAGAGTAAGTTAAAGAAGTGGTTCTTCCTGACTGATGACGAAGTGACTGAAGGCTGAAGGGTTAAGAAACAGACAGGTGCAGAGAAGACGGCCACCATCAGCTCGAACCTCAGGCACCCCCGGGGGGAAACGAACACCGAACGGTCCGAAACTGATGCTCCCTCTCACCTCTTAAGACTCTCGCTGTCCGACAGGGAGGCCAGTGAGCCAAGGGAGCCCTGGTAAAAGGTTTTCAGGAAAGTGGGGGTGTGGAAGGAGGATGAGAGACTGAAGTAGGACTCGCTCTCAGAGACACTGCGTACTCTCGAGAAACCAACGGTGCTGAGGGAGCCGAAACATAAAAGGCCCACAACAAATACATTACTTTACAGAGGTCTAAACACTGCCATGAAACCACAATCTAGAACACATGAGTGCTTCTGAGCAGATGAAACATTCCTTCAAGTGAGCATAACAAATTCAAGCTTTGCCTGGGAACTGGAGATTCTTTTAAGGTTACTTTTTTAGTTAAAAAAAAAAAAAAAAAAAAAAAAAAAGGTCACAATTCTGACATAACTATTAAACAATCTTTAGCAGACCGCAAAATTATTATCCAATTTAATTTAAAAATTTTATAGTTTTTTTAAATTAAAAAAATAAGAATATATATATTTTTATATCAGCCATGTATTGGTTATTGGCATTTAAATAAAGATTATAATCAGTTTATCAGTATCGACCTGGTTTAAAATTATTTCAGTATTGACCTGCATCAGTGAATATTTCTTTTAATATTACTTTAATTTTTTAAAGAGATGAAAAAAAAAATTCTAACTCATTTTCTTTAATTTTAATAAAAAAAGAAATAGTATACAAAACACAAACTATAAAATTAGGGGCTCTCATTATTATTTTATCAATATAGCACTTTTTTTTATTATTATTAAATTAATACATCCAAACAAAATAAAAACAAATTACCAATTCAGGCCCCCTGACCTACATGTAAATTCCTTAATAATATTCCAACACAATAATAAAATGTCTTCAGTTGGGGGAATTTCTCAGTAAATGCTGACACTGGTTGAATTAACTGCCATGTAATATAATTAAGTTGAATAAAATATTTTAAACATTTGACAGACTTTATTATCCCATTAAAAATGCTGATTTACAAAAAAAATAAAAAATACATATCACAAAAATGTTAAACAATAAGACATTTAGGCATCAAATCTTCTAGTTTAAGTGATTTTCTAAATGATCTGAATTAGTGCTAAATCCAATAATACACACCAAAATGTCACATGCTCTCTCCATGTAAGAATTCATGCTAAAATCAGTCACTTGCATCAGTTTATATGTATTGTTGACCCATATCTATCATTTTTGCAATTATACAAGCTGTTATCAGCATGTCAGTACATTTCTGCAACATTCTGTACATCGTATGACTGCTGAAAAACAGATGGAAAGATATACGACTATCACATGAGAACAAACAGGAAGTGATGCGTTACCTGCTCTGCAGCAGCTCTGTGACCAAAGACTGCTGTCGGTGCAGCGGAGCCTTACAGGCCTGGGAGGAAACCTCAGTGAAGGAGATCTTTTTTTTGATGGGCGGGTGGCTGAAGGTGTGCGCCCGGCGACGGAACTGTGGCGCATCTGGGTCCTCCTCAAGGTAACTTGGTGGAGTTCCAGGTGGGGAATCACCAGGGGAGTCGCCCTGCTGGGTGAACAGAGGATGAACCAGATCAGTGTTGAGATGGACCCCACACCCTGACGTACAACGATACTGTATTCAAAATATATGCTGGACAAACTTTGAAATCCTCAAATTTTGAAATCCACTTTGGAAGCTCAGCTTATCCAAGAGTCAAACCTCAAATTCAACTACTTGCCAGACAGAAACAAGCAATCTACTGAGATATGCATGTATAACCTTCAAGTTTCAGACTAAGCAAAACAAGTGACTTGACGTCAGCTTTATCAAACTACTGATTCTCGACTCACCCAGCATTTTCCCTCTCCCCGTCCAACCTGAGTCTCGGTTTGCTTCCCCAGGCAGAAGTGGCTGTGTTGGTGGTAGCGTGACTGCACACACTATTGTATGTTAATAGTCTGTGTCACAGAGCCACATCAGACACACATGAGCTGTTGGAGGTGGACCGCAGCACTATAGGAAGGGTCTCTCTTCCTCACTCTGTTTCCTTTCCCAGCGTTATGGCGGTTCCTGAACCCATGCTCTCCTGTGAGTCAGTACACAGCACGGACAGGAAACCAGCAACGGCTGCACAATGCTCTCTCTCCTTCCACTTGCACATATCACTAACCCTGTCCACTTCCTTCAGCTGCCTACAGCTAAATTTGGGAAAAACAAATGATCCAAACAACATACTAGTTCTCTTGGCAGGGTAATACAAAGGTTGAAAAAATATGTTATATAAATTTGGAACCAGCTGGTTAAAAGTAATTGTACATATGGCTCAGAAAAAAAAGTTAGTACTGAGGAAAAAGTAATAATCTATTTTTTTATGATTGATCATTGTTTTTGAGTACCAGCATTTTTCAACTGGGGTTTGCACACAATTTGACGAATGAATTTTTAATAATTAAAATAGACATTACTATTGTTTGGGATTAAGTTTCAAGCAATATTTAGCCAATTAAATATTTTAGAGCAGAGCACAACGAGATGAATGAATATTCACTACATAAATTTAATAATCTTCATACATAAACTTCCCTGATATTTCCAGGTTTTCCATTACCTTAGAAACCCTATATTTATTCTATTTATGTTGATTATTATTTAATTATGATTACTTTCCCCAATCACTTCCTTTAGTTTATTTTTTATTTTTTGTAATCTTATTAATACTGGTATTTTTCAATTATTATTTTATTTCATTTTACAAAAATGGTTTAAAGGGATAGTTTACCCAAAAATGAAAATTGTCATAATTCACCTTCATGTTGTTTCAAAACTGTATGACTTTTTTCTGTTAAAAACAAACTAAGAAATTATTAACAATACATATAAAAAAAAAAATATACTGACCATTGACTTCCATTGTACGGAGAAAAAAAATACATTTACTCAAAATATCTTTTTTTTAGGAGAAAGTAAGTCATTTGGACAAAATGGGAATGAGAAAATGATGACAGAGGTTTCATTTTTAAGTGAACTATCCTTTTAAATCAATAATTTATTATTGCTTTAGATTCACTATATGATTATAATTCTCAGAACTGATTCACAGTACATATAGAAGGTAGAAGAGAGCCATGGACAAGGAGTTGCTGGATTGTAACATGTTATTAAGAGCTGAAGTTGAAGCATGAGAGAAGGCAGTGCAGTGCAATTTGGCAGTGCCTCTGAGGCCATGTGAGGACCCTGTGGGAAGGAAGAGCTGACTGATTTATTTTCCATGGAGACGTGTCCAGAGACTCGAGCTTACCATCACACACAGCTCACATTTCACACCCCACCGAGACAGCGAGGTGGACAGGGTCAAAACAAGTCACCCCCAATAAGCAAGATCTCCTATCCAGATTCAATTCTATTACTCAAGCTGATGCTGAAAAGTGTATCATAATGCAGTGTATCATAACACAGCATTGGTATTATTTTCGGCATGCGGTGGTAATTGACACCACAGAGACATGCTTGCTGGCAGGGGAAGAACAGAGACGTGATTCTTGGCAGGGAGATAACAAGAGCTGGGGTTAAAATGACAGATCCTGGGTTTCACGTGTTGTGTAATACTCACGCGGTCAAAACTTCCCATGCTGCCAAGACGCATTCGCATACGGTTGGCCCCCTAGAAAAAAAAAATTATAAAAAAAAAAAAAAAAAAAGTTAACAGCAAAATTAAAATCTAAAAACATCAGCAACCTGCTTGAATGTCAGGACTGACATTTACATATGAATAAAATAAAGATTCTTTCATCATTTAATCAACATGTCATCCATCATTCATATGTATTATATCTTTCATGGAACACAAAAGAAGATATTTTAAAAAATTAAACGCTACTCTTTTCCATGTAGCAACATCAAATAGTGACCATCGAAAAAAAAAAAAACACGGGACGTGATGTTAAACTGTCCATTGTGCCAATGGATGGTATGCACATGAGGTTTGCCTTGATGTTAAGAGTGGCGTGGGAGCTGTACCTCAGATATGGGAAAGATGTAAATTTGGGACACATCATCAGTAGTATGCCTTTGAATCATGGGGTGTTTCGGCCTTTCAATACTAAACACCCTCATCAAAGGTGGCCAGCAACAGGGTGATCAAACCTGAGCTTGTGTCCCATGCCCAATCATGAAAATTGCCTAGTTGTTTAAATGGCGCAGCCCACGGGACTATGCAAGGCAGGAGGCGTCCTCTTCCCTGAGTCAAGCCTAGAGCTGACCGCATACCTTGTTCACCCTCTTCATGGAGGGTTGTGACCTGGGTTCTAAAGTGGGTTTATAGAGTGGGGGGGATTAGTGAGTGGGTCATGTTGATGCTCTTTGAGCCCAACAAGGGTCCTTCCTTTTAATCCATATCCACTGGCTGCTTCTTTCGGCCGCTTCAGAGACTGATTTAATTGTCTGTCGCAGAGCCTGTCCATGGATGCCAAGGTCTTTCAGCAGTCTGATGGTAGAAGAAGCCACAAAACCTCTGCATCCCACTTCAACCGGATAGACTTTCGCTTTCCACCCTCGTTGTTGAGCGTCTGCTGCCAGTTCTATATAGCGCAGTTTCTTGCGCTCATAGGCCTCATTCGTTGAATTCTCCCATGGGACTGTAAGCTCTATGATATAAACAGTCTTCAATGAAGGGGACCAGAGAACCAAGTCTGGTCTGAGGGTGTTGGTGACTGCAATCTCAGTTGGAAAGATTAGTTGCTGGCCAATATCAACTAGCATCTTCCAGTCCCGGGCCATGGCCAGCTGTCCAGCTTCTGTTTTGGTAGGGGGATGTTTGGGCTTTTTTCTGCCCCTCTCGGATGAAGGTTGGGGCCGTGATGGAATCGATCGCTCTCAGGGGCAGGGAGTTAGTGGTATTCCTCTTGCTCTCAAGAGCTGCTGCCAGACTCTTGAGGACCTGGTTGTGTCTCCAGGTGTAACGACCTTGTGTGAGGCAGGTCTTACAACCGGCCAAGATGTGCTTAAGAGTCGCTGGAGTTGGGCAGAGGGCACAAGTAGGGTCCTCGCCATACCACTGGTTGAGGTTTTTTGGAGATGGGAGCACATCATAGGTGGCTCTGATGATGAAGCTGATGTTGCTTGCCTCCATTTCCCAGAGCTCCCTCCAGCTAAGCTTTCTCCTCTCCAGACCTTCCCACCTCATCCATTGTCCCTGTCTAACAAGAGAGACAGCCTTTGCGCTTCTTTCCGTCTCCTCCTGACGACGAACCTCCTCGACCACCATTTTCCTCCTTTCTGATGTTGAGGCCTTACGCCAAGTTGGCTTACTTGCCGTAAGGCCAAAGCCCTCCTCTTCCCAACTGGACATGCCCTACAATGTCACTGTGCTTCAGGGCTGAGGTAGCTTGCTGCACCGCGTCAGATGGTGTCCATTTTCCGTCCGGTTACCAGGGGTGGAACGGCATTGCTGATGGTCTGGTCTCTGGAGTCCTTCAAAGTCATCTGGAGTCTCACTTTAGAACACTTGTACTCTTCGGTGAGGCTTGTGATAGGCAGTTCAAGGACCCCTTTGCCATAGAGGCTGATGTTAGTCAGACAGCGTGGGACGCCGAGCCATTTCTTGATGTATGAAGTCATGGTTCGCTCCATCTTCTCCACCGTTGTTATTGGGAGCTCATAAACAGTGAGTGGCCACATTACCCGAGGGAGAAGTCCAAATTGCAGGCACCAGAGCTTGAGCTTCCCTGGCAGTAGGGTACTGTTGATGTCTTCCAGACTATTGGTAATGTCCTGCCTTACTTGCTGCACTTGGTCTTTGTCTCCGAGGCTTGCGTTGTACAGAAATCCATACAGGTTTGGAGCAACGTGAATTTAATTTTTAGATAAACTGTTCCTTTAACTGAACACACACACACACACACACACACACACACACACCCCTAATGGAAAATTCAGGCTTAGCTGATCTTTATCCTTACACATAGATATTGTTTTGTGAGTAAATGCAGCAGATGGTTGATTCCTTGTAATACTGTACACAAACAAATGTATTATTCAGTAGAGGGCTGGGGTAAACGGGTCAATTCACATACATACACCACGAAGACATAGATGGACAACACACACATACCCGTGAGAAGATGTTCTCCAGGGAGCTTGTCAGAGAACTCCGGGCTTTGTTCTTCAACGCGTCCAGTTTATTGCGGCCTGCACTGGAGTTATCAGAGGTCATGCCGCTGCCAGAAGCATTCTGCTGTCACACAAAGGAAAAAAGGGAGTGAGTAAGAGTGCATGAATGTGCCATACAACTAGACAGTTTTCTGAGAGATCTGTGAAAACCGTGTTCTGCACTTGGTGACATTTCACTCAATAGATTATAAAATAATGGAAGAAAGAACCCCAGGCATCAGGGATAAATCACCTCCTGTCTAAAACAATACTCTACCACAGAAACACAGCAGAGATTAAAGCACAGATTAAGTGCATTGATATATTTTTTTAAAGTTTAATACTTTCATACATACATGTATTATTTACTTGAAACAGTAAAAACAATAATGCTTAAAATAACTGTTTTCTATTTCAATATATAATAAAATGTAATTTGTTCCAGCGATGGCAAAGCTGAATTTTCAGCAGCCATAACTCCAGTCTTCAGTGTCACATGATCCTTCAGAAATCATTCTAATATGCAGATTTGGTGCTCAAGAAACATTTCTTATTATTATCAAAGTTGAAAACAGCTGTGTTATTTATTTTTTTATTTGGAAACTGTGATACATTTCTTTCGCAATTTGTTGATGAACAGAGAGTTCAAAAGAAAAAAAAAAAAATTTGAAATAAAAATCTTTTGCAACATTATAAATGTGTTTACTATCACACTTGATCAATATACACACATTATTTCACATTAATATGCATGCTAATATTATTCAATACACAAACAATAGCCACAAGCTAAGTGGTATTAAAGGAAAAGAAAAGTTATAATGTGCACTGATAAATCATTCACAATAAGACCTAGAATTTGATTTCATTTCTTTAAAAGCAGTTAGACAGTTGATTTTTTTGCAGAGGCAAAGTACTCTTGAGAGTGTACCATATCACACACTCAGAAGGGCAGCTGCATTCATGCAGGAGCTGTGTTCTAATCTATAGCTGTTCAGATGACACTTACAATCTGTCTTATCCAATTAGAGGGAGGTCACAGTTTCATGACTCTGCAAGGCAGCGTGGGTGGGCAAAGCAAGTGGTGCATTTGTGTTGTTTGTGTAGTTATGCTACCTGTGGGACCTCTCCAATATGAACATGAGACTTCTGCTTAGTCTCGCACAGCTGTCGGAGGTGAAGAATCACAAGCTCGTTTTCTTCATGATCGGATGCAGGCTTAATTTTCTAAAGCATGAGAAAATACATTCTAAATATGCAATAAAAGAAATGAAATTGATGTATAGTAACTTTGTCTGCAAAATTTCTCTGTGTGCCTACCTGCACCCGCTCGAATATGTTGACCTGCTCGTTGTCACTCAGTTCGGACAGGTACTTCTGAATGGCTAGTTTTGCCCTGGGAGGATACAAGCCTGGGGGATTGAGAGAGAAACATGTACTAAATAATGTACTAAAAATGGGACGAGGACTTTGACTGAGTTGATGGAAGCTGGTGGCTGTACCTTCTATTCTCTCACAGAGCTTGTGCAAGTCATGCATTGGACAAGCTTCACACAGTTTGATTTGGTTCTTGGAGCTCTGCAGAGCTGCTGCTGTGGTAAAAGCTTGTTTCAGGGTGAGCATTACTTCATCCACCTGTGTGCAGACAAAAGAAAAAAAAGTGAAATACATTGTCAGTAAAAAATATCTTAATTCAACAAGTCAAAATGTATACAGTGATATAGACTTGAAACATAGACAATGAAAATCTAATCGCCAATCATACGAGATTAATTATTCAATAACAAAACATGTTATTTGATTTTGTGAAGTTCTCAATTGTCATTTTGAAATAAGACAATCTTTCTGTACATGTGTGCAAAAACATAGGTCTAATTCTATTCAACTTCTGGATAGAATTCAGTTAGCAGAGAAATCAGCATACTAAAGGCAATGTCCACAAGACAGGCAACAGAGAGTCACTGTTTCCATTGTAGGATAAATAATTGATCAGTGTGGTGACAACAGGTTCTGCAAGCAAGTCAGGACTCACCAGAGACTCACTAGCACACTGGAACACGTAACACACATACTGGGCTGGGCCAGACTCCACCACATCCCGACAAATAAAGCCAAAGTGATCTGTCTGTTTAACACCCTGCGGACACAAAAAACAACATCAATAAAAGATAAATATATAGAGCTGCAAGTCACAATGCAACACAACAACATAGAGCAGCATAATTATTCACTTAATAAAACAAATGCTTCTGACTCTGAAATCTGATTGGATGAAACATGTCCGAAATTGTGACTGCACATCAGTTAAATTTTATATTAATGTACCAAGTTGCTACACTGCTTGGCAAACGTAAACAGCTTAGATTTAGTCTAATAAACTACACTACTTGGTGCAAGAATTGTTTAATGTGATTAGTATTGATAATACACAAAAATGTTATTTACTGAACTTTGGCGTTGTACAACAATGACCCCAATAAGCATTTAAAGATGTGTTTTACAGTAATTTTACCAAGTAAAAATGCCTTTAAACATCTCTTAACTATGGCAGATTAACATAAGACAAGTATAAGTAAATTTGTGAAAACAAATCTTGTACAAAACCTCATTTCAGTAGCTTGGTACTTGTTATGAATAGCATTGTGTGATAACATATGGTGACATTAAATATGAGAGGGAGAAAGAGATTATCTCTAAAACCAAACAAACCTAATCCTTACACACACACAGACCTGTGAACAGGACGAGATGTCCTTAAAATTCTTCTCCAGAACCACAGATTTAGTGTCAGGGCTGATGAGATTCACTTCAAACCTCCCAACCTGCACAAAAGAGCCATTTGAGAGCATACTTTGCTTATTGAGAAAGAAGCAGCAGAAAAAAAAAGAAAATAAATATCAAGCTAAATGTCTGATAACTGATAACCCAGCACATTTTTTGAGAGCAGTATTTGCATTGTTTAAAAACCTGTGACTGTTTGACTGTAATGCATGCTAATTAGCAAGATTTAGCATTTTGCCTCTCAATGAGCAGACATTTGCATGCACAGGGCTGATTTAAAGGTTAAAGGGACAGTTCACCCAAAGCAAAAATAAAATAAAAGTCAGTGGGGTCCAAAGATCTACATCAACCCTGAACTGACACACTGCTAATAGAATCACCACTGACAAAATTTTTGGTTTACCATTTTTATTTTTTGTCTATTTAAATTTAAAATGGCTCTTCCCGTGCCCTGAAATAAGCATTTGCATTCTTTCCTGTCAAACGCTAAGTCAGAGTATTCTAGTACCTAGTGTGAATCCGAACTGAAGCATTCATAGGACACAACACACAGTAAAAATAGTTTATTCTTAGCCTCAATGGTGAGTGAAATTGTCATTGGCTAATGGTAGACATTATTTAGTAACCTAGAAAGATATTTAGTTGCACATGTGAGTGATTTACTCGCAATGTAGAGGATTGTCTATTAACTTTTAACTGCATGGACAAAAACAGTTGAATATTGATTGGTTGGCATTTTAAAGCCATGCCAGCTTCCTTGACTATTTTCATGTCAAGTACCAAACTGAAATACTGTAAAATAGCAATTTAAAAACCTATATAAGTTTTTTAAAGTTTTCTTTGGGTAAAAATTGCCTCTGTTAAAAAATTCTTTGAAAAACAGTTGAAAGGGTTATTAATATCTTTTGCATTCCAACATGATTAAATGATGAAAGAATTTTTTTTTCATTTTTGAGGCACCTGTCAAAGATCATTAAATCACATGCTAAAAGTAAGCGTGTATCTGTGTGTAGTACCTGGAACAGCATTGTGCGATTCTTGTCAGCATCAGAAGGCTGCACATTATTGGGCTCGCTAGCGTGTCTTCTACGAGTCGACCCCTTGCCTGCCTCTCTGGGCCTTTTCTGCAAGCCACCTGCCAAACTATTACAGCGCGTACGAATCTCCTGCTGCTCCCCAAAATCTGAGTCCTCCAAGATACATTCAGGAAAGACGCCTAGTAGGCTGCCTGTACTGGAGGAGCTAGTCAGGTCCAGATTCCCATTGCCCTTCTCAGGCAGCTCTTCCTCAATCAAGTTGGGCTCGAGCTTGTCGACTTTGCAGAGGGAGGAGCTTAGAGGGTCGTCACCCATAATGAACTCCACGTGGGCCTCGGTGGAGCTGCGCTGGCCATTGAGAAGCCGCAGACGCTTACGCTCAATCTCGTGCTGGCGGAATTTGTCAATGCAGTCATCGATCAGAGTGGAAGGGGCTTTCTTGTGGTTGACTGTCACTTTTCCACAATAAAGCACTTCAAATTTTTGGGAGTTGTAAAAAGACTCATCACTGTCTTGCCTGGGCTTGCTTTCCTCCTTAAGAGCAGCATTGGACACCTGTCTAATGCTGCTAATAACCTCAGGCACCTGGGGAACAGTGTAAGACATTAGATCAACAATAAAAATACGAAATCAACACACTGAAAGGCAAACAAAGGACAAAACATCCATAAAAAGGCTCAGTTGTAATGTTAAACTTTTGCAGGGAGACATGCAGGTTGCATAACTAACTAAGTTCAGCCCCTGAGGAACAATTTAGGAGTCAGTTATACATAGACCAAGGCAGACTGACAATATCAGAAAAAAAAAAAAAAAAATTAAGAACCTGGGTGTGCATTAAAGAAGCCAAATGGATATAAATCTATCAGACAGACCTCCTTTCTGGTATTTGATACCCCTGTCGATCATTTAGAATGAAACCTGAAGCTAGGAGAAGCAGATCTCTGTTTTTGAACATCAGTATGAATCTTTTGAAACTAGGTGCAAGGGCATAGGTTTGGTTTAAACAGTGTTTGAGACTTTTTCAAACCATAAAGAGAGTGCAAAAAAACAGGACGGACCTGAAGTTATAAACAGAACCAGAATTTCAAAGACTTGAGGCTGGAAAAAGTAACCATCCAGAAAACCCTATAAACTATATATATATATATATATATATATATATATATATATATATATATATATATATATATATATATATATATATATATATATATATATATATATATATATATATATATATATATATATATATATATATATAAAAAACACCATTTTTGGAAAACTTAAGATTCTAATTTGCTGTTCTGATGTGGCTCCTCAATGAAAGGCACAGAACATTAAAGAAATTGTGATTTACAGCAGTTTGGGTTCAGAACTCAAGCTGCTTTTAGATAATTCCCATAAAACAACCCCTGCACAGTCACAAGCTAGACAGAATCCTTTGAAACACTTAACTGAACTTAATACAGGAAATAAAATACTTAATTTTACTATTTTAAACATGATATTAATTAAATCAATCATATTCATTAACCCACAAACTTTATCAATAGAACCATTTCCATACATTACACACTAAACTCTAAACTCATAGCCATGTCCCTATTGTCCAAACTCAAATCCACATTAATGCATTTGGATAAAAACTGGTCTTTTAAATCTTTTTTACCTTCAGATATACCACAAAAAATACTACATTCACTAACAAATATTCCTTTGCTTGCTTCTGAAAAGTTCTGCCATGTCTCTTCGGCTCAAGTTTGTACAAGCTTATGGCAATGTTAAATAAAACTGATTTATCAGCAAGACATGTCTTGATGAGAGAATATAAAAATGAGTCTGGAGACAGAATTGGGCCTAGTGCCAGCAAGACTCAGGGGTGAAAGGAAATGAAGTTTCCCAGACTTCAAACAGACACTAGGCCCACTCAGACTAGACTGGAAGAGCATGCTTGGCTGGCCTGATCTACATGATTACATAAGCCTGGTTTAAGATTCAACATAATATAGACTCTACATAAACTGAAAACAAGTAGAGATTTATGATGCTTTAAAAAAAATCTGCTAAAGCAAAAAAAAAAAAAGTATCAGTCCAACGAAGGTGACATTTCCTTCTAAGTAAGACACGCCAAGCTCTGAGACAAATTAGCATGTTGCAAAGTGCACACAGAGCACAAAGCAGTAGGCGCCATACCAAGGTCACATGGATTACTTGTTCAAGGCAGTAATAGAGAGTAAGCCAAACATAAATGCACGCTGTTCAAACTGGTCTATCTTTACAAAGATAAACACAGGTATGTTTGACTTAAATTTGCTGAAACCTCTGAAAACTTTCACATTAGAGGCAAACATCTGCATCAGACTTTTGACTTTTTGCTTTCCTCACTGGCATAAAACTACCCTATAAATCATCTTTTCTATGGGATTTCAGGTACAACAAACACCTAACCCACCATTTTACATTTCAGCACATAACCCTTTATTTAAGATGTGGCTTGTTGAGAAGAGGTCTGCTGTTACTTTTCAAAGCAATCAGACTTACAACTTTCACCTATAGCTGACCATAAAGAGAGTGCAAAAAAACAGGAGGGTCCTGAAGTTATAAACAGAACCAGAATTTCAAGAGACTTGAGGCTGGATAAAGTAACCGTCCAGAAAACCCTAAACCACATTACAGTCAACTCAGAATGCCTTAGCAACTTTATAGAAACACACTGGCAACCACCCAGAACAGAGAAGTGTCTCGCTGCAGACCACAAGATCCAGGGGGCATGGTTGAATCTAGATCCAACCACTCCAACCTTACATTTACCTAAACCTACCATTCTCCGCCCCTAGATGTGGATCCAACCACGCCCCCTGGATCATTTGGTCTTCAGTGAACCCTACTTGCCAGAACAGGCCAGCATTGTAGCAGCAAGTTCTGCATGGGCAGGCAGCACTTTTCTTTACGTTGCAATTGGTTTTATGAAATTATTGCAGGATCTTCGCAAGCAAGTGTGGAGTAAAAATAAAGACACCCCAGAAACTTGCTGTCCACTGCATGTCTCTCAGTAAATATGGCTCATTTTAATGCAAACATTTAATTAAAACTCCCAAGGCTAACTTGTGGAAAATCACAGTGCAGCTGGGAGAAACGGCTCCTTGAGATCATGAGGAAAAGCTAACAATCATTCAAGCAATTATCTTTTGCAAATGGCCTGCCTGTGTAAGCAGCTCAAAGGGTGTGGCTGCTTGTTTTCAACTGACAAATGATTTATTTCCCAGCAACACTCAAAAAGTTCTACCTAGTTTAACCAGCCTGAATAATCTGCAAAATGGAGATTTTTTTTGTATCTGATAGCAAAAAGGCAATGCATTCTAGTGCTGTTTTTAGGGCACAAGCCCAGTGTACAAGTAAAAAAGAAAAGTAAAAAATAGAGAATAAAGCATTTGTCACATTTGCAGGAAACTTCAGTGACCTCACCAGAAATCAACGACAGTGTTATAAACCCCTAAATGGTCTGAATTATTTAATTGCAAGATGATGCTAGAACCCCATTTAGTCTAATTAATTATTTGCACTGAAACAAATATGCAAGGATGAAAGTAACAGAGTGTGAATTACAAAACCAATAGAAAAATCCAATAGAAAACCAATAGAAAAATCTGTGTCATTGTATTACATGACAGAAAATCAAACGCAAGACATATTTAGAAAAACTTGGTTCACTTTTCTTAGCAGTATTTCACTTTTTAACCAACTGGTGTCAAGGGCTTTTAGTGATTAGATTATTGATTATTGTTTAATCAACACTGTCATTAAATAGCACTGTGTATTTGTCCCATATGTATGATTATTGCTTAATTTGTGTTATATGCAACTGCACTATCTTTGGCTGGATTTGGCAAATATCCAATGTCCACTTAATTGTTACTTTGTAATGAGTATTTGTTGTATTTGGTGTACCTTGTAAAGTGTCCTTGAGCCTGGGAAATTCGCTATATATAAATGAAACATTATTTTTATTATTCATATCTACCATAGAATTTAAAACAAGCTGCTGTTGTGAAGCATTCTGATGTTTACAGATAAATGCCACTAGGGTTTATATGATGTAACCAAATGCAATGACATTCATATATTTTTAAGTGCAGATAATTGTTCAAACACGTGTATGACACAGACACTTGAAACCAGCTGAGGAACGTTAAACCTTTGATTTATGCATCAAAGCTGCAAGATGATTATTAATAGTTTAAACTGATTAGTTTACATGTTCTCTTTTAACACCAAGAACTGTGATGAGAATTTCCTGCGTTTTATTAAAAACAGATGAAATTCAAATACACTGATTAGTGCAACTGACCTCATATTTCACGAGGTTATTACCATTTTTGCTTTTGTGATTTAAAGAATGTGGAAAATTTCACAAATGTGCTGCTGTGACCTTACTCCTCCTCAGACAGGTTTGGTTATGAAATACTTCAGGGCCCATGGCCAATACACCCCCCCCCCCCCCCCCCCCCCCCCCCCCCCCCCCCCCCCCCCACCATAAAAAAAAACAAAAAAACAAAAATAGTACAAAAAAACAATTCAAACTGGGATGGGACATTCAAAAACTCAAATCAATGGTTACGTCCTGTACTGGACAAAGACTGGCATGACATCAGTCATTCTAATTATTTTTACCAGGAAGACCAACTACAAGGTATTCAGGCCAGTTGGATAAAGTGGGACACTGTACTATATTCTGAAACTCTGACTTGTAGGAATAAGTGGGTTATATCCTGTGCAACAATGATTTTAATTCATACTTTGATAATCGCTCCAAACTGCAAAGTAAACAGCCCCATCTTAAAATGCATAAACAATGAACTAACTGCATCTGAGGGACCCCAGGCATTTTTTCTTGCCCACAGAATAAACAATGCTTAATCACAGATAATGTTTTCCTTTCAGTTCTATCAGTAAAATGAGGCCAGTCATCTGTGTACATATCATTATGAAACATACCCTTACTTTGTTGCCCTTACACTGGGTGGGATATTCCATGCTGAAAGTGGAGTTATAAATAAGGGACCAGTGGGTTCCCCCACAGCATTAAAAGTTTAACTATATTACTCCACAGGCATCTGGAAAGGATTGATCAGGCTACATTAGGAGCAAGAGATATTTATATAGTGAAGTGCCAGCCAAGTCAGTCTCTGAACACTGGACAGACTAGTGGACGGTAACACTTCAAAATGAGCCAGCAGCCATCTTAAGACGTGAGCTAAGACACATTCCTCATGGACCATCTAGCACGTGTTGCTATCCAGCCAGTTTTTCTTGCAAAGCACACAACGGTGATGTATTTTGCCTCTGGAGCTCAACATGCACTCACGGGACGCCGAAACTTTCCCTTCTTTACATTCACTTCTAAGCACTTTTACCTCTGAGAACGTAAAACAATAGTACAAATAGCATAAATAATGTGGCAAGTGCAAAGAAAGGGATTACTTTTCAACTAAAATTCACAGAGCAACAAAAATATATGCTTGTAAATGTGCTAGAAAAAAAATGCATAGCAAATCATTACACATATGTGTTTAAATCCATGTTTCACTCAGAGCAACAAAGTGTATTGAACAGGCGTCTCAAATATAGCTCAGCAGCAGACTCACATTAGGTTTACATTACAAGTAATCTCTAATCAATACCATGGAATAGAGAACTCAAATGTAAGTGTAGTGCATCATGGTTATTATTGTTGTTTCAAGGCTGTATGAGAACAAGCAGAGGAATGGGGGATTTCAATATTCTAAGTGTGTATTGTCTAGCTGATCTGATTAATCCTTCCTCTGCATTTGCCAGGAGAGATCTGACCCATCTTTACATGCTCTGTAAATCTAATTCCTCTGGTGCAACAGTGCCCTAAATACTGGCATTTATCCAACTGACAAAGACCTGTCAATCATACAGCAGAGTCAGACTAAAGCTCAGGGTGGCATTGTGAAAGTTTGGTGCATGGTGCATAAAGCATGGTGCATTAGAATAGCAGGTGGTGGTTTAAAGGAATGAAGACAGCTTTTTTCCCCTAATCTGTGTGTGTGTGTGTGTGTGACCCTGGACCACAAAACCAGTCTTAAGTCACTGGGGTATATTTGTAGCAATAGTTAAAAATACATTGTATGGGTCAAAGTTCTTGATTTTTCTTTCCATGAAGATATTTTGTAAATTTCTTACTGTATATATATTAAAACTTAATTTCTGATTAGAAATATGCATTGCTAAGAACTTCATTTGGACAACATTAAAGGCGATTTTCTCAATATTTTGATTTTTGCACCCGCAGATTCCAGATAATGAAATAATTGTATCTCGGCCAAATATTGTCTAATCCTTACAAACCATACATCAATGGAAAGCTTATTTTAATTTCGAAAAATTTACCCTATGGTTTTGTGGTCCAGGGTCACACACACACATACATATACACACACACATATACATATATATATATATATATATATATATATATATGTATATATGTATGTATGTATGTATGTATGTATATATATATATATATATGTATGTATATGTATATATATATATGTATGTATGTATATGTATGTATATATATATATATATATATACACATACACACACATATATATATACATACACACACACACATATACATATATATACACACACACACACCATGTGTCATACTGCTATTTTGTCTATGTACACGTGACCCTCTAAAAATTAAATACTTGAACAAAACAATGAATGTAATTTGCTGCTTAACTTGGTCATGGTGCAGGGTACGTACGTACAGACAGACAGACAGACAGACAGACAGATAGATAATTTACTATTAAGTCCAAAGGTGTACATATCGTTAACAAATTACATTTTTAAAATGCGGTCATTAAACAATAAACAAAATATTTAAGAATATATAAACATTTAAGCTTCATAAGTGTTAATATCGGTGAAAAAAAGTAACGTCAATGTCCCACCTATTTATAGACCGGATACCGATAACCAGTTCACCTCTAATCCAACTCCAGAAAAGTTTATAACTGTGTTTTTGATTGAACAGTTGAATGAGTGGCCGTAGGCTACATACCTGGTTTGGATCACATGCTTTGAACACATGGCATGCCATCTCAGACTCTGGGTTATCGGGCTGACTTCTGATAAGGTAGGCAAAATAAGACAGGTCATGGCTATTGTGGATAAACCTGGATATAAACTGTGCTTTGTGCTCGAATATGAACACGGACGGGTTGCTGCTGTTCGCGGGCACGCAGCGGATCATAGTGGGCGAGAGATACAGCTGAACTTCTCTGGCCTGTCCGGGACCGGACTCGTTCTTCTCACTTTTCCTCCGGATCTCCGCCACCAGCCAGGGCAGCATGGGCAGCGTGGTCCGTCTGTCCAGAGACGACCAGCCCATGTACCAAAGAGCAAACCTCTTGTCTGCCTTTTGATTACTGTTATTATTCCCTTTGCCATCCTGTCCCTCCATCTCTCCAAGAGCCCCGGGACAAAGACTTTAGTTGCTTTATGCAACAACTCAGTGCCTTTATATCACTAAATGCCTAAATAAATACATGCACGGGTCAGTTATGTGTGAAAGCAGCTGGAAACATCTCCTGGCGCGTTAACGGTACATGGATCACTCAAAAGGCTTTTTTAGTCAGAAGTGCCCAAGGATCGTGTGTCCTGGAGAGCTTAAGTACAATAATAATGGCTTTTAAGATGTAGCGAGGATTTTAGCTTTTATTCCAAGGTCAGCTCACTGTTTAAAGATAAAACAATCCATTCAAAGGGTCTGAGGGCTCGAATAATCCATATATGAAGTTGGAGGATTCGCGTGAGTGTATCAATACCCAACTGCTTGAAGGAAGCACGTTTTATTCCTGCAGATTTCTCGAGTCCCAGCGCTTCGGATTGTGGACGCCGCAGCGGACAGACGCCTCCTGTGTGAAGTTGCAGATCAGCTGGGGTCTTTTAAAGTCGTTGCACATCACTTCTCAGTCGTTATTGAGTCATTTTACGACGTTAGAGAACAGAGAGTGCTGTTGTTCCAGGAGGAGTGGCCGCAGCAGCCATAGAAGAGGCGTTCATTTGAGTGTGTGCGCGTGTGTGGATCTCTGGCTCCCCTGTCTTCAGGAAACACACGTCACTGGCCTGACTGAGGAAAGCAAGTCAACTCTATTTATGCTTAGGGTATGTTAATTTTTTAACGCTTTAGAGTTAGTTTTTACACTTTTTACTCCAGTGAATATAATAATTTTGAAAGTCAACTTCTTTATATGCTACAAAAAGCTATTATACACCGTTTATTGCCCATGGGCTGACTTTTTCAGCAACAGCAAACATGTAAACAGTAACACACATCAAACAATTATTTTGGCCAAGAAATATTGTTATTAATATATAAAAGTTATGCGTTTGACGATTAACAAAAAAAAAAAGATAATACTCAATGGCGCCCTCTGCTGTCTCTCAAAGCTGTAATGGATTTTGATGGAAAACGACATTTCGAATCAAATACTGTCTAACATACTGCATAGTATGTATTGTACAATGTAAACTGTAAACCCTTAATTTCAAAGACATGCAAAAAAAAAAAAAAAAAAAAAAGATCGTGCGCACAATTTACTAATTCGTTCTCTCGATTTATAAATCGTGTACACGATTTAGCAAGTCGAGGGAACGAATTAGTAAATCGTGAGGACAATTTAGCAAATAGTAAATCGTGGGCACGATTTAGCCTACTTTTTTCCTGCATGCCACGCGGGGTTCCGTAAGAAGTACACAACCTGGATGCGGCTATCACGAGCTCTCATTTAAAGAGACATTTTTTTTTTTTCAAGCGGTAAATGTCATGTGATCAATTACTGTTACAGAAAACCTGACAGCAAACAAAGAAAAACATTTAACACATTATTTAACGCACCTAGGAGCTATTTTAAATAATGATTTTATTGTAGTTTTTATTTAACCTGAAAATAAAACTACTTGTAATGACCACTAGTGGACCACTTTCTTTTACTCATATAAAGATCTACCAGCAGAAGCAGCCAGCCACAGTGACTTCTGGATTTAAATCTAGTTTATTAGTCAAACTGGATGACAAGCAAGTTGCTTTGTGGGATACAGCATACTGCACACATTATACATACTATATTGTATACTGCAGAAACATCTTCCGTCATTTGAATCTCTATAACCATTATTTTATTAAATATGTTAATTCAAGTTAATACCTTTTATTAAATATAACAACTGACAAATGTGATTTTCTTTTTAATTATGAGATATCCAATTCAGAAATTCAGGCCAACTGAGTACCTGCATAATAATTTGCATAATTGTTATGTATGTTTTAATGAAAGGATAAGCTGTTGAATTAAATTAAAATGAAATGCCTTTTTTAATGAGTTCTCTCATGTTACTATTGTTGTTTTTGTGTGTTTAGCAAGTCCCCAGCTTAAAACAAGATGCTTAATAAGAAGCTCCACTCCCAGAAATAGATGAACATGAGATACATGTAAATGTAACCCGTCAGAGACCTCCTGCAGCCCATCATCACATACAGCCTGTAGAGTTTCTTTCTAGGCACAGGTTTCAGGCATTCAGTATTCAGCACCCTTGGATTATTTCTTTCTTTCGCTGCTGTGTTACAAAGTCAAATTCAAATATATGTAAATGGGATCTTTCAGCCAAAACAAAAAAAACAGCAGATCAGCCCTGCAGTGAAGAAGTCAACAAAGCTGCTAAAATTAGATTTTTTAAAAATCAAAAAGGCAGAAGTCAGACACTTCAAAAATCAGGTCGTCTTACCGAATTTTGGACAAAACCAAATCCAACATCAACCCTACTGTTAAGCATTGTGATCAAGTGCCTCACATTCATATTTTTATTAAAGAAACTGGGTTTTCCACTCATGTTCTTGAGCATCTCATACGTGTTATTTGTTCTTTGATAGTGGAAAAGTGAAAAAACAGTTAGAGGTGTAACAGGGGCAAGATTCATGGTTCCTAAAGGCACTGATGACAAAAATGAAAATCGGTAATAATGACATTTTCTTACAATACCAGTATTTATTATGATAAAATTAAGAATTTTAACCTTGAAGATACTGTAACATTAGAACAAAAATAAAAGGTTGGTGCAAAATTCAACAAATTTACGTTGTCAAACTGTTGAATACTGTATTTAAATGTAAATAATTGGTCATAAAAGTCTAAATGGTTCACAATCAATGCTATAAAAATCACATGAAGAAAAATATTAAACAGTCTCTAAAACAGAGGCCATTTCCTTGAACTGCCTGTAGAAGTTCTGAAGGACAAAATAACAGAAAGAGAATGATTAATTGAAACGTTCAGACACTTCAGACAGTTGAATTAAATTAGGAAAATGCATACTTCCATACCTGAAACTGCTGAACTGTCATCTCAAAGGATTTATATGACATCTCCCCTGATGTGTCTGCGATTTTCATCAGAACAGAGATGAACGGGGAGTTGAGGGATCGGCAAGTATCTGAGCTCACTGCCATACCAAGCTTCCACTGGATATCTACAAGCTAAGAGTGAAGAAGCTTTGATATCAACAACCTGACAGAGAACAGTGGTTGAGCTACGTTTATACTGTAAACAAGAATCATGTGACACACACCTGTCCAATAGTAGCCATTGTCAGGACCTCCTGATGTACATGCAGAAGAGCAGCATGCTCAGTCCAAAGCTGGTGCACCAACTGTAGGGTTGGTTTGGACCAATTACTGCTGCATTCAGTCAGTTTACTGACCAATACATCTGCACTGAGATTGCTCTTTGCAGCTAACCTGTTTAAATAAACATTTATCATAAATTGAAACACAACAAACACATATCAAACAAGACAAATCGACACTTTCCACAGATGTGTATGCAATGGGTGTTTTAAATAAGCCTTTTTAATTCACAAACATTTGCATCAATGACATTTTATCCTCAAAAAGATAACACTGTACCTAAAATAGTATGACATCAGTCTTATAATATCTTGAACAGTTTTCTGATCAAGGTTTATCCCAGCTCTTTGAAATTTCTGTGTTAGGAAAATGTAAGCATTTAAAAGACATAAAAAGCAGGTACATGCATGTTTACGTCACAGTATATTTACAGGGATTTCATTTTGTTAACGTACATCACAGGATTCAATCAAATCTACTGCTCCATTCTGATCCTGAAGATGAACCAGGATTGACTGAAGCTGGAAAATGAAAAGACGAGTATCAGAAAAGTCATGGACCTTGACACTGTTATTTACTTGGCAGTCTATGGGACAGTCTCAAGCCTCCAGGTTTTCATCCAAAATATCTTAAATTGTGCGCCGAAGACGAACTGAGCTTTTATGGGTGTGGAACGACATGGGGGTAAGTGATTAATGACAAAATTTTCACTTTGGGGTGGAGTATCCCTTTATTAAAAATAGGACATTCAGTAAATAACTACTATGATAATATGTCAAAATGATATGTGACGTGTTGCATTTTTCTCAGTACAAACTCGTAATGTTTTTCTTCACATTGCACATGACCACACCATGTAATGAAACATCTTACCGTTTCTGCAAACAAGTCTATGGGGAGCTTTTCGATTTTTTCGACCACACCTGCAATAAATATTGTATCATACAATAAGAACTGTATAATTTATTAATGCTAGGTCATATCCATGTATTATGTTCTGTGCAGAAAAGCACCCAGTATACTGCATATGATTTATATGAAATATATAATAACATCTGCATATAAGGTTAATTTCGACTTGCACAGAACAGAACTTAACACACATTGCTGCTTTGCTCTTTATATTTGCGCGAAAATAGTAACAGATCCTACTCACCAGTTGACAGATCCAATCCTAACATCTTCGACAACTATAGCAATATTTACTATAAGCCTACTGCATTCAGCCACCATATGTTAAAAGCGAGTCTGCTTTAAAGCATCGATCAATTACCTTAGTCCAGTACTGTTTATAATATCTACTTCTGTAAAAGCAGTTCCAGACCGGAAGTGATAGATCTCATTGAGATTTCCTTTAAAAATAATAGTACGACAGTCTATGGTTGATACTAGTAGCTACCATCTGTCGGTGTTATGAAGAAATAATTAAGAAAAAAAATTAAAAGGAATAACTGAACAAAATAATTGTACAAAAAATGTTATCCAAGGTGCATCGTGCATATCCAAAGTGCATTCTCAATAAATCAATTTATAAGTTTTAATGTGACAATCAGAAATCCAGCTAATGCAGTCTCATAAAATGCCAAAAACTCTAAAATGCTTTCTTTGTTTGGCATCTTCAATACTCATGAGTTAAACTTAATCGTTGTCATCAAAACTTAATCATTGTCATCAATTAAAAAAAAAAAATCCTATATTGATTAGTCATAAATATAAAGTTACTCCATTTTTACCTGATATGTGCTTTTTCATTAAAAAAAAAGACAAAATGTCCTTTAAAAAATAACTGAAAGACTAGTATATCATTAAACAAACAATACATTACATAAATGCAAATATAATTATTATGTTATAATCACACTGTTGATATTATGTCAAATTATTAATAACCATTCAATATATGTAATGTTTGAGCTCTTATTTTGAAAGATCCTCTTCGCCAGTCCTCCCGGGAGTCGGAGTCACGCCTCTGAAGGTTTGGTTCGTCGCGGGTTTGTTCATATCAACGATGGCTGTGCAAACGGAGAGAGGAATCCCGCTCAGTGCGGTATGAATGTTTAATATATTTCTTTTGCTGACATGTGTAATTAACGCGTGCTAGTAGACACCATGCTAATAAACCATGCTAATGATAATAGATATATTGAAAGGTTCTTTTCATAACAGCTTCTCGCACTGTTAGCGTGTCATTGACAGGCTGACGAAATATGTCATCTTAAATAAAGTATGTGTTCGCTTTAAACAATGAACAACATATGCAAAGAACAACATATATTTTCACAATGTGTGGAAAACAGTATGCGATCGTTTAATTTCGTGATCATGCGTCTGTTTAGCTGTGACGTATGTGTTCGTCGTCCTATCAGAAAGGCTAAAAACTCGGATATTACTTTTAGTTTCGTTTCTGCTTGAGGAGCTTGAATCCAGTTATGTTTTCGTTCCACTTTAAAGATGCGACGCGCGCTTGTTTTTAAACGTTGTGCGCTAATAGTCCATCGCACCTTTGTAACTCTTACATAATGTAAATATTATACTTTTAAATAGATAAAATAATAAGCTATTCTTCAAATTTTCTGTTGAAGTAGTCCAGTGTTCTGGGTAAATTATTCTTACGTTCTGTATATATTCTTCTTTATGTTGTGAAAAAAAAATAATAATTACACACCCTTGAAAATAAACATTAAAACACAGACCTTGTTAAGAGCATGGGCGTCGCTAGGCCTTTTTTAGGGGTGCTATAACTCAGCCCCCCTAAAATTTTGCGATAAGCTCCATAAACTGTACACGAATCCACTCTAAATTTCATATTGAAACGGCGGCGGACTTTGATTGTTATAATAATCTGCATCTGTGCAGTTCTTTGTCATAAATTCAGTTTACAAAATATCCTGGGGGAGCAATAATCGGTTCCCCATCTACTGTAGCCTAAGTTTTCACTGGTTCACCCCCATCACACCACAACTGTTTCCTCCACCGAAAATGAAGCACATATGAACGCACACTTTATAAAACGATCATGTTGCCATTTTCATTTGAAAATGTAACTTTCAATATAATACATTCCAGTGACTGTGGCAAAGAGGTTTGCATACTTGAGCTAAGGAAAGAGGGTTGTACTAGAAATGCAAACAGTAAAATGTTGTGTCTGTACAGTAAACAGGTTGTGTGTGAGAGATCATGAAGACTTGAATTTAACTTATTCAGTACTCAAATGTTATACCTATCTATGCAATACAGTGGAATACTGCTAAGTTAAGTATACGACCCCTATTAAGCGAACATTTCTCATTTATACACACACACACACACACACACACACACACACACACACACACACACACACACACACACATATATATATATATATATATATATATATATGTGTGTGTGTGTGACCCTGGACCACAAAAACATTCTTAAGTGTCAATTATTAGAAATTATATAAATTCGCTAATTAATAAGCTTTCCATCGATGTATGGTTTATTAGGATCGGACAATATTTGGCCGAGATACAACTATTTTAAAATCTGCAATATGAGGGTGCAAAAAAATCAAAATACTGAGAAAATTGCCTTTGAAGTTGTCCAAATGAATTTTTAACCATGCATATCACTTATTAAAAATTAGGTTTTGATATATTTACGATAGGAAATTTACAAAATATCTTCATGGAACACGATCTTTACTTAATATCCTAATGATTTTTGGCATAAAAGAAAAATCTATAATTTTGACCCCTACAATGTTTTTTTGGCTATTGCTAAAAATAAACCCCAGCGACTTAAGACTGGTTTTGTGGTTTTTTAAATATATATATTTTCTTATTATTGTTATTATAATTATTATTAGGCTATTATTATTATACCCTCACTAGGGGCTGATCCCCCCTAAAATGAAAATCCTAGAATCGCCCCTGGTTAAGAGCCTGGTCCACTTTAGAAATGTGGCCTCTCATAAAAGGTGTATGCATCATCAGAAAAAATGTTCTCTATAGAAAAAATAAAAAGTAAAAGTTTTTGCTTCTCTAGTGCTACTGTCTATTATGTTGCTTTAAAAAAAATGCTTTGAACAAGTCTCTTCAAAATGTTATATGATTTTTTTTTTATGAAGTGTTTTAATTAAGGAAATATCCTGATTAAATAAATACCCTCATAAAATGTATAATAACTAATGAAATAAAACTTAGGCTCTTTTAAAACTTAAAACTAAATAATTTTAAATTAAGCCAAAATGTGGAACAAACAAATAATGCCTGTTACATTCAAACCTGCAAACTGATAATATGAAGAAAAAATTATATGTAAGTGAGATGACCAGATCCACAGCTTTATAAAACAATGCATCGTTTAAAAATATATATATATTTTTGGGGTTTTACTTATACATTTTCCTGTGTCTTTGATCCTTTTATAGCTTAATCCAAAGTTCCTTCACACCAACTCCACCAGCCACACCTGGCCCTTCGGTGCTATTGCAGAGCTGATAGGTGAGCGAACACTTCTGATATCACTTAATGTGATAATATGTGTTTAGCTGTTTGGGACAATGGATGTTTGCCCTCAAGTGTTAGATTACTATGGGCTTGTAACCTAGTTTCCCCACGTAAAACATATCCCTGTCTATATTTCCAGTGCCTGATGACATTTAGTACTGTGTGTAATAAATTATGTGAATAATTTTATTGCATCCCATGTATTGCTCAAAGACAGCTAGCCAGGGACAAGTAAGCAAATAAAAGATTAATTATGTTGCATTAGTGTTTAGGGCTATCTCAGTAGAGATCCACTTAAACTCCGATAAATATGTGTAATCTGATAATATTTTAAATGTATATTTTTTGCCTTAGACAATGCTTACGACCCAGATGTGAGTGCCAAACAGTTTTGGATTGATAAGACAACAATCAAAAGTCAAGACTGTCTAACTTTCATGGATAATGGAGCAGGAATGGATTACGATAAGATGTACAAAATGCTCAGGTGGATAAGAACAATAAGTTGACAAACATACATTTGGGTTACATGATCCCCTAATAAATCATTCTAATATGCTGATTTGGTACTCAAGAAACCTTTCTTATTTTAATTGTTGCTTGTTAATTAAGTGTGGATTCGTTGATGAACAGAAAGTTTGAAGAACAAAATTTATATAAAAAAAGAATGCTTTTAAAACATTATAAATGTGTTTTGTGAATATATATACAAACTGTTGTTCAGTAACATAAGTCTCTTTACTTTACTTTTAAGTCTCTTGCTGCATTTATTTGATAAAAAATACAGTAAAACCCATAATATTGGAAAATAATATTATAATTCCTTCAGAAATCATTCTCATTATCAGTTTTGCTGCATATTATTTTTGTGGGAGGGAATACATTTTTCAGGATTCTTTGATAAAAAGAAAGTTAAAAAAGAACTGCATTTATTTGAAATAGAATTTATAGACTTTATTTTATTTTTTGGTCATAGTAAAGTCTTTACTGTCACTTTTGATCAATTTAGGGCATCCTTTCTGAATAAAAGTATTAATTTATTTTGAAAACATTTTAATATATAATAGATTGTGTTCCTCTCCCTCTCAGTTTTGGCTTCAGTGATAAGAAGACTATAAAAGGCCATGTCCCTGTGGGCCTCTACGGCAATGGATTTAAGTCTGGTTCCATGCGCTTAGGAAAAGACACTATTGTGTTTTCCAAGAATGGAGAGTCCATGTGTGTGGGCCTTCTGTCCCAGACCTATCTTCAGGAGATACATGCAGAGAATGTCATTGTACCTATTGTCTCATTTAAACGCGTCGGACAGTCATATATCCTTACCTTCCAAATAAGCAAAGACAAGAGACCTAAATGGATGGACTACTAATATTTGGCATGATATAAAGAGATGAAGAGGGTATTAGAGAGATGATATTACATATATTAGGAGGTCAGTGACCGATGTCTCTTATAGTCGTGTGTGTTTCGGGAATAAGTTGTATTAGTTGTTTTTAGGTAAACCTTTCACCTTATATTTATGTTCTCAAATTGATGTCATTATCCTTGACCTTTCCTCTCACTCCGACCCGAGTCACAACACGCAACAAGTCTTCAAGATATCCTGCAGTACTCTCTGTTCCAGACCGAGGAAGAGCTGCTCTGTGAGCTCAATGCCATCAATGCCATCAATGCATACTCTGACACTGAGTCCACCGGAACACGAATCATCATCTGGAACCTCCGCAAGTGAGTGTGAAAAGATCATGATAATGTAGTTTAGAGCAGTGTTTGGTACTGCTAGTGCCATACTCTTGAGCTTCCAGGCCCAGGAATGTTTTTATTTATTGTTTTTCTGCTACAGAACATCCACAGATAAATCTGAGTTTGTCTTTGAAACGGGCTGCAACGACATCCAGATTCCATCTGAAGTATATGAGAGTGAAAAAAAGAAATACAAGCAGCCGTCTCATGTATTTCTGTCAAGCCCAGAGAGCGACTTCTCTCTGCGGGTGAGTAATTCATCCTCCTATGATGAGAAGGTCTAACACAATACAGTCTACAGAATGTATTTTCAGATAACACTTCATTATGCATTACAGTTTAAAGAACATAACAGTAATATGAGTCTATGCATGTTACCTTTTTGTAGGCGTACTGTAGCATCCTATACTTGAAGCCCAGAATGCAGATTATCATTTGTGGACAGAAAGTGAAAACCCAGCTGATCTCTAAAAGCCTGGAGCACATTGTCAAGAATAAATACAAACCCACCTTTCTAAATGTATCCACACAATCACAAAGGAGCAAGCTGTTATTTCCTGTTTCCCAAAGAAAACCTTATACATTGTGATAACTATTGGAAATGTTGTTATTGGAAATTTACGTTTAAAAAAGGTGTTAAGTTATAAAGAAAGACAGAAGAATTCGTTTTTTGAACATGAAAGAATTTGACATAAACCCAAGGTGTTAGTTATATGAATTTATGGTTCAAAATTCTATAATTAAAAAAACACCCAATGACACAATCAGATAATTAAACTAATTTTCCAGCAGAATACAGGCCTAAATTGGCTAACCAACTCAATGAATACATACATAGTGAGATTTCCTTGAGTCTTTTCTTCTCAGAGAAAAAGCATTCCTATCACATTTGGCTACAACACCAAGAGCAAAGAACATTACGGAGTCATGATGTACCATAAAAACAGGCTCATCAAAGCCTATGAACGTGTTGGATGTCAAAACAAGGTTATTATTTCAATTTGTAAACTTTCTTTAATGTAAGAAATGTTTTCTAGTTTATTACTTTTACTATTTAGAGTATCTGAATGCAATTTCAATCTTGATTTTGCATTAGGGAAATGAAAAAGGAGTGGGAGTCATTGCAGTGATAGAGTGCAACTTCCTCAAGCCAACACACAACAAGCAGGACTTTGACTACACAGAAGACTACAGGTGAGTGTGATACTGTACGGGTGGATTGTAACGTAAGTGTAGAATATTGTAAGTTTAAGTTTAGAATGATTGTTTTCTGTTAGTACAGGGGTGCCGAACTCAGCTCCTGGAGGGCCACTGCCATGCAGAGTATAGTTCAAACCCTAATTAAACACACCTGATCCAGCTAATTTTGTGTTGTGTTCGAATGTGCCCCCTATGCCTACTGGACACCACTACAGATGACTGTCCCTTCAAATAGCGCCGTATTTAAATGTATAGGGGTTGATTTCAAACACAGCCTAAGTCTTTAGGAGTGCTAGAAACCAAGGCAGGTGTGTTGGAGTTGGTTGGTGCTACAGTCTGCAGTGGCCCTCCAGAAGCTGAGTTTGACTCGTTTGTTAGTGTATGTATATACTGTCCAGACCATATACATACACGTTAACTGTATAACAAGTACATTACATGTTAAATGCTAACTGTATTACAATAATTTGCATTTAAATAGTTTTGTCTTATTATGAATATTTTATTTTGTGAGAACATTTGCTATTCATCAGCGTTGATTTTTAATGAGGCAGGCAGGGTTACAAACAATTCAGGTAATTACAAGAATTGCCCGAACCCTTGTTAAGTTCTGTTCTCATACTGGACTAACTAAATGAACAAGCTTTTCTGTTTGATTTAGTAATAACTCATTTTACAAGTTTTCAGGAGCAAAATTTGTTTTCTAACACAGGAAATCAATAATATACCAGTCTAAGCTGTTCCTTTTTGTTCACGCAGGAGAACTATGAACGCTTTGGGGGAGAAACTGGAGGAGTATTGGAATGCGATCCGCCTTAAGAAAGGATCAAACACTACATTACCTATCCCGTTAGTATACACTTACATACACCTTCAAAACATTCCATTGCCAGTTTATTCATCACATTTCCATATATAACCCTTGTTCCTTGCTTAACGTAAAGGAAGTGTCCTGATCAGAACTGGGTTCAGTGTGATGAAATGAAATGTCAAAAATGGAGGAAACTTCCAGATGGCATCGACGTGAATAAGCTCCCTGAAAAATGGTTCTGTCGGTATAATCCAGACCCCATGTTCAGGTTTGTTTAATCAGACTTTTCATTGTATAGCTTTTAAAATGTTTAACTTCTAGCAGGATTCTCTGCTTATCGAATTGAAATAATATTGGAAATATTAAAATAATAATAGTACAAAGAAATTCGGTGCACTTGAGCAACAATTCATCAGAAGACATAAATATTACATTAAATAACAGTGATACAAATAAGTCACCTTTTGATGAAATTTGCCGTTCTGAATCTTAAATGTATCACGTTACATGATTTACATCACGTTACATTTTATTGTGAGGTAGTCTGTCCAGTTTTACTATACTATCCTTACATTTCCCTTATAAGTCAAAGTCAAAGTCTGCTAAAGTCAAAGTCTGCTTTATTCAATTCCAATGTACAGCACATACATACAGGGAATTGAAATAGCGTTACTCTCAGACCCTTGGTGCATACAGATAACACTAACAGTAGAACATAAAATACAGATAGATACAGATTAAATATAAAATAAAACTATACAAATAAGGTCATGTAAAAAAAAAAAAGATAAGTAAGCAGCACAAGGCACATGGCAGATAGAGTGCAAACCAGTGAAGTAAGCAAACAGTGCAGATATAATGATTGTAGTGCAAAAGAGCTTATTCAGTCTGATTAAAGTGGCAAAAAGCTCAGAGAGCAGTTCTTTATTTAAAGAAGAGGTAGTTGAATGAGGTCAGTTCAGTGTTGAATGAGGTAGAGAGCAGACCAATACTTCACAAAGTGACTGGTGCAGGACACAGTGTGTTAGTGGGAGGGGGGAAAAGAGGGGAGGGGTGCAGAGTCTGGGTTATTAGAGGATCAGACTTCAGTGGTGCATGGGGCAAAAGAGGGGAGGGGTGCAGAGTCGGGGCAAGGTCAGGAGGGAGTTAAGCTTCCTGACAGCCTGATGAATGAAGCTGTCCTTCAGTCTGCTGGTCCTGGCCTGGAGACTCCACAGTCTCCTCCCTGATGGCAGCAGACTAAAGATGATGTGAGTCGGGTGGGTGGGATCACCTGCAATGCAGAAGGCTTTGCGCGTGAGATGGGTTCCATAAATGTCCTTGAGGGAGGGGAGAGAGACACCAACGATCTTCTCAGCTGCTCTCACTATACGTTAAAGTGACTTGCGGCAGGACCAAGCGGCAACCTCCCGCTCTCTCTCGTGAAGCCAACAAAGAAGTGACTAAAACTGCAATTCATTGACTGTCCGCTTGAGGCTGGCTGCAAAAGGGAGTCAGTCCCATAGACTCCCCATGTTAAAATGCCCAACTTTACAGCAGAAAAAAACATGTTTACAGCCTGGTTCAAAAAATTATTTTGGTCTATATAGCTAATGTTGCCCTTCATGACAACTGCAAAATTAATGAATTTTTTTTATTACTCATCTGTTTAAATTATATTAAGCCTTAAAGTTCTGCATAATTAAGGGCGTGGCCACTTGAGTGACAGCTGGATTGCCGCTGCTGACACTGCCGTCTAGCTAGGTGGGCGTGGCTTCAGCAACCAGCTCCCCCCTTTTTGCCCATTTTCGATTATCCGGGAGAGTTGCACGGTGACGCGCTGCCAAGATGGCGACGGCCCACTCTGCACACTTTGAGCTTCAGAAACGCTCTTCAGGAGTCTACAGGTGACGTCACGGACACCACGTCCATGTTTTTATACAGTCTATGGGCAGGACGCGTTGCAGGTGCCATACCACACAGTGATGCAACTAGTCAGGATGCTCTCGATGTTTCCTCTGTAGAAGGTGCACAAGATGGGGGCCGGGGCTCTGGCTCTTGCGGAGGAAGTAGAGACGCTGCTGTGCTTTCTTGGCCAGTGCTGCGGTGTTGTCATTCCAGGAGAGGTCCTCTGTGATGTGCACACCTAGGAACTTGGTGCTGCTTACTCTCTCCACAGTTGCACCATTGACGGTCAGAGGAACATGTTGAGTGTGCACTCTCCTTCGTCTTCTCCACATTCAAAGAGAAATTGTTGTCACTGCACCACCCGGCCAGGCGGCTCACCTCGCTCCTGTAGTTTGTCTCATCTCTGTTGCTAATGAGACCCACCATAGTTGTGTCATCCGCAAACTTAATGAAGAGGTTGGAGTTGTATAAGCAGTTATATCGAAGACTTTTGAAAGGTTATGAAAATAACTTCTATCTAATAACATGCTTTACAATTTAAAAGTTTGTAATAAATTGCAAGAAATTAATTGAACTTTTTTAATTGTGGTGGATGCATTAAATTAATCTCTCACAGAGTCCCCGCAGTCCTTACAAAGTTTATAAAGATTTGGTGAAGATTCATGCTATGCTTTCTATCACACTTTCCATTGGTGTTGCATTCTAAGGAACTACTCAAAGCAAATTGACACCTAATCCATCCATATTACTGTTTTCTAACCATTTACCTGATTAGTCTTTAAATTATGTAATAGTGTTTGATTAGTAGATTAACTAGTATTAACTACTAAAATAATGTATTACCGTTTTATGTAAAATTGACTTAATATACAGTCGTGGCCAAAAGTTTTAAGAATTACATAAATATTATTTTTCAAAAAGTTTGCTGCTAAACTGCTTTTAGATCTTTGTTTCAGTTGTTTCTGTGATGTACTGAAATATAATTACAAGCACTTCATACGTTTCAAAGGCTTTTATCGACAATTACATGACATTTATGCAAAGAGTCAGTATTTGCAGTGTTGGCCCTTCTTTTTCAGGACCTCAGCAATTCGACTGGGCATGCTCTCAATCAACTTCTGGGCCAAATCCTGACTGATAGCAACCCATTCTTTCATAATAACTTCTTGGAGTTTGTCAGAATTAGTGCGTTTTTGTTTGTCCACCCGCCTCTTGAGGATTGACCACAAGTTCTCAATGGGATTAAGATCTGGGGAGTTTCCAGGCCATGGACCCAAAATTTCAACATTCTGGTCCCCGAGCCACTTAGTTATCACTTTTGCCTTATGGCACGGTGCTACATCGTGCTGGAAAATGCATTGTTCTTCACCAAACTGTTGTTGGATTGTTGGAAGAAGTTGCTGTTGGAGGGTGTTTTGGTACCATTCTTTATTCATGGCTGTGTTTTTGGGCAGAATTGTGAGTGAGCCCACTCCCTTGGATGAGAAGCAACCCCACACATGAATGGTGTTAGGATGCTTTACTGTTGGCATGACACAGGACTGATGGTAGCACTCACCTTTTCTTCTCCGGACAAGCCTTTTTCCAGATGCCCCAAACAATCGGAAAGGGGCTTCATCGGAGAATATGACTTTGCCCCAGTCCTCAGCAGTCCATTCACTATACTTTCTGCAGAAGATTCAATTCAATTCAATTCAATTCAAGCTTATTTGTATAGCGCTTTTTATGATACAAATGATTGCAAAGCAACTTTACAGAAAATTAAGTTTCTACAATATTTAGTAGTAGCTTATCAGTGGTGACTGTCAGTTTATGTGTATACGGCAAAAATGTACAGAAAAATCAATAAAAGACGTAAACAAACAGACGATTAACACTATTAACAGCAATTATGCAATCAAACTTATGGACTGCAGAAATTTATGGGAGGAGAGTGTAAAAATGAATCACGCAATGTAATTTACTAACGTTTGCACTCGTCAAATTACTGGTATTTGCGCCATTAACGCTCCAAAAAAGCATGTCTTAAAGCAGACACTAATTTGAGCTGCTCTCGGTGGATTGTGGTGGTCATTATGGAAATGATCTGGCTGCGTCTGAGTTCTTTAATTTGCGCATTGTCAGTAAATCACCCGCAGAAATTTCCGCTCTCATTAGCGTTTTTTTGGAATTGCGCTCTCATGCTAATTTGCCCTGTTTAGTAGATCATAATGTAGGCCCATAATGTGTGTGAAAACACAGAAATGAATTTCAATGCATTTGAGCAATGTATCATTTGTCTAAACATGCAGTGAAGATTAGATATCAGTGATATTTATCAACAAATGTAATTTGTGTGTGCACATGTAAATCTCTAAACATGTCCTAGCTCAAACAGCTGTTCTTTCTACATCCAGGCGATGTGAACAAGAAGAAGAAGCTGAAGATTCTGAAGATGAATCTACAGACTGCCTGAAAAATTACAAACAGCAGTGAGTGAAAAAATGTGTTACAACTATTTATTTATTTTGTTATCTGACTATGAATGAATAGACTAATTCTATAACCTAAGATATTAATAAGATAAGCCAGTGATTTGTTAAAAAATGGATCTGATATACCAGGTGTCCAAAGGTGATATAGTCTGACACTGATGTGCTTTATGTTGCCACAGTAAGAGAAACCTCAAAAAACAGCAGGAACAGAGAAGAACTCAGGTAATACTGGATTTCTCTATCCTGTGGTGGTGTTTGTTGCTTTCTTATCTTTCCCGTTTTTATTATTATTATTATTATTATTAATTTAATTGGGGATTCATTGTAATTTAATTGGGGATTAGATTGAAGAAATCAGGCTTACAGGCATGAACAGCAGAGAAATGCACCACTTCTTCAAAGTTGTGCGTCAATTCTATCAAAAAGTATGTTTTTTTGTTTGTTTTTTTTTTTTTTTTTTAGTTAAGTAATTACTAATTCACTGAATATATTTAAGTCTTGGCCTTCCTTTTTGTTTCCATAGGCCCCTTCCTCACCCAGATCACCTACATCGATGAGCCCTTTTAATTCAATGCCCCATTCACAGTCTGGTGAGGCTAAATTTTGTGTGCATTTGTTTTTGATACAGAACCTAGATTATTCTATAAACATTTTGTGTTTCAACAGCTTCTAGCCCCTCGGACAGCATGCCAGTGATTTCAAATATCATGTCCCTCTCCACTCCTAAAAGGTATATCATTCTCATTCTTTCTTTCTCTCTTTTTACGCATGTACTTTATTTCTATTCATACTCTCTTTATTCTGGTTTTGCAACATCATTTTGAAACCAAGCTAAACTTTATTGTTTTACAGAACAAAAAGAAGTCTAGGATTATCCCAGAGCCAAAATGTAAAAAGAGCAAGAACATTACATGACTACTGTAGCAACACTCCAGATAGTCCATCAACATCCACAGCTACATCAGATGCCATAAACTCACCTTTGGGGACTGTGAACTATAATGGAAATAAAGTTGATGAAAACAGTGTAGAGAGCAGTGACAATGATGACATTGTTATTGATGAAACCCACAGCACGCCAAGACCCAAAGCCTTTGACCTTTCTAATGTGAAGACAGAAGAAAAGACCAGTGATGATGCACCAGGATTACATATGGAGAGCAGTGATCACGCTTCCATGGAAAATGAAACTGAAGACACCGGAAAGGAAACAATGGAAGCATCAACTTCCAGTGGCCAAACAAACATAACAACCCAAACAGAACGTCTGACTGTAAAGGCAGAGGAAGACCACCAGATAAGAAATGAAGAAGGTGAGATCAAGAAAGAAGAGATTGAGAATGATGCAAGAAGGATGGAACAGAGCACTAATGAGGTAGAAAGCAGGATAAGTAACAATACAGAAATAATCAAAGGCCCCATGGAGGTTGAGAAATGTAGTAGCGTAGAAGCCTTTAGACCAAATCTCATGAAACTAGAGGAGATACCTAAGGAGAATAAGATCAGTTTTGAACAACATGCAAAGTCAGATGTAGAACACCAGGAAGGTATGACACCAACAACTTCCAAGACCTCACTTTTTTCTAACATAGACATAGACCTTATGCCAAGCCATGAAGCACAGAAGCAACAGGATAACCTGCTAGATCTCCTGGAGGCCACAGCCCGGGAGAGAGATGAATTGAGAGAGCTAGTTCAGGAGAAAGAAATCAAACTCTTGAAACTCACCATGGAAAAGCACTGCAGCCATCAGAGCATCCAAACAGATCCATCAGAGGAACAAAACTATAAGACTCTTTACTTACAGGCCACCCAGTGCATCGAAGAGCTTAGGCAAGAAAGGGATGAGCTAAAAAGGAAACAGGAGGTGTTGCAAATCAAAGCTGAAAAAGAGGCACAGGATGAGGTGTGTCGTGACCGGTTGAAAGCTAAGGATGGGGAACACTCATCAACAACGAGCATTTGTGAAAATATAGAAGATGAAATGGCTCTTCAGGTGGACCTTCTCCTAAGAGAGATGGACAAGCGCAATACCGAATGCAATGAACTGAGAAGTAAGGTGAGAACCTGATATTTTTCGACTCTCTAAATTCTTGTAACTAGTAAGAAATGACAGGAGTCCCTGCTGAAAAGACCAGCATGAATTTCCAGCCAGCTTTAGTACAGGTTTGATGCTGTCCAAGGTGAGTTGGAAAAAAAAAAATTATTTCATTTACTCACCCTCATGATGTTCCATATCTGTATGATTTCTACAGTACCAGTAGTACCAACTCAAATCTGTACCCGCTCGAAGTCACCCGTTTTCAAATGCTCCTGTGTTTCTGTGTGCGCGCTCTGGTTTCAAATTACAGAACCAAAAGTTTCTATGTACAATGTGTTTTTGCAGCGTTGAGAATTGTAGCCAATCACAGGCATCTCTGTGAAAAGCAATGGCCAATCAGAGGTGTTGTTTACTGTAGGTTAGTCAAAATCCACTCTGAACTTATTTTTGTTTTTACAAGTTTACGGCGTTCTACACACTCACAGATCTTCCTATTATGAGAAAACAAAAGTATACACACTGTAAAATTTTAACCTATTAAATCAGTCATATGTACAGACTCAATGGCAGCCTTACAAAGTTTAAAAAGCGTTTTTTTAAGTTAGAGAAGATCTAATCATAGAAATTAGACATACGCTATTAAACATTAGAAACCTTTGAATTGAAGTTCAGTTTTTTTGGGTTCCAGCACATATTGGCATCAAAGGTAAGCAAAAAGAAGCACTGGAAAAAGAACAGGTAGAAATTAATATTTCAATGGAGAAAGGAAAGGCTAAAGCTAAGATTAAATGTGAAATAATGCAAATATGGCAAAAAGAATGGGAGTCTGAGTCTAAAGCTAAATTCTATCACACAAACCAAGTTAATGTAGGAGGAAAAAGGATAACAATGGCAAACAAGAAGAAGTGGTATATTCAAGATTGAGTGGACTAAATACTGGACTAAATGACACATTGCAGATAGTAGGGAAGAGTAATGGATTATGCACAAGATGTCAAACTAAGGAAGATGTATTAAATATGCATTAAATACCTTGAATACAGACAGAAATGGCAGGAAATGAGGGATGGAAAGAAATAGACTCAAAGATTCCTTTATATTCCTTAAAAATTCTGATTTTTATTTTGTTTTGTTTTTTCTGATTAAGTAAAGTTTCTACCAAGTTCCTCTACATACATTCCTGTACAGTAGATGGCGGTATGCAATAATTTCAGTTGCAAATGCCAGATAAAAAGAAGAACATGAGGAGCTTTTGCGTGAGTGAGTTCGGTCAGTTGCGCTACAAGGGAAGCGCCCTTTGCTCGGTTTCTCTACCTCAGTGGTCTCCAAACTCGGTCCTGGAGGGCCGGTGTCCTGCAGAGTTTAGCTCCAACCCTAATCAAACACACCTGAACCAGCTAATCAAGGTCTTATCAGGCATACTAGAAACTTCCCGGCATGTGTGTTGAGGCAAGTTGGAGCTAAACTCAGCAGCACACCAGCCCTCCAGGACCAAGTCTGGTGACCCCTGCTCTAACTAATCCATTCACAATTTAAAGGAAATTTTTTGTTTGACCAAATGTCCAAATATGCTGTTTCATGAATGACAAATGTGAGTGTAAAAAATTTGATTTACGCGAGTAAATTCGCTAAATTGATCTGCGAGTCATTGCTATGATTGACAGATGAATGGCAACTGATAAAAAGAAAAACCCCACACACATTATATTCACATCAAAAAACTTTGTTTTCCACCACCAATAATTCCACAACATTTTTCATGTCATCTTCATGAATTAAAAGCTAATTCATAAGTGAATTTTACTGCACAACTGTAGAGATGTAAAGGAGGGGACGTCTTTGTCACCTTTTTCACCCAAGATCAGTTTGCATCCTTGTTCGAAATACATCAAGATATTTTTAATGAAATCTGATAGATTTCTTCGTTCATTGAAAGTCACTTCCACCAAAACTTTGACACTTCAAAATGTTAATGCAAGAACAAACCTGATTGGTTCTTGCACATTAAGTGTGTGTTAAGCAAATATATGTTTACCATATTTGATTTTCTCTATGAATGTGCATTGATAAATGTTTTTATGTGCATATAAGCCTAAAGTGAATCTGTTCATCATATAAAGTGATTGTGTCTCATCAAAAGACATTGATTCAACTGCTCAATTCTACAATCTCTTAATGAACATTTGGAAACATCAAAATTTTAATTGCATGGAGGGACAGAAATCTCTTAGATTTCATTTAAAAAAGAAAAATGTTTTGTACTTTGAATATGAACAAATGTCTAAAGATTTTGAAATTACATGAGGGTGAGTAAATAATGACAGATATTTCATTTTTGGATGAACTAACCGTTATACTAGTGAAGCTGACTGACCATGAAAGCCTTGCTGGTTAAGATGTAACAGTCTCCTGGTCCACAAAAGCTGGATTTTTCTGCCATTATTTGATCGGGCAGGATTGAATTGTTTTTCTTTTTTCCTTTCTTTCATTCTTTACCCCCCACAAACTGTATACTCAAAGTTGGACAGCTTGGAGCAAGAGAAATCTCAATTTAAACAGTTGCAGAAGGAAGTAGAAGAGCTAAGGAAACAGAAAGTGGAGTGGAGCAATGCAAGAGAGCAAGAGACTCTGAAGGACAGTAACACCAGTTCAGAACCAACATGCAGCGCAAACCTTGTGAATGGGATCAAAATAGAAGGAGAGAGCAATGAAAGACCTGTGGAGGGAGAGAATGCAGTGACACCGGCCAAGTAAGAGCCTTGTTGACTTGTTTCAGAGGTTTTCAGTGTTATGTGGCATTTCTGTACATGCTCACTAGGAGTCACATTTTGATGCACATATATAAACCTGCTCTCTCTCACTTCTGTCATCAGGTTAAGGGGGCTGAGGTACAACATTGCCCGTTTATTGGTCACTTATGTTCCTGCCCTGGACCTGGACCAAGTGAATTATGACTGTGAGGTCATAGATGAGATTTTAAATCAGGTCATACAGGATATGTACCCCACTGAGACCACAATTACTTAAAGCCAGTTGCCAAAGTGTTCAGCCTAGGTTAATGTTTTGTGCATGGAGACAAATTGTTCAAATGTTATTTCACTCTGAAAATATTAATCATACTATTAAATTGTTAAGTTTTATTTACATGTTTTTCCTGATTAACAGTCGAAGTTGTTTGGGCAAGTTTTACAATCTTTTATACATTCTTGTTTTTGTTTTGTTTGTTTTCGTTATTGGAATAGAAATAAGTTGTTTCAAGAATAAAGTTTGATCTTTCTGTCACAAAGACTTAAGCCTATAAAGCTTACAAATGTTGTGCCATTTCATGCTAGGTTTCTGTAATTTTTCTGATATGCAATTGTGTGTATTTCTGATACACAATATTTGGTATACACAGTTATGAGTGGATAACAGCAGTAGGAGGTGCTACTCAAATTGTGTACCGCCACTTCTGTGTATAATATTGTACATAGCACTGTTTTGGAAAAATAGTAATTAATAATTTTATATTTGTTTGATTAAACATTGTTCTTTCTGTCTTTCTTGTTCACATGAGATATTTATCACCAACATGGGGAAATTGTTACAACATTTAAAAAAAAAATCATCTTCTACTTAACTCTGTTCCAAACACACACACACACACACACACACACACACATATACAGTACAGACCAAAAGTTTGGAAACATTACTATTTTTAATGTTTTTGAAAGAAGTTTCTTCTGCTCATTAAGCCTGCATTTATTTGATCAAAAATACAGACAGAAAAAAAAATAATATTGTGATATATTATTACAATTTAGAATAATTGTTTTTAAATGTATTATACTTTAAATTATCATTTATCTCTGTGATGCAAAGCTGAATTTTTAGGATCATTATCACATGATCCTTTAGAAATCATTCTAATATGATGATTCATTATCAAAGTTGGAAACAGTTCTGCTGCTTAATATTTTTTCAGAACATGTGATACTTTTTTAGGATACTTTGATGAATAAAAAGTAAAAAAAAAAAAAAAGCTATGTTTTTAAAATATAATTATTTTCTAATAACAATATACACTACTGGTCAGTAATTTGGAGTCAGTAATTTTTTTTTCTTTATTTTTTTTAATAAAATCAATACTTTTATTCAGCAAGGATGTGTTAAATTGATAAAAAATTAAAGAAAATAAAATATAATAATATAAAAAATATTATTATAATTTTTTATTTTATTTTGAATAAATGCAGTTCTTTTTAACCTTTTATTCATCAAATATATTAGACAGCAGAACTGTTTCCAACACTCATAATAAATCAGAATATTAGAATGATTTCTAAATGATCATGTGATAGACTGGATGTTACATGTGACACTGAAGGCTGGAGTAATGATGCTGAAAATTCAGCTTTGCATCACAGGAATAAAAATTTTTTTTTTAAGTATATTCAAATAGAAAACTACTGTTTTAAGTTGTAATAATATTTCACAATATTACTGTTTTTTCTGTATTTTTGATCAAATAAATGCAGGCTTGATGAGCAGAAGAAACTTCTTTCAAAAACATTAAAAATAGTAATGTTTCCAAACTTTTGGTCTGTACTGTATATATATATATATATATATTAGGGCTGTCAAATGATTAATCACGATTAATCACATCCAAAATAAAAGTTTTGTTTACATAATATATGTGTGTATACTGTGTATATTTATTATGTATATATAAATACACACACATGCATGTATATATTTAAGAAGAATATGCTTATGTTTATATATTAAATATATTTATATATAATATAAAATATAAGAATATAAATATATAAATGTATATACATGTAATATATTTTCTAAATATATAATTTATGTGTGTGTATTTATATATACATAATAAATATACCCTGTACACATACATATATTATGTAAACAAAACTTTTATTTTGGATGTGATTAATCTTGATTAATCATTTGACAGCCCTAATATATATATATATATATATATATATATATATATATAATATGTATATATATATAATGTATAAGTTGCCAAATACCTTTAAAAATATGTAACATAAGGGTGTTTATTTTATTGTTATTTTACAAATAACACAATAATAATAGACAAAATTAAAATGTCACAGTCCAACGTCGGATTTTTGGTGTAGGATCTGGCAACCCTCGACACCGGAAGTGCTCATTCTCCGAAAGCTGCGCGGGAAAGGCTTGTGTTTGGGTGAAAGCGGGAGAGATACACGGAGCAACTGTGTTAAACAATTGTTACGACTTTTGCAACTTTAGTTGTCGAGGTAACTGGTGAGTTTTGAATTATTTGCACTGTCACTTCTTCATCTGTTATTGGTAAACATTACGTGCTGTTATGTTCATTTTCATCAAGAACTGTTGTGTTAGGTGAGTTGGTCCGTGTTACGCTGTAATATTCGTTTATTATCCAAGGTGATAGTTCTTTGTTCTGCATTAATGCTACTGTTTCACGGTTTACAAGAACGTTTATTAGTAGTTTTTAATAGTTTGTCTTTATGTCCATGAATTATGTAATTTTAAGCTAAAAATGTGTGGGGTTCGTGGCGTTTACTAGCATTGCTTTCAACTCCACCGTTTGTTAATACATCAGTGTTTTACTTTTGTGAAGTTTTTAAAGGATTTCCTCTTTTGACAGTTTTAGTTTGTCTTTTTCTCATGTTTTTTTTTCTCTTATATTCCTCTTGCCTTTATTTTTATGCATGATCAGAATATCTGTATCTCTTTATATCCTTGTCCATCAGGTGTCAGGATGAAGGTGGTAACTTGTGAGATTGCCTGGCATAATAAGGAGCCGGTGTACAGTATGGACTTCCAGCAGAGTGGTGATGGAAAGACACAGCGCCTCGCTACAGCTGGGGTGGACACCACAGTACGGGTAAGAGAGAGCCTCTGCCTTCACTTTATACAATATAGGTGTCTCTTAAGTTAACACTACCACAGATTGTAAGATGAGAGCTGTTTGTCTTTCAGATGTGGCGTGTGGATAAAGGGCCTGATGGGAAGGCGGTTGTTGAGTTTTTGTCTAACTTGGCACGACACACTAAAGCAGTGAACGTAGTGCGGTTCTCACCCACCGCTGAGGTTTTGGCTTCTGGAGGGGATGGTGAGTTTAAAGTCTGATCATTACCTGGGTCAGTAGGTTGAAATTGCTTCTAGCGCCTTTAAATGGTTTAATTAAATGTCCGTTTCTCAGATGCTGCAATCTTGCTTTGGAAACTGAATGACAATAAGGAGCCTGAACAAACCCCGATTTTTCAGGAGAATGAAGATGATCAGCTCAATAAAGAGAGCTGGAGTGTGGTCAAAACACTGAGGTCTGATTTTAGCTTCTTTCTTTTTTTTTTCCCCTTTTTTCTTAAAATGTCTTTTACTTTAAAAATGCATGAAATCAAAAATCATATTATCTGTTTTATAAATGAATGTTATTATTCTTGTGCACAATGCATCCATTCTAAGTTTTTTTTTTTTTTTTTTGGAGATTTGTAATTTTCAGTCAAGATGTTATAAATCAGTCTTCTGTCTGTTGATATATGCTGGATTTTTTTCAGTTATTTAAACCCAACCATTTTCTTACAATCAAATGCAAGCTCACATTCAAATGATCTCCCTTCATCCAATCAGCAACCAGTGCATAAAACCAAGTCCCCATCCTTTTTTTTTTTTTTTTTTTTTAATAAACCATTTCAATTGGACGTATATAAGAATATGTGTGTGTGTGTGTGTATATGTATGTGTATATATATATATATATATATATATATATATATATATATATATATATATATATATATATATATATATATATATATATGCTACTTCCATTTAATTGCAACTTTAAATTATTTATTTTTGAAACATATCTTGGAAACTCATATTGTTGTCTGTGTTTGTTAGGGGACATATTGAGGATGTATATGATATCTCATGGACCAGCGATGGGAACTTCATGGTTTCGGGCTCTGTGGACAACACTGCCATCATGTGGGATGTAAACAAGGGTATGAAACCTGAAGCAAGACTATGGAATTGCATGCATATTTTAGCTTTTGTGAAAGTGATATGTGTTCTAAATCATGACGGTGAATAGTTTTTTAGTAAGCAGAACTTTATGAAATGTTTTGTGGTTATTGAATTCAGTGTCTGGTTTGTTTGCAGGTCAAAAGATGTGCATTTTTAATGATCATAAGAGTTACGTGCAAGGAGTAGCATGGGACCCACTTGGACAGTACATCAGCACATTAAGCTGTGACAGGTTAGTATGTTGATTTTAATGGCTTAAATTCATGCCATTACAGATTATCATAGACAAGAGTCGTATAATGAGAATTTTAGTGTAAACTTTGTTTACATGGTTTTGTATACTGACAGCATGTAAAATCTGTGTGTCTTAGGGTTATGCGTGTGTACAATGCTCACAACAGGAAAAAAGCTCACAGTGTGAGTAAGATGACCTCAGCTGCCGCTGCAGATGGAGAGGTGAGTGTCACTGGTATCTTCAGCTGACCTTTATTTTACAATAAAGCTGATATTTATTAAAGGAGTCCTATTATGCTTTTTCACGTTTTGAATTTTAGTCAGTGTGGAGTGTGTATGTTTGGGCATAAAGATCTACAAAGTTACAAATCTCAAAGTCCTCTCCAAAGGGAGAAAAATCCCTTTTCAAGAACTACAACAAATGGCTCGTTTAGACTAGAGCGCTGTTTTCCAGGTTTTGTGATGTCACAAAGTGGCCAATTAGAATATCATTAAAATAATTTCCGCCTGCGGAAATTTGAGTGGTTGAGAGGTGGGGAGGGGCGAGGTCGTGGTAATAACACTTGGTTGAGTGCATCAGACAGACGAAGAAGTGCTGCTGTAGCGTCAAGTTTACGCAAGTTATTACACATACACCTGAATAATTATTTATGTAAATATGTATGTTACAGTTATGAAAACGTTTTTATAATAAACTGCTGACAGTACAATACTGGACAATGATGTAATCTATAGAATTTACACTTCAATTATGAGACTACAGTGTTTCCCATACATTGAGTGCGGGTGTTTTTATATCACTGTATTTCTGAAGGAAACCGACTGTCTTCAGAAAATTGGATGTCATTTTCATTTCATCTTGCATGTAATGTCTGATAAAGCGGCATTTGTGAGCAGAGCGCTGCGTTATCAGGGAAACCTCGATCTCTGCCATTTGCATGTATATTCCACCACAAAATTAAATCTGTGGGAAACACTGGACTATGGTATAAATAAATTCAACTGTATAACTGTTTCACTGCAATTCATGTTATAATGTTAGAATTAAAGAACAATAAACATAATACACGTGCACTTATCTGTACATAATAAATGCAGTTATTTTTAAGCGGGTGTTGACATCCTATCTAAAACGTGATTTAGCCAAAAAAAAAACAATAACGTTTCCACTCTAATATGTCTTGCAATATCCGTGCGTGCAAAGGTTCTGCGCAATCCTCTTGTTCAATATTCTTGGGGTCTGAATCCTGCTCAAATTGATATGGCAATATTGACGCCATCCTTAACTAAACTGGAGCAGCCGGAACTTGCTGCTTTGACAAGGGGCGGGGTAGTACTGAAACACCGTCTAAGCTGTTCACCATTCACAACGCACTGGGATGGCTAACCAATCACAACAGATTTTGTTTTATGGAAGGCGGTCCTTCATCAAACCTGGAACTAATCGAGCTGTTTTGGCCAGGCTGGGGAGAAAAGTATTGCAATAATGTAAATTATGTGAAAAATGTGTTTTTTAAACCACCAAGCATGAGAGCATGTTCAAGTACACCTCAAAACAAAATCAAGACTTTGTAAAAGAGCATAATAGGACCACGTTAAGAGATTGTCCACATCAGACAATAACAGGTTTTATTTTTTTTTTATTGTTGTGATTTACTCACTTTTGTGCAGGTGAAGAACTACAGAATGTTCCATGATGACAGCATGAGATCTTTCTTCAGACGTCTTACATTCACGCCTGATGGGTCATTCCTCCTTGCACCAGGTGCAATTGTTTTTTGTTTTGTTTTTTTTTAACTTTTACATGTGTCTGTGTGTATACTCAATATGTTTATGTAATGTATGGGTGAGTAGTTATAACACTTTTAAATATGCTTTGTTAGCACTATTCAACATATTTATGGTGTGTATTTTTGGCCTGGTGTCCATGTACATTCCTTCTGTAGTAAATATGGAATCTATTTATTTACTCACTCATTTCTTTTATTTTCAGCCGGTTGTGTCGAGGCTGGAGAGAATGTCACAAACACAACATACGTATTCTCCAGAAAAAGCTTTAAGAGGTTTGTGTTTTATTGGGTGGCTTTTATTTCCCTCTAAAACTTGATCTTTGTTTGTCTGTTCACTTGTAAAGCTATGCATTAATCACATATACACCCTTCAAATGACAAATGATTGGAGTCAATATGTTAAATATTTTTTACTTGAGGGGGAAGCATATTTTAACTCAGCAAGTAAGCTCTAAATTTATTAAAAGTGGCAGTAAAGACCTTTACCTTAGAAAAGATTTCAAGTTCAAATAAATGCTTGTGTTTTGAACATTATTATTCATTAGTGAGTCCTGAAAACATGTACCATGTTCAAATAGAAAATAGTTATTTAAAATTGAAATAATATCTCACAATATTGTGTTTTATTTAAATAGATGCATCCTTGCTGAACATAAGATTTCAAAAACATTTACAAAATCTTACAGAACCATAAAATGTTGTCTCGTGTATTTTTGGTAAATGAAAATGGTTTTCAATACCCAGCCCGACTGGGGACACCATCATGTCTTGACACAGTCTTGATTTGTGTTACCACGGTTAGTGTTTGACGTGTGTTTGTGTGTCAGGCCCATTGCTCATCTGCCGTGTCCATCTAAAGCGACACTGGCTGTGCGCTGCAGCCCAGTGTACTATGAGCTGAGGACAAAAACAGCTGAAGGTACGCACAATACCCTTCCCAAACTGTTGTTCTACTTATGTCAAATGCATGCAGTGGAAAGACAGTACTGTCCTTTTATGTTTCACAGGTGGTTCACTGAAGCCAGTGTCAAACACGTTTAATTTGCCATATCGGCTGGTGTTCGCGGTTGCATCTGAAGACTCAATCTTCTTTTATGACACACAACAGGCGCTGCCATTTGGATACGTGTCCAACATCCACTACCACACACTGAGTGATCTCAGCTGGTAAGTTGCACAGACTTGTTGGTGTTTTGGGCCTTTGTTGTTTTTACATGACTTAAGTTGTGCTTGTTCTAAATGGTGATAGCAGGAGGAAGATGCTTCAATCCACAAAATGTGTCCCAATCTAGGTGCATGTGGTAGCCTGAAATGACCAGGTATATTTGGAGTTACAAAAATGTGAAAATAATCAGATTCTTTAGAAATGCTTTGTTCATAATCCTGTAAGTAATAAAAAGTGTAATTTTATAAAATGTTATATTTTTATACGTCAATTTTATTTTGAAATCTCGTTATGAAAAAAACTGCTGTTCACATACACATTGGCCACAATTAATGGCACACTTTTATTCAATACTTTTCAACTTCATTTCGCCAAGATAACAACTCTGAGTCTTCTCCTATAATGTCTGATGAGTTTGGAGAATAACTGACGAGATCAGAGACCACTCCTCCATATAGAATCGCTGAAATGGCCTTTTCATGGTCATAGTGTACCTTTTTACAAAGTCTTGATTTGTTTTTGGGGGTGTACTAGAATAGGTTTTCATGCTTGATTGTTCCAAAAACGCGTCTTTCTGTCTTATAAAGGCCTAACAAAGGGGTTTTGGAACTGGGGTGGAAAAAAAACAATGGTTTCATCACGTTATTAAAGCAGCTCTTTTTTTTTTCTACTTTATCCTCTCTTGTGCAGCTCAACCAGGCCTTGTCTTTTTTTGTGTGTGTTCTGTGGGGAGAAATTATTTAAATGAGTGACATTTTGGCTTCACAATATCTGGAAGAAGCACACTGTAGTCTAAACGACCCTTTTTGTTGTTGTTCTTAAAGTCTTTTGTTAAAGAGAATATCTCCCTTTAGAGTGGGAGTTGAGTAACATTTCAGATATTTTTTTATTAAACAGCAACAATACACATTTCTGAAGGTGAAAAGATGAGAAAGCATAACAGGACCCCTTTAATTTTTCCCCCTTTTTGTTTTTGATGTTTGTTTTGAATCATTGTCCTCATGGAAAATCCAAACAAGGCTCATTATAAGATTTCTAGCAGTCAGTCACGTTTTTTTTTTTTTTTTTTTTTTTTTTTTAATCTGTTTGATAAAATCCATGATGCCATGCATCTGAACAAGATGTCCAGGACATCCAGCAGAAAAATAGTTTACAGCATTGAAGATACAGCAGTATATTTAATTGTACACATGGGCTTCTTTTTATCTCTGTGTGCATCTAACCCATTTTGAGTGTTTGCTGGCAAAACCCAAATTTTTTTAGTTTCATCTGACCATAAAACCCAGCCCAGTTAGAAGTTCCATTAGTGTCTGGCAACTAAATATTCTGGAGTTTGTTTTTGGATAAGAGCAGAGGATTTTTTTTTAAACCCTCCCAAATAACTTGTGGTGATGTAGGTGGTGTTTGATTTATTTATTTACTGTAGGCTTTTTGACCCCTAGACTCAACTGCACATCAGCCTGATTTGTTTTACTTCCTGGCCATTGTTTTTCTTTATTGGGAAACTCATAATTTATATGTAGCCAATGCAACCAAACCCTGCCATTTCTTGTGAGTCACAGATGAGTACAGAATAGGGCTGTGCGATATGGACAAAAAAAAACATATCGCGATTTCTTTGATCAATTTTGCGATTTCGATCTTAAACATGATTTTGATACACACAGACATGCTTTACAGTCATAAATGCATTCAGTATGAATTTGAAACATATCTCCAAAAGAAAACCAATTAGAGCTTTATCAAAACGTTGTAACATGTCTCTAGAACAGACATAATCAAAATAATCACTAAGTAAAGATGTGACAAAATGTAAATAAATAAATCCCGTGTCCAGGGATTTTATTTTTTTTTTTATTTTTTTTTCATGCATTGGTCATAGAGCTCATTGTAGCGGTGCCTCAGGTGTTGAAATATATTTGCTGCGCCAGGTTCACACGTACTCCGTCTGCAGTGTGTAGGCTACACAGTATGTGTTTACGGTGCAGAAGCAGCAACGAGAGCGCGTTATTGTAACGCGAAAGCATGTTAATATAATGCATGAGCGCGAATCTCTCCGCTCGCACGCGAATTTCCTTTACTCTGGCACAAAACCAGACGTACGTGCTCAGATACACGCTGCTCTCACCCGGAAAGAGTGCGCGCACTTAAAACCTGTCTCTCCTCTCGTTCAAACTGTGTTAAGTCCACTCACAAATCTCTCTATGCTCATGTGCTAGATATTAATTATTTTCACACCTTCTCTGTTCACATCTTTTACCACGTGCAGTGTGAACGCTCTGATCCATTAACATGGGCTTGGAAAAAAAACAGAGTGTGTGAACCTGGCGTTACGTAGGCATATGCCCAGTCTGTTCTGTTCTCGCACTCCATTTAGGCACGCTGCATTCTGACTGGTTCAGATAGCATACTGCAGGAGGTCATGCTATAAAGTGATTTAGAAATCGTGGATGCTCAAATCGTGATTTTATGATGATTTCAATTAATCGCACAGCCCTAGTACAGAATATGTTCTTTTATCTTTTGAGATGGTCTTTTATCTGTGATGAAATACATGGCAGTTGACCAGCCAGTGTTATTATTCAAGTTATAGAAAATGCAGACATCAAGAGTCTAGAGTAATTTTGAGATTAACTATTATTGACTAACACATTTGCTGTTATGGATGTTGTTCCACAGGTCTCGTGATGGCTCCTTCTTAGCAGTGTCATCTACTGACGGCTACTGTTCCTTCGTGTCGTTTGAGGAAGGGGAGCTGGGCACTCCATTGAAAGAGCGACCTCCACTGGAGATGGTGACTCCATCCTCTACTAATGAGAAGAAAGGCAAGAGACCCTCAGCTAACGGCAGGACTGCTTCCCCAGTCCCTCGCCAGGCCAACACACCTTCTGCACAGGAAAAGGAGAAAGAGGGATCTGCTGGCCCCGCATCCTCCAAGACCCCCAGTGTATCTGGTCCAGAAGAGAAACGCACACCTCAAGCACTGAAAACCAAACCTCAGCCTAGAAGGATCACACTCAATACCCTGGAGGGCTGGGGCAAACCCAGCACCCCCAAATCACCGGCAGCTGCCCCCAGTACAGCCCCCAACACACCCAAATCGGCTCCATCCACCCCTGGAACCAGCAGAGGACCCCTTACACCTCTTACAGCCCCTAGCACTCCCCTGGGACCCCTCAACTCCAAAAATACCACAACTCCAAAAGGACCAACTCCTCGGTAGGGTAGCACATCTGTGGTATGATGTGATGTAACATTGTTTTTTTTAACCATATGCTCACATTCACTTTGAAGGTTATTAAGATTTTTTTGTTGTTGTTTAAAGGATGCATTAAATGGATTAAAAGTGACATTGAAGACATTTATAATGTTTCAAAATATTTCTGTTTCAAATTTTCTTTTGAATTTTCTGTTTAAAGAATCATGAAAGAATGTTTCAGTTTCCACAAAAATAATAAGCAGTAAAAGTGTTCAAAATTGATAAGACAAAATGTGTCTTGATCACCAAATCAGCATATTAGAATGATTTCTGAAGGATCATGTGACACACGGAAGACTGGAGTAATGGCTGCTGAAAATTCAGCTATGCCAACACAGGAATAAATTACATTTTCAAATACATTAAAATAGAAAAGAGATCATATTTCACAATATTACTGTTTTTACTGCATTATTTACTGAAAAAAAAAAATTCAATCTTGGTGAGCATAAGACTTTTTTTCAGACTTAACTTTTTCGGACCCAAACTTTTGAACAGTAGTGTTTCTGACAACGAATTTGTGTCAGTAATTTTACAATTTCAACAGAATTTCTCAGTTTCTTGATCTGACTGTCGTGGCAACCCATGTATGTATCCCTGAAATTATATAGATTTAGTGTCACAGCCTAATCCATGACCTGAGCAGTAAAGATGATGTGCACAATAGATCAAGTATGTACTTGTTTTCTTTCAGACGAATTTCACTGACTCCGGTTGTCTCCAAATCCCCCACTTTTGTCACACCATCTTCCACAGAGAAAGCCAAACATGGTTAGTAGACCCATGCTTTTGCTTTTTATGTAAGTTTGGAATTTTTTTTTTTTTTTTTAAGCTGCTGTTTTTCAGTGTTTGCTTAAATATTCATTATTTTTTCTTTCTTTCAAAAAAGCATTAGTTTTTCCATCTCATTTTGAGTTGCCTAAAATACTATTTTGTATTTAACCTTATTTGTTCATATTTTGCCGTCATTACTTTGGTAGCTTTTTGTGTAAGAAGCATGTAAATTAATTGTTGTTGTTTGTATATTTGTGTGCACGGTCTTGACGGTCATTTACAAATATTTGTTCATCACAGAGAGACCATCTCCCCCCAGCGACCCAGCATGCAAACCTCCTGAATCCAAAAGGTCCAAGACTGATGTTACCAGTGGTTCTGCCCAGACCAGTGAGCACAAAGTGGACACCGAACCCAGCGTCAAACCCCAGGAACCATAAACACTGAATGTGGTTCTTTGTCCCTCTTTATTAGTGCACTCATAAACCAATAACTGAAATATGATCCCATGGACATATGGAGTTACATACTACGTTTCTGAAACTCATCTTCGCTTTCATTTTCAATGTTTGTTAATTTTCTATTTGAAGAGAAGAAAATACATGTAATTATTCTTCATAACCATCTACTTCCTCGTGACTGAAATTCCTTTTTTGTTCTTATGGACAGAAATATTTTACTATTGTATCATCTGTTTGAATTTTCTTCATAAAGATTCTTAAGAATGGGGAGGTTATTTGAAGTCAAAAGAAAAAACTGTATACAATGGATTGCAATGTGTTGTAAAGATTTGCTTGAACATTTTGCAAGATTCTTTTAAAAAAAAGCGCTAAAAGACTTGGTTTTTGTTGCATTGAGATTGATTGAGATGGAGTTGTATAGCATATTGTCAGTCAAGATTTATATTATGTTGTAGGAAGTTGTGTTATTGTACAACTTGTATTTTATTGTCTTTTACAGTAACAAGCTCTGTGTTAAGTGAATTATGTGAACTTGAATTCACCATCACAAATGCAAACAAACTAATCCTAAATCCTAAATTAGCAGAACTCAAAAAAAGAGAAAGAGATTAAGTATTTAGTAGGACTTTAAATTTTGATTTAAATTTGATTTAGTATGGAGCCCCCAAAAGTTCAAATTTATTAATGTTTTTTTTTTTGGCCACCAGCTGCTATACATACTATAGTGCATCTTTTCCACATGGACTGCACCAGTTTTCCACCAAGGCAATTGCAAGTTTTTGAACATGGGAGGGCACAAGATTATATGTGGTTTGACATTGCAAGGATGATCAGCTGTTTTAGGCATCTTGTTATGGACATTGCAGTTTTTTTGCTCTGTCCACACCTGCAGTCGTCATGTTCTCCTTACAGCAGAAGTATGGCATGTTCAGCTGGTGCAAGTGCAATAATTGTTTGTGGTCCATTGAACAAGCATGTAAAACCTTGTTTAAACCGTTTCCAATAATGTTCTGTAAAGCTTTAGATTTTACAAAATTATTTTAAAAATACAGAATCCTTTATATACACACTGATCACCCAACAACAATAAAACCACCTGCCTAATCAGGTCTGATGCATCGAGGCATGGGCTGCGTTCAGCCCCGACAAAACGTTGCAAAACGTTTTTTAAACGGAAACGGTGGCGTGTTGAACACCCTGTTGTGATGACGCAAGCGTTGCAACTATGGCAGCTGAGAAGGCCATTCTCTGTGTTCTTTTTGAAGAATTTTCGGAGCCTGATGATATTGATATAAATATTTGTTTAATACTGCAAAGTACCCTCGATGTTACAGTCACTGCCCTTGCCGTCCAGAATGAAAGAGAACATCCCAATCGAGTGAAGGGATTTGTGGAAACTGTGGTCCCTAATTATTGTGATCCAACATTTGCCTCGCATTTCAGGATGAAAAGACAAACATTTCAGGTGAAGGATAATCCACTTCTTACCTCCGAGACTGTGTTATGATCTATATGACCTTATTATTTTTATTGTGAGTAGGCTATCATTATTGACGATCACTGTTGTACTATACTTTTGTGATATTTACCATTATATAATCAGATGAGTATAAAAAAAAGTTTATGAAAGTGTCACTCCACAATACATTATCAAAAATATATAAAAATGTATAGTATGTTTGTTACATTAATCAGTGTCTAGCACACCTTCCTAAGGAACGAAAATAGACCAGAAGACATTGCAATTACAAATAAATATTTAGACAGACTTAAAGAAGTTCTAGATCTATACTTGTGCTCTTATTATTTAAGTTATTTTGCCTTTAATGTAAATAAACATGTGCAAACAATATACTTGCTCTTGTGAATTTATTTTGTTGTTAATTACATTTATTTACAAATTCCTATATAGCAGTAGGTGCATCAGTGTGTATACAACAGACATAGCAAGATTTGTGTCAGCTTATTTACAGCATCATAGCGATGTAGAAATCTCTACTATAAATATTGCACATACTTTTCTACAGGCTCTCTGTGAGAAAGTTGGTCCTCTCCTGATAAATGTAACCTTGGACACCCCCAAAAAATTGCTGTGCTCCATTTGGTTGTTGGCAAACCAAGAGAGCTTCAGGGGTGTTGCAGACCAGTTTGACATGTCAAAAGGAACCCTTCATTATATCTTTTCTGACATTTGCAAGGTCCTTTGTACACTAAGAAATGAATACATTCGATGGCCCAGAGAGGAGGAGTCTGCAAGCCTGGCAAATGGCTTTCAGGATAAAACTGGCTTCCCTGGAGTCATTGGAGCAATCGATGGCACACACATTCCCATCCCAGCACCCACACTCCACAGAAACAGTTACATTAACAGAAAGGGACATGCAAGTATTCAACTCCAAGCAGTGTGTACATCACAGATGATGTTCCTGGATGTGTACACTGGTTGGCCAGGGTCTGTGCATGATGCTAGGGTATTTCGGAACCGCCCATTATATGGCCATCTCCAGGATCCAATGAGAAGTGACTACCACCTGCTTGGAGACTCTGCATACCCGCTCAGCACATCTCTCATTACACCATACAGAGATAATGGGCACTTATCAAGAAGGCAAAATTTTTTTTAACACACTCCACAGCTCAACCAGAGTTGTGATTGAAAGGGCATTTGGCCTTCTAAAGGGGAAATGGAGACGTCTGAAGTACTTGCCCATGGAAGACCTTGAAAAAGTACCAGTAGTTATCACAGCTGCATGTGTTCTGCACAATTTCCTCTTGAGGGAGGAAGGCCACCAAATGGAGGATTGTGAAGAGGTGGATGGAAACGATGACAATGACTGTCAAGAAGGACACCCTAAAAATACTTAAGGTCAAAGAAAAAAGGGATGATATTGCTTCATTTTTGGTGGAGGGTGATTAAAGTTTCTGTTTAATGTTTTTGTGTTCACCTAAGTTTTCAGAGGTTTTTGTTTCATAAAAGAATGGAAATAAAATATTGAATAATAAAAAAATAAAAAAATAAAAAATCATTAAGGTGAGGTGATTGTTTAATGGCATGATGTACAGTATACTGAAGGAAACAAAATAGAACCTAAATATCAGCAGAATATGGCAAAAGGAGAAAACACAAGTTTCTATTTCTCCTTCAAAGCAGAAACAAATTCTTTTAAGATGTTGTTACGTTCACTTGCCACTTCCACTGCTTGCTTTTGCAGGGCCATGAGCTCTGACATCTGCCTCCTCTGCTCAGTGACATACTGCTCAAACCACTCAGGTGCTTCAGACTTGTGCTTTCTCTTTTTGCCATGTTCTGCTGATGGCTTAGGTCCTGAAGTTGATGGTCCCGAAGTTGATGGTCCTGAAGAAGATCGTCCTGAAGTTGATGAAGATCCTGAGTGGAAAGAAATATTAAACTTGGTGGCCTAAAAATGGCAATGATCAAGGCAGCAAACATCACTTTCCTCCAAATACATTTTGCAGTTCTACTGTAAGTTAGAATCATGTGCCAACAAAGCTACATTAAACATCCAGTTAACCCATCTTCTAATTAACCGAGTCACATAATCGACATCTGTCAAATAAAGCTGTTAGTAACACTAATAAGTTATACAGTAAAAGTAGATGACAACATTGGAGCTACTTTGTATCCAACGTGAATGCAATTGTGAGTCCATTATATGACATCACTGGGTGATTGAATTAAAACTTACAAATAAGATCCAATAATGTATACGATTTTTATAAAAGCATGAATATAACATGCACTCAACTCATCTGATGTGCTAATTCATGTTGATGAAAAAAAAAAAAAAAAAACTGACAGAAAAGATTATCACCAGCAAAAGATGACACGATCAAGACTGGTTCCACACTAGGATCATCAGCCAGGAGGTCCTCCATTGATGAGGAAAAAGACCCAGCTGCTGGCACCACTCCCAGTCTTCTTCTTACTGTCCACTATTGTTTTGTATCTAATAATAGAAACCCAGAAATAGCAAATGTCTTCAAGTGGCCCTACTCCCAAAATTATGCAAATGCCAGTATCAAAACAAACCTGTGTTTTAACTGCCTGAACTTATTGTCACATGCCTCTGCTCCAAAGTCATATCCTTTTGCCAGCATTTGTGCAGCTACCTTTTTCCACACTTCTACTTTCTTTAATACAGGAGATTGAAAGTCTTCAGCCATTTGCTTTGTCAGAGAAATTAGAAGCAATGTTGCATTGTGCGTCCATGGCTTAGTATCTATAGCACACATTTAAATAGATAAGTCACAGAAAATATATAAACGGAAAAATTGTGCTAGGAATGAACAATGTACCTTTATGCATTAGTTGGGGGTTTGACACTGGTACCCACTTTGGAACACAGACAGGTGATGGTCCAGCAACCGACAAATTAAGTGGTGCAGTAGTCTGAGACAAATTAAGTGGTGCAGTAGTCGGAGACAAATTAAGTGGTGCAGTAGTCTGAGACAAATTAAGTGGTGCAGTAGTCGGAGACAAATTAAGTGGTGCAGGAGCCAACATCTGTGGTGCAGGAGCCAACTTCTGTGGTGCAGGAGCCAACTTCTGTGGTGCAGGAGCTGGGGGCAAATGCAGTGGTGCAGCGGGAATGTGTAGGCCTAGTGGAAGTTGACTAGGTCCATTTGATGCACTAGCCTGTTCCAAAGGGATTGCTGAAACAAATGAAAGCACATATCTTACCAAATTCTGACTGAAAACACATCTATTTTATCTCCTGGTAGCTAATCAATTCTAATTTAAATTATTTTATTTCTAGTTCTTAATTTTTAAATACCTTGTATTAATTATCATTCTCATTTTTTGTAAAGCACTTCATTACCACTGTGTATGAAATTTGGTATATAAATAAACTTGCCTTGCAATGAAGTGAAAAATATAAACAACTACATCATCATGGTGATATGCTATATTTTACTATAAAACTCTTACGGCAAACATGTCTTCTAATGTCTTCAATTGTTGCATATACCGAGCTGCAGCGGACACATTTGTAAACTACTTTACTAGGACCCATTGTGCGAGGTGTCTCTTTAATACCGCGTGGTTTATATACATGCTGCCGCTGATTGGGCCGACATTTCTGACACACCCACCAAACAAGAGAAAACGCATCTCAAACCCGTTGCACACCGTTGCACACCGTTTCCAGGAAACGTGTCGTTCAACCCGGATAACGTAGCAAAACGTTGCGCACCGGTGTGAGCTTGAACGTGCCCATGGACTCCACAAGACCTCTGAACATGTCCTGGGGTGTCTGGCACTAAGACATTAGCAGCAGATCCTTTAAGTCCTACAAGTTGCGAGGTGGTGCCTGCATGGATAGAATTTGTTGGTCCAGCACACCCTATAGAGCAGATGTGGCCAGCGTCAGTCCTGGAGAGCAACAGTCCTGCAGAGTTTTGTTCAAAACTTGATAAAAACTCACCTTCCTGCTAGTAACCCTTAGACCTTGATTAGCTTGTTCAGGTGTGTTTGATTAGGGTTGGAGCTGAGGTCTGCAGGACTGTGGCTCTCCAGGACCGACGTTGGCCACCCCTGCTAAAGATGCTAAATCGGATTGAGATCTAAGGTTTTTGGAAGCCAAGCCTTGAAAACTTTGATATGTTCCTCAAACCATTCCTGAACAATTTATGCAGTGTGATGTGCATTTTCCTAATGAAAGATGCCACTGCCATCATGGAGCACCATTGCTATGAAGGGGAGTACGTGGTCTACAACGATGTTTAGGTAGGTATTATTTGTCAAAGTTACATCCACATGAATGCCAGGAATCAAGGTTTCTGAGCAGAAAATTGCCCAGAGCATAACACTTCCTCCGCCAGCCTGCTGTCTTCTCATAGTGCATTTTGCTGCCATCTCCTCCCGAGGTAAACGATACACATGCACCCAGCCATCCATCTGATCTAAAAGAAAACATCATTCATCAGACTAGACGATCTTCTTTCTTTGCTCCATGGTCCAGTTCTGACACTCACATGCACACTGCAGGCACTTTCAGTGGTGGTAGCGGTGACATCTTTTATCATGGCCAGCATAAAGTTGTTCAGCAATTTGAACTACAGTATACCTCATCTGTATGTTTGGACAAGACGGGCTAGTCTTCGCTCCCCACATGCATCAAAGAGCCCATGACCCTGACGCCTTTTCACCTGCTGGTAGGTTCTAACTACTACATACCAGAAACAACCCACAATAGTTGGCGTTTTGGACCCAGTCATGGACTCTCAGTTTGGACTCTCTCTTTTTAAAGATATTTCACCATAGTAAATGGATTTATTTTAATTTTCTTTGTTACATACTACATAAGAAATCAAAATCAAATACAGTAACCACAGTTAACACCATCTCCCAAGATGTAATATGCACTTGCAAATATTTAAGGGAAAAAGGAAGTTTCAGCATATCATGCAGGTTGAATAATGCAAGAGTTTTGTGTAAGGGAACATTTACATTTAGTCATTTTGCAGACGCTTTTATCCAAAGGGACTTACAATTGGGGGATACATAAAGCAATTCTTCTTAAAGAGGCAAACAGACAGGAAGTGCTTGTAATACCAAGTTTTAGGCATTGTTCAAATAAGTACAAGCTACAAAAGAGAAGGAATACAAAAAGAGAAAGACCTTTTTTTATTTTCTTTAATGATGAAGTCAAGTAGCTTCGAAAGAGATGAGTTTTCAGCTGTTGCTTGAAAATTGTCAGGGATTGATCATTCTGGATAGGGGTGGGTAGATCATTCCACCAGCCAGGAATGGTGAACGAGAATGTTCTGGAAAGTGATTTTGAGCCTCTCTGTGATGGTACCACGAGGCGTCGCTCACTAGTGGATCTCAGACTTCTGGAGGGGATGTAGATTCGTAGTAGTGAGTGGAAGTAGGGTGCTGAGCCTGTGGCTGTTCTATATGTAAGCACCAATGTCTTGAACTTGATGCAAGACGCAGCCGGTAGCCAGTGCAAAGAGATTAAGAGATGTGTAACATGGGCTCTTTTGGGCTCGTTGAAGATCATTTGTGCCAATGCATTCAGAATCATTTGAAGAGGGTTGTTTGTGCTTGATGGAAGTCCAGCCAGAAGAGCATTGCAGTAGTCCAGCCAAGAAATGACAAGGGCCTGGACAAGAAGTTGTGCATTATGCTCCATTAGAAAGGGCCTGATCTTTCTGATGTTGTGCAATGTAAACCTGCAAGATCGAGCAGTCTTTGCAATGTGGTCTTTAAAGGTCAGCTGGTCATCAAAGGTTACACCAAGATTTCTGACCGAAGTTGATGGGGTAATTGTAGAAGAACCTAGCTGGATGGTGAAATCATGCTGTAGAGTTGGAGTGGCAGGGAAGACAAGAAGCATAGTCTTTGCCAGGTTGAGCTGTAGGTGATATTCTTTCATCCATGCCGAGATGTCCCCCAGGCAGCCTGAGATCCATGCAGCTACCGTTGGATCATCTGGTTGAAATGAAAGATAGAGCTGTGTGTCATCAGCATAGCAATGGTAAGGAGAAGCCATGTGCCTGTATGATGGGACCTAGAGATGTCGTGTATATGGAGAAGAGAAGAACTGATCCCTGAGGAACCCCAGTGACCAGTTGATTTGCTTTGGATACCTCCCCTCCCCAAGCCACCCTGAAAGACCTACCAGTGAGATAGGATTCAAACCATAGAAGTGGAATCCTTGTGATGCGAGGGCAGACAGGATGATCTGATGATTGACAGTGTCAAAAGCAGCAGATAGTTTCAGAAGAATAAGAACTGATGATTTGGAATCAGCTATTGCAATCTGCAGGGCTTATACGACTGACAGTAGTGCAGTCTCAGTGGAATGGCCACTCCTGAAACCTGACTGATTAGCGTCCAGCTTGTTGTTCTGTGAAAGAAACAATGATACCTGGTTGAAAACAACTCTTTTGAGGGTTTTCGCTACAAATGGAAGGAGAGAGACAGGTCTGTAGCTATCTGTAAGTGAAATGTTTAATGTAGGTTTTTTGAGCAGTGGGGTTACTCGAGCCTGCTTGAATGCAGTGAGGAAGGTGCCTGTGAGGAGAGATGTGTTGATGTGTGTGAGTGCTGGTAAAAGTGTAGGAGAGATTGCTTGGAGAAGGTGTGAAGGGATTGGGTCTCGTGAGCATGATGTAGGATGGCTGGAGAGGAGAAGTAGTGATACTTCTGCCTCAGTGAGGGGACAAAAGGAGAAGATGGAGGTTTTAGCAGTGGGTGTGGTTGACTTGAAGTACTGTGTTTGGGGGGCTGAGAATTGACTACTGATTGTTCTAGTTTTGTCTGTGAAAAATGTGGCAAAATCATCAGCTGTTATAGAAGTGGTGGGAGGTGGTGGAGGGGGACAGAGAAGAGAATTGAAGGGAAAGGATCCGTGACTTCATGGAAATAATTTGTCATCTCATTTGACAGTTCTGTTGCAGTAAAGTAAATATGGACTTGTTTCTTTGTTTACCAGTGTCAATTACATATATGCACCACTGAAGATGTCATTAAAATAACCGTATAACCATCAGACAAACAAACACAGGCAATATACAATAACAGTCTAGTGTCTAGTGTGCTGTTTCACATGCCTAATAAAGAAACATGAATGAAAATTAGGGGTGGATTCAGTCAACAAAACCACATTGGTTTCCTCTCAAATAATTCCAGATTGTGTTGTTTTTTTAATAAAAGGTACACAGTTCAGCACTGCGTTAAAAAAATACAAGTTTATTTGAGCATTTTCCTCTTCATTAATTTGGCGAAATATACGAAAATGACAATAGATTTGAACAACCATGCATACATTGCACAATGCATTAATAAATAATAACCTTAACTGTGACAATCTATCGACACATTAATCGTGCAGACAAACACGAGAATGTGAAGCTTCATATGTCTTATGAGGGGACAAAATGAAAACGAGTCGAAGCGAAACAATATTTTCGCACTGTTGTCCTTTTTCATATTGATAAACTTGACACTAAGTAAGGTAACGCTGACGTCAACAACCTATCTTCATGTAGGGAAAAAGTAGGGAAAACAGCAAGGTGAGTGACAGCTTCAAGGGCCAATGGCGTTGTCCGCAGTAGCTGTTCTTTAATCATTCGACCAATAGGTATCGAGGAAGGGAGGGGCTGAGGCAATTGGGCGACGAGGCGAAGTTAGGTTGACGAATGGAAACCAACAGAGGACTACGAGTTAAAAATTGGATTATTTGATCATCTGACTGGCTTTAACGTTACATGAATGGACTTGGAGCACGTTAAAGGGAACCCACGGATGATACTGTTGATTTTGGAGCCCGCCATTTCGTTTCGATGTGCTTCGGGGAGACCCCCGCGTATTGCACACATAGGTGGCGCGACAGATTAGCTGCGGCGTGCTGAGACCGAGTTCAAGAATCACAAGTTGCACGCGCGAGAGGAAGATTCTTCCGCGCGACTCTTACTGCTGGCCGCCGAGAAATTTGGATGCTCGGATCTCCTATTATGACGTTGTTGACTCAAGCGCAGTTACATCTGATGAAAGAGGCCCTAAAGTACCTGGCGAAATAATAATTTCATATTAATGGATGGCAGCCACTGCATGTTTGACAAGAGTGAGAGGATTCAAGACATTTGTCACTCGATTGATTTCTGTGTGATTGTGTGTAACGTTAGTTCAGTTCTCAGGACAACCAGGCTATTGAAAAACTTAGCGTCTATGCTTCCGGTTTTTTTTATTTTTTTGGTCATAATTTGAATTATTAACAGTGGTCGGGATTGACATGGCATTTGATGGTGGAAGTTGCACCACTGTCTTGAACTCAGTATCTCATAGAGTTGCTGTCCTTCACGTTTGAGAGGATGTGATGAAAATATCCGGCACACCTTGAGCACCAAAGATGATGGACTTTGTTGTAAAATACTTAAGCTAGTAGTCGAGATCATCTTCAAATGGATGTTTGAGACCTGTCTTATTTATTCATAATATTATTAATTACGTTTACTACTTGCATAACCGTATTGAGGATTTGCTGTGCATGTCCTTTGAATGTTCAACCGATGCTAAAACTTCTCTCAGAGCATCTCTGATTTCAGAAACGTCTCAATGTCGGCGGATGAAGCAAAGTTAAAAAGTTCTGCTTTTAACACATAGGAGGAACTATTATAAGCAATCTGCACTGAAAGTAGAAGTGTCTTAAGAAAGAAATCTGTTTAAAAAAAAAAAAATGACAAGTGAATGCACCTACAGTGCTCAGTATGACACTGATGACACCTTTCGCACTTCTAAACTCTCTGCGGACGAGCAGCGTGAACGCGCGGGGTACGTGAACGGCGGCTGCGCGCCCGTCGCGTCTTCTAACTTCTTCGAGGTCATCGGCGGCTCTCTTTACCGCAGAAAGTTGGAGAAGGGTTTCGTCCAGTACCGGGAGGTGCTGGCAGAAGATAAGCGACTCCAGTCCGTAGCCACCTTCCACGAGAAAGGACCCGGCAAGTCGCACCACACCCTGGAGGACACATACAGACTGGTGGCCGAGCACTATTGGTGGGAAGGTTCGTCATTTTGTCTTATAATATTATTGTTTGTTATTTATTTTTTACAACCGATAAATTGTTTAAATGTCTGTTTTGATTTAGTTTTAGATATGAACTTAGTTCACAGAATGAATATTTACGATAATATGAGTTATAATGTTACCAGTAATTATTTATAACATTTATATTTGAGCTTAATATAAGCATTTATGTATTTCTGAGATGGACGTGACTATTTGCGATGCAACAAAGTTTATGCAAACGAGCAGTGCGTCAACAGTGAGAGTGCAGACAGTGGTCTACCACCTGACAGTTAAAATCCGGCGCCAGAGACCTTTAGCTTCTTAAATGTTGTCAGTATGTGAACGGGGCATTACGCTTCAAATGGTATGTGATTCTAAACTGACAGTGAATGAACAGGTAGGGGACTCTTCATTACTAAAACTGTGGTAAACTTGGAAGTTGATCGTGTTCTATTTATATGTTTGTCCTGCTGACTGATGCTAATATGTCAGTCACAAAGGCGTGTCATTTTCTGTTTATCCAATGTTATAAAGTGGCACAGAGATGACATACAATTTCACACGTGACTTACAAGCACAAGAAACAATGTATCAAGCACTCAAAAGGTCACATTGTTGAGAAAATGTTGCAGCTCACAGAAAACAAGACATGCCCTAATTGTCAGTGTCTCTGATGTAGCTTTTTCCCCTCACAGAACCTCTGATCTGAGAGGTTGAGGTGCATTAGAGTTGCCTTGTCTAGAGATGACTATTATGCAGCAGCATCTTTATGGAGTATTTTAAGGTGGCACAAATCTCCCTCAGGGAGATCTCCAGACTTCTTATGATGTTTATAATACTTAAACTGCTTTTGCAATGTCAGATATTCATTTAGTTATGCTTTGTATTAGATGATAGCTTTGTGATTGAGCGTCTGGGCTGTTAACTGAAAGGTTGTTGGTTTGATTTGAAGATGAAGCGATTGATCACTTAAGACACTTAACCTTGGGTTATTCCAGGAGCACTGAACCTGTTATTTGTGTACTAAAAGCTTTGGCTAAATGCCTACTTGCTGAATTACTGAGAGGACGTCATTGATCGAGAGGTAAAATACACTGGCCAAAATAATCCTCAGAACTGCCTAATGGTTCAGATTATTGTTTGAGCTCCAGATTTATAGCTATATGCTAACTAAACTTGTAGATTCCTGACAGTAATGATTCCTGACCGTTGAGTATTCAGCTCAGTGTACAATGTGTTTATTTAAAGGACTGTCCCTCTGGAATAATGATCTGTCACCTGACCAGTCATAAAAGTTCATGGATTATACCTTCTGGGGTTCAAACCCACAAACTTTCATTTAGATTTTTAACCTCTAATGGCGCTTTTCCACTGCGTGGTACGTCTCGGCTCAGTACGGCTCAGTACGGCTGCAGGGGCTGGCGCTCTCCCTCGTGGTCTTTCTCACCATCTCCGCTGTTTTCTTGGTAAAAACTACATGGTGTGAAAAAAGAAATTCAAAGCAGTTTAACATAAGGCTGCAACATAGCAACGTGAAAAAAATGAAGGGGTATGACTGCTTTTTAGAGGCATTGTATGTATGTGTGTGTATATATATATATATATATATTAGTCATGAGACGATTTTAATTGAGACACTTAAGTTTTCATTTTTTTAAATGTATTTTTATCATTGATTGTTTTTTTGTTGTTGTTGTTTTTTTTCCTGAAGGATGACTCATTCTTCCTCAAATCTGACGAAGATTTTGTACTTTGCTTTATCAACCACTTCTGTGCAGAACACCTCATAATCTTTTTTTTTTTTTTTTCAAATACAAAAGTGAACATTTCTGCTGGAGAACTATCTGCCCACGCAGCTTTGTGTAGGGATTTAATTTGGTGCTCATCTGCTTGTTGGTATGTAGTATGCATCATCAATTTTTTATAAAAAAGAAGAAAAAAAAATCCATTTCAATTTCTGTTACCACACCATTCAGTGGCAGTCCTGGTGTCTCTCAAAAAATGTTTTCATGCTGTGAAAGAAGAAAGTATGGTCAAAATATTTGGTGTGTAATGTTACAATTATTGCCTCAAACTTGAAGAGCATTTACAGTACATGACATACATGATCTTTTCTAACATTGAATGCTTTCTATAAATATTATAAATATATTACTAAGTTTTTTCATTATAAAATAACAGTAAAAAATTGTTTGCAACAAAAATTACACATGGTTTTGCAACAAATAAAAAAGGTTATTACAGTTAAAATATTTTGCTACACTCACCATAGTTTAAGCATGCTGTTTGTAGTAAAAACCGTAGTTATACAAATTGTAATAATAAAAAAAAAAAAACATTTCATTTCTCGGTGATCCGACATTTGTCAATTTTAATTTAAATATTATACTTAATTTAACTGCCCAATTTCAATTCATCACTTTATTCATTTGCATGCATGAAATGAATGTAAAATAACCTGCCAAAATTTACATAACCTCAAAGCCGCAAGCATCATAATTTAAGATGAATAAATTTATGTTGTTTATTTGTTGTATGGCTTCTGCCATTAGTCGTTGCTTGCCATCATTCAAGGCAAGGGAGGCAGAGTCTCTTTAAAGAAAAAAACTGGATGAGAAAGTTATAGATATTACAAAAATAAACAAAATGTGACATTAAAAAGTGTACAAGTATTTAGTTTTTATAAAGTAACTGTCCAACAGCGACACCCTCTGGTAAAGGTAAAATAACAGCTGAACATCAGTTGACAAATAAAATATATTGTTTGCATTGTTACTGCCTTTTGTTATTATTTTGGAAGAAATGTAAAAATACTAATTTGATGAGATTTATTTGTTTTGATAAACAGAATGTTACATAGTGTAAAAATACAAAATATAATTGTTTTTAGCCTTTTTTTATGTAATGTTTATTTAACCAGGGAAATGTGACAAAAGTAAGGTTATAAGGATATACACAGTGTCGTTTTTACAGAGCAACAGCAGAAACGAGCGAGAATGACCGTGGCAGCTGGCAGAAACAACTAGTTTGCAACCTGCCACTGCCAGGATTTGCGCTTGCTCTCTCTCCAGTACGGTACGGCACGGCATGTTTTGTGTTTCCACTGCAGTTTAGGATCGCTTTAGAGTGGGTGGGATTACTCACATGTTGTTATAGTTGCACCGCCTCTACTGCCACGACTCCTAAAAAAACTTTTTCATTCCGCGTCGCCCCGTCAAGCTCGCGCTGGATCCGCTCCTCTGCTATCAACAAAAGGAACATCTGTACTTCTGCAAAAGACAAGGGTGCGCTCATTCAAAACAGTTGTGTTGGCTGTGCTAATTTAAATCAAGCGGTTCTTTTGTGTTTGTGTTGCAAGTTCAGTGACACAGATAGTGAAGATTCTCTCCGGCCAATCAGTGATCAGCAGAGTTTACACGTCACGTCAACCAAAGTGAACCATACCGAGCCGTACCGTGGAAAATTGCCATAAGCTACACCGCTCCACAGTCCTCTGAGAACGGTTAGCAGGATGACATATCTGTTGCTTCATTCTCTCATTGGTAAACCAGGACTTGTTGTGATGGGTGTAATAAAAGTAATATGAGCTTTTGGTGTGCCGTCATGTTTTCCCTGAATTGCATCATGAGAGAATTTTCAATACATCTTATTGAGGTGTTTTGTCTGTGCCACAAAAGAGTTTACTAAATGAACTTGTTAGAAACTAGAAGAACAAGTACTTATAATATGGATAATATGCCACAGTCTAATTCAAGATTGTTGTAGATAAAATTAGGGGATCAGAATTGCTGATGACTCATTGATTTTGTTAGGTCATTTATCAATGTATTTGTCAATGTCAAGTTTATTTTTAGAGCACTTTAATAAAACAACTCAGCGTTGACTCATATGATATGAGGATCATGTTTGTTAATCAGTTTTCAATCCATTCATTCTGATTTGTTTATTTGAAAATATTTGTTTATTTTATTTTATTCTGTTTCACTTGGAAATAGAATGCTGCTTAAAGCATGTTGCATTTTGAGTCATTTTAGAGTCAGTCATGTATTGTGTGAATTTTTTTTTGTTTTTTTTTATAAAATAATCCCAAATTTGCTATATAAAATTACAGGTGCATCTCAGTAAATTAGAATGTTGTGGAAAAGTTTATTTATTTCAGTAATTCAACTCAAACTGAGAAAGTTGTGTATTAAATAAATTCAATGCACAGACTGAAGTAGTTTAAGTCTTTGGTTCTTTTAATTGTGATGATTTTGGCTCACATTTAACAAAAAACACCAATTCACAATCTCAACAAATTAGAATATGGTGACATGTCAATCAGCTAATCAACTCAAAACACCTGCAAAGGTTTCCTGAGCCTTCAAAATGGTCTCTCAGTTTGGTTCACTAGGCTACACAATCATGGGGAAGACTGCTGATCTGACAGTTGTCCAGAAGACAATCATTGACACCCTTCACAAGGAGGGTTAGCTACAAACATTCATTGCCAAAGAAGCTGGCTGTTCACAGAGTGCTGTATCCAAGCATGTTAACAGAAAGTTGAGTGGAAGGAAAAAGTGTGGAAGAAAAAGATGCACAACCAACCGAGAGAAACGCAGCCTTATGAGGATTGTCGGGCAAAATCGATTCAAGAATTTGAGTGAACTTCACAAGGAATGGACTGAGGCTGGGGTCAAGGCATCAAGAACCACCACACACAGACGTGTCAAGGAATTTGGCTACAGTTGTCCTATTCCTCTTGTTAAGCCACTCCTGAACCACAGACAACGTCAGAGGCCTCTTGTCTGGGCTAAGGAGAAGAAGAACTGGACTGTTGCCCAGTGGTCCAAAGTCCTCTTTTCAGATGAGAGCAAGCTTTGTATTTCATTTGGAAACCAAGGTCCTAGAGTCTGGAGGAAGAGTGGAGAAGCTCATAGCCCAAGTTGCTTGAAGTCAAGTGTTAAGTTTCCACCGTCTGTGATGATTTGGGGTGCAATGTCATCTGCTGGTGCTGGTCCATTGTGTTTTTTTGAAAACCAAAGTCACTGCACCCGTTTAACAAGAAATTTTGGAGCACTTCATGCTTCCTTCTGCTGACCAGCTTTTTGAAGATGCTGATTTCATTTTCCAGCAGGATTTGGGACCTGCCCACACTGCCAAAAGCACCAAAAGTTAAATGACCATGGTGTTGGTGTGCTTGACTGGCCAGCAAACTCACCAGACCTGAACCCCATAGAGAATGTGTGGGGTATTGTCAAGAGGAAAATGAGAAACAAGAGACCAAAATATGCAGCTGAGCTGAAGGCCACTGTCAAAGAAACCTGGGCTGTCAAAGAAAACTGATCACCTCCATGCCACGCCGAATTAAAGCAGTAATTAAAGCAAAAGAAGCCCTTACCAAGTATTGAGTACATGTACAGTAAATGTACATACTTTCCAGAAGGCCAACAATTCACTAAAAATGTTTTTCTTTTTATTGGTCTTATGAAGTATTCTAATTTGTTGAGAGAGTGAATTGGTGGATTTTTGTTAAATATGAGTCAAAATCATCACAATTAAAAGAACCAAAGACTTAAACTACTTCAGTCTGTGTGCATTGAATTTATTTAATACAAGAGTTTCACAATTTGAGTTGAATTACTGAAATAAATGAACTTTTCCATGACATTCTAATTTGAGATGCACCTGTAAGCAAAAATAATTGGCAAGTTTCTCACTCAACTGGAGTATTGAATAGTGTCGTACTAAGAGATGAGCACGATCAAGCTCTCTGTTTAAAACTGTACCGTTATTTCCATTTCCAAACAAAAAATTCCCTTGCTGCAAAACAAGATTCTTGTGTTGGCTGTCATCTGCATAGTTTGCTGACTTAATTGATGTAGTCCGTAATGTGAAAGTGAAAGAGAATGGGGATGCCCACACAGAAGTTACACACAGAACTGATCTACTTGTGGAATTAGGAGTGGTCTGAGAGCACTGACACTCTTTTTTGCATAGACAAATCATTTTCTGTATTAATTTTGTTCTGTTCTTCCTTTTAGGAATGTATTTTCAGGTCAGAGACTATGTCTTTGGCTGTGAGGAATGTCAACGGAGTCAGTCTGAGAGATCAGCAGTAAGATTGGCTTTGCAAACATATTTATCCACATCTCAGTCAGGATTGCTTGTTTGTTTTGAATTTATCTCTTACTTTCACTTTGTCTCTGTCTCCAGTGTTCTGATGTCGGGCTTATCTCCAGGATTGTGGAATCGCATAGTCAACAAGTCTTAAGTAAGCTCAATAGCCAACGGGAAGCAGGGCTCTTCTGTGATATCACATTGAAAACTGGTGGTGGCCAGTCTTTCGTCGCCCACAAAGCAGTCCTTGCAGCGGTGAGCGAGTACTTCCAGGAGTTATTTACTGAAATGGACTCAGCCACTGATCCCCAGTCACATGTTGATCTCACAGGTATGGAGCATTTCTATATTCAAGATAAACCAGTTTCAAAATCAGTGTTTGTTCACACTTGTAAATTTAAAAAGGCCGTTATTGAAATTGTTGAGTATATTTTAATCATTAAGGTAATCTTCTCTAATGTTGCTTTTAAAATTTTTTTTTTTTTTTTTTTTTTTTTAAGTTTAATTGTTAAAGGATTTCCACTGTCATGGGCAACCTAGAATATTAAGAAATATTAAAATGTATATTACAGTTGTGATTTTTCATGACTGGAGTCATAAAAAAATACATTATAAGACTAAACCTGCCACATTTGTGTTCCAGCAGATCCTCAACCTTTAGACTCTGACACAGCACATTTATATCTTGTATTTTATCCTTCAGGCCAGGGCATTAATCCGTTATTGTTTATGGTTTCTCACATAGGTTTCAGTGAGCAGAGCTTGCTTGCTTTACTAGAGTTCTCTTACACTTCTACCCTCAATCTGAATTTGGACATCTTGACAGAGGTTTGTGCCATGGCTCGCCATCTACGCATGTGGCCTGCCCTTGAGGCTTGCTCTGCTATTAAAAGGGAGCGAGAGACTTGTCAGTTACGTTCCAGAATGCACAGTTCTCCTGGAGAACCAAAGAATTCAATGCATGGACCTTTCAGGAAAGACCACTCCTCAACTTCAGGAGGGAAAGTGGGACTCAGGAGGAGGAGAGAGGATGAGGAAGGAGAAGGTTCTGGGTCTTCCTGGAACATTCAAGCACAGCACAGAGAGCACATTGTTGATAAAGTCGCAGAGGAATCTGAAACAGAAACCTCAAATCCTCATTTGCAATGCCAAGTTCAGTCCAGTTCTCAGGTGGAGGAAACCGGCTTTCCGTGCAGCCCAAATCGCAGAATGAAGCTCATGGACTTCAAATCTCCATCCTGCAAGAAAAAATCATCCTCCCGCCCCACATCTTCAATCATCTCAACATCTCCTTGCACCTCTACTCGTTCTTCCTCTCCATCACACCGTCTGCTTCGTTCCTCACCTGGCGCTGCACTTGCTTTGCGCAGACTCCTGCCCAAAATCAACCTTTCTACCAAGAGAAAGAGGAAGTCCTCTTCCTACCGGTCATATAAGCCCCAGTGTGAATTCTCAGTGACTCCGTCCAAATCTCAGGCAACTTCTTTAACCCATGGTACCTCAGTAAAGGTAAAGGAGGAGGATGTAGAGGAGGAGGTATGTAAAACAGTCCCTCAGGATGAGGTGCACAGCCCTCGTGCTCAGGAGAAATACCGTCTTCTTAGCTTCCTTGGCTTGCAGAGGAAATCCCTAGTGCCCGGTCCAGAGCAACTGTCTGGCTGGGGGCAGAAAAAACGACTTAGGAAGTTAAAAGTCAGCGATTATTCACTCACAGCACGACGTAAACCTCGTGCACAAGACATCCCATTGAGTTTCGGAACCAGCTTAGGAGTGCTTGCCACTGTTAATCCTACTCTATCCCTCTGTGACATGAGCAGAATGGACTTGCTGAACAGACCGGTGAAAGTAGAACCTTGGAACCAAGAAAGGTCCAAAAGGAAAAGACATGATCCTGCAGTGCAAACTGTGCAGCCAATTGCAAGAGCTACACGTAGCAGGTCATTGCTGCAGACAGACTCCAGTGCAGCCAATCGACCGCTCAGACGCCACCACAGAAATCAAGATAAAGCACCTTCCCAACCTGCACGAAGAGGTAGAGTACCTGCACATAATGCCTCTTCCCCTTCAAAAAGCCCTATGCTCCGGATAAAGCAGGAATCTTCGGACAGTGCCATCCTGCAACCTATTCACCGTCGCAATACTGGCTACAACCCCCAGGGAACTTCTCCTAAAGCACCAGGACGTAGGGGTCGCCCACCAGCAGATCGCACAGTAAGGGTAGCCACAACAAAGTTGCAGCACACGAAGCGGCACAAACCTGGGCGCCCCCCATTAGACAAACCTAAGAGCTCAAAACAAATAAAAAGCACAACAAAATGCAACCATGCTACAGGGATGCCACGAGCAAAGCACAGCAGAACTGAAAGAGGAACACAGGTGAAGGAGAACAGAAAGATTAAGGAACATGGGAATAGAAAAGACAGTCCTGAAGTTCATTATGCCATCGTGAACTGGGATACTTCCAACCATCAGCAGCTTCACAGCCATCCCCTTTACAAAACGATAAAGGAAGAACCAGCTGAGCCCTTGCCCCTAACCCAGCCATTCCCAACCAGTGACTCCTTGGACCTGGGCAAGCGTCAGAGCAAACCACCCGTCAAACTGTTGGATCAAGGCTTCCTTTTTGGCTTCTGTCGGCCACCAAGTGGCATTAAACGGGAGGAGGAAAGTGTGGACATCTACCTGACTCGGTCAGTCTCTCATGGAAGTAGTTCCAATTGCGATTCATCACCTGGCATGGTGAGAAGAGATCGGGTTAGGGCCAGGATTCTGCCAGACCGGACGGGTCTAAATGGGCCTCACTGGGCCGGACTTGGCAACAGGCACTCACCTTTTTCCCAAAGGAAATCTATTCAAATAAAGACTGAAAGGGATGAAACAAGAGTGTCCCAAGGGTCACAGGTTAGCAGAGTCCCTAGACACCCCCAGGGCAGCAAGAGGAGCTGTAAAATCAAGAAGGAACCTACAAAGACAAAGGTGAAACTTTTTTTTTGATGTTTATTCTTATGACAAAAGCATGTTACATAACTGTTTTGTAAACTATTATGCAGTCTGGTTTAGGGAAGTAGGACTCGAATGTCAATCGTTGAAAAGAATGATATTAAATTTAAACTAGTAATAAACACAAAATGTCACTTAAAAAAAAATAATATATATATATATATATATATATATATATATATATATATATATCTCTTTTTTTTTTTTTTTTTTTGTCTTTGCAGAATGTAAATAAGCTGCTTCCTCTGAGAAGTACCCGTTCCGTCCTACTGGAAACCATCCGACAGGCACGTCTGAAACAGCAGAAGGGTCCTCACGGTCAGGCCTCCAGTGGAGCACATGCTTGCCTGCAGTGCAGAGCCTCCTACAGGGACTGTGATGCCCTCATTATGCACCGGATCAGGCACACTGAAGGCAAACACTGGCCCTGCCCGGTATGCATCATATCTCCTGAGGTCCTGGAGGTGCTCCCCTTCCCAACAATGTGCCTGTCTGCTGAACAAAGCTTATTGTCAGGGGGCACATAAGTGGTACGCGGGTGTGCATGCACGACTTAAATAAAAAAAATTCAACGTGTAAATATGTTCAGACCATTCATTTGCGTACTGACATTGTCGACATCTGTTAATGCACAATCATGGTTTTAAATCGACTAACTGTAATACTGTATAAGATTTCCACTCAAACCAAAAGCATAAATCTAGGCTATGCGCTGTAAAATAACTATATACTGTAAAATAAATATTTTTATTTTATACTCAATTTATTTTAGTAGTATTACACTGATAATTTTGTTTATTTTATTTATTAAAATACAAAATAAATGAGTGCAATAATACTATTATCACTATTAATAATTATATATATATATATATATATATATATATATATATATATACATACATACATACATACAAGTTATTTGAGTCACTATGTAGCAATACCAATCAAATCTCCTGGTGCTCTCATGAGAACCAGACCAAAAAACTTATGTGCACCCCTGCTTATCATCCTTACTGCAAAAAAAAAGCTGCGACCTAGTGGTTTGCGCATGTCAAGCATATTGATAGAGCAGAGTGGGTATGAATCCGCCTCGCAGAATTTCTCAAACCCATTTCTCCTTGCTCACTCCATCATTTCAGTCTACTCTCTGCTTGATAAAAGTGGCAAAAGACCAAGAAAAGCTCTGACTTCTATATCTGGCTTTCATATTTAATTCTCTCTCTTGCAGTTATGCAGCAAAACTTTCTTCAGACAGAGAAATGTGAGGAATCACATAAGGACACATAATCCCAAGATCTACAAATGCCGCCAGTGCATTGCTGCTCACTGAGGTCAGTCTGTGATCCAGAGATTGTCTCAGTATTTCTGTAGGTTTTTGAATTTCCATGAGAATTTAGATTTTTTTGTCTTTAATTTTAGGTAAAAAGCCACAGGCTTAAATGAAGAGGAGCAAAGCTTTGTTTCTTTAAATATTAAGCATGTAAATACCAAGAATCTGTGATGTATGACAATGAGGTTCAATATATGTAAATAATGTTATGATGGTTTAAATAGTCTTTTCCTCACAATAATTGTTGTTGTTATTTAAGTAACTAAGCTGAAGTTGCTTTGCAATTAATACAGATGTGTTGAACCAGAACTTGAACCCATGGTGTATTTCTCAGGGGGGGCGGAGCCTGATGGTCAAGGTGATATATGTATAATGAGAATTGTGTAGAATGTTTTAAATTTGTTACTACTAATGTAATTACTACAGTTGTTATTACTATTGTTATTACTTTTTATAAATGGCATAGTCTCGAGTGCACTTAATGTTTGCTTTGTTTTGAAACCTAAGAAAGATGCGATGGACTGGGATGTACTTGAATGATTGTTGGAGTGGAGCCAGTGGACTGCCCTAAATGTGTGGTTGTCTGGCAGTGTTTTAGAAAACATTACAGAAATTAGTCAGGAATTTTAAAATGAAAGTTTGTTAACTGGGTTAGATTATTCTAAAAATCACAAAATGGTTATTCTGGTATGTACCATTTTGTGAAAACATTTGTTTGACTACAGCTTTTCAAAATGAGACAGTGACTGTCTCTTTTAAATAAGGGAATCCCGAAATGTCTAATGTGATTCCCCCCCCCCCCCCCCCCCCCCTTGATAATTCCTTGTCTGACTTTTTATGCATATCCTTCTTTAACATACAATGCAATGGACTTATATGAAGAAGTTTTAAATGTTGAGGTGTTTTGTCTGAAAACACAAGTTTAAAATGTAGAATGACTAAATAGCCATATAAATAAATTTTGAATTTTAAAATTTACACTTTGCTTCACGTCTATCTGTGTACTTTGGTATTTTGGCTTGTTACACTATCAAACATTGTTAAAATGTTTCAGCAAAATCTGTAGCAGTTTTAGATGTCTGATACTCTGAAATGAAGGCACCTAATAAAGATATTCCACACTAACCCCCATTTGACTAGTTGTGCACATATTCACATGCATTCAAATGCAAAATTCAAATGCTTGCTTGCTTAATATTCTGAAAATCTGTAAAATAACTTGTTTACAGATGTAACAAATTGCAAAATGTTTATTTGCAGTGTACAATGAGTCATTAACAGTTAAAAACCATTAAAAAAAATCCTGAGCCTGAACTTTTTTCCAGGGCTTGAGGGTTGCGGGGGCGGGCACATACACAGGGTTATTTGGCAGACAAAAAAAGAATATGATTTTCCTCTAAACTAACTAGTAACGTATTTGCCATTGCCATTAGCCCTTGACAGGCTCAAACTACAGATTATGGTGAGATATTTGAAACGGCAATAACAAGAAAGGTTAATCACTACAATATGGTGCAAACACACGTAACATTTAGGATGCTTTTGATATCAAGTTTTGCTGGTTAGCTTTGTTCTTGAGGGTAAGAGATGACCTACAATCTAAAACATGAAATTTCTGAGATTGTTTTGTTCAAAAGAAATAATGGTAAATTAAATACTAGGAAATGAATATAAAATAGGAAATATACAAAGACAGTTTACTACAGAAAACTACAGTTCAGTTCAAACAACAACGAAAACATTAAAATGGTCCAAGAACTGGTAACTTAAACATGGTTCGTACAGAAAATGCTAAATAAAATTCCAGGACTTTCAAGGACTTACACAACTTTTTTGGTTTTCAATGACTAAAATCAGATCTCACTTATTAATCAATATTGTTATTATCTTTCAAATTCTAATAAATAAACTAGTAAAACAAAATGGTACAAATAAAGTGCAGCAAATGCAAAGAATGCAATGACTGTGGCAACTTTAACATTTGAAAGGATACTATGGCAAAGTTAAAGCTTTCCTTATTCAAACTGATTTTTTTTTTTCATGACAATATTATTGACCTGAAGAATGATAGTTATGTCATAGACTTGGAAAATTATGAGCTTTATCACGCTCATAGACACTAGGGGTGTGACAATACACTTAGCTCACAAGGCGAGACAAAATGCAGATACTTGGTTCACTAGAACGAAACAATGTTTTAAAACTTTAAGAAATTTTCAAATGACAAAATATTTGTCTTTTAATCACAAAAAGTAAAACAATGCAGTTATATTTTGAAACGTTTTAACTAATCTAGTGCTTAACTAATGATTATTTTGCTAATCAAGTAATCTGATTACTTTGAGAAATCTGATATTTTTTAGTAATACAAATAGAACTGGCTTTAATATGACTGTATTTATATATATATATATATATATATATATATATATATATATATATATATATATATATATATATAGAAAGTAACGATGAGGCAAAAATAATTGGCCACAAATAAAGTATCAAAACCAAGTACGTGGTTTTATTGAACAACACTGTTATATACACAATATAATATGCCTATATTTCACAATATTACATATTACTGCTTCTCTGTATTTCTGATCAATGCAGCCTTGGTTAGCCGAGAGAATTCTTCCAAAAAACATTAAAAAATCATACTGACCCCAAACATTTGAGCTACATATAGCATTTTAAGCATTTAACACCCTGATTCCTGTGTGTGTGTTACTTGGCCAATGTAGGACACTGCCATTTCATGTCAAAAACCCCCAAAACCATCAGACATTTCATCAGTGTGTTGTCATGCACAGAGTACAGGAACAACTTTCTATATCAACACAAACAGCAACTCTAAAAGACTTGTTTTCAGTTGGACTTTTACACACATCATCTCTGAGCCTGGCCACTGTGGGGCAGCACCTCTCAAGTTTTGCAAATGTAATTTACTGTCTGGAGAGCAGAGGTGAGAGGTGCACAGTGGTCTGACAAGTTATGTGGACACTTTAGTTTAATTTTTAAAAATGGATTGTACAAGCATATTTTAACCAAAACATTTGAAGAAGTCAGGTTTTAAATGACAAAACAATAGATATGTTGCTCAAAAAGAAGACACCTGTCTGGTTTAGAGGTTGTGCCTTGGATTTTATTCTCTATGTTGATAATCTGTGGAAATAGTCTGATAGTCTGTGGAAAAGCGGCCCCACGTATACCTGTAAATTCTGCCTGAGGTTAAACAAAAGTACAAATATCTTTACAGAGGCCTGAAACCATAATCAACTGTATAAATTCTCTTCTCAAGACTCTTTTGCAGGATTCACTGGCTCCTCATCTCTTACTGGGCTCATAAATGTGACATATCATATCTACTGCTCTCTGCTCCACGAAACTCCTCCAGTTCTCCTGAGCAGTAGGAAGCGGTAGGCCGTGAGTCTAGGATCAATATTATAACAACACTGTATTTGATAAACAAGGCCAACTCAGATATATCTGTAGAATGTATCGAGCACTTTACCTCTCTGGCCACCACGTCATCTCTAATGAGGATGTAGTCGAGAGTTTATGAGGATCAACCCCCAAGGCTCTCTGGATGCTCTGTAGATCTGCAGCAATGTCAGGAAGCGTGGGCGAATCTCCCCAACGATGGCTACATTTAATGGACAAAAATCAAACACATGGTGTTAAATCAAGTATAAGCCATTATTGGGCACTTGCACTACCATTCAAAAGTATGGGACTGGTCTAATGATTTCTGATATTAAAGTATATTATTAGAATATTGTTTAAGCAGGAAAGAATAATATGTCAAAACCTCAATTAAAAAAAAAGACAAAAAAATACAAAAAGAAAAATGATTAAATATTTAGGAACATTTACGAGTTGATAAATCTCCTTCTTAAATTTGAATATTTTTTTTAACTACTACTACTACTATTTTCCAACTAACTTTCCATTGTGAACTACATTTCTGTATGAATGGTTCTCTATAAAATGTTTGTTATCATCATTATTATCAAAGTAGCAAGTTTTTCATCAAAGCAGGTTTTACCCAATGAGCTGCTTGAGCAGCTTGCATCTGTTATAGTTGGGATAGAGGATTTCGTTCTCTGCCTTATCGGTGAGGATGGACACAACACCTTAGAGTGGGAGAAAATCAAACACAGAAAAGCAAACACAGACTGTGTTATGCTCATCTCATCCATTACTCAACAAAATCACACAAAGAAGTGTAGCTGAGCTGCCACCTTACCTGCTTGTTCCTGTTGGAACTGTCCTGCCACCAAACACTTAGCCGACTCAATGGTGTGGACAATGTTGGTAGAGCGAATGCTGTAAATCAATGGCAGAAATTCCACCTTACTAACTCAGATCAATTAAACAAAACAAAACAAAAAAAACATTCATGTAATACAACTGTTGATTGTTAGTTCATGTTAGCTCAGTTCCATTAAATAACATTAACAGATATAACCTTTGATTTTAATAACGTATTAGTAAATGTTGAAATGAACATTAACTAAGATTAATAAATGCTTTAGAAATATTTTTTGTTGTTAGTTCATATTAATGTAGTATTTAACTAATGGTAATAAATGGAAATTTATTGTAAAGATTTTTCTCCTCAGTAAGATAGTTTAGGGTGGCATTCTTGTTTGTAGCACACATGGTGTAGAACAACATATTTAAATAAAGAACCATCAACAGCACTCACTAAACTTCTTTAGGACTGAAAGAAGGTGTGAGGAAGGGCTCTTCCTGTATGTATTTCTTTCGTAACCTCACTCCAAGATCGTACAGCTATTGCATGCCCGGTGTGGTCAGCTGACCTGGATAAGTTCCACCCTATGGAAGCAGAAGACATTCTTTTTCTTAATATGGCAGCCTGGCACAATTTTCATTTAAACACAGTGTAGTATGTTTACGTCACGTCTGGTATGGAACTGCCATTTACCATGCCATGAAAAATGTCACTATATGGCCCAACCTATGTGGACACCTAAACAACATGCCATACAGTGTATGTCTGTTGAGCATTTTCAGAGAAAGATTTTCATTATTTGTTAGAATATGGTTGCAGGGATTTGCTACCATTCAGACCCAACAGCATCACTGAGTGATGGGATTTTAGCTGCAATCCCAAAGCTGTTCAGTTGTGTTCAAATCTGTGCTTTGTTGCAGGTCAATCAAGATCTTCTATACCAGACTTAATAAACCACCTTCGTTTTTTGACCTCGCTTTGTGCACAGGCACATTGCCAAACTGTTCCCATCAAATCTCTAGAATGTTAATGTTTGGAGTAACATTAAAGGAATAGTTCACCTAAAAATAAAAATTTACTCACCCTCAGGCCATCCAAGAAGTAAATGAGTTTGTTTCTTCACTTGAAAATTTGGAGAAATTTTGCATAACCATCAGAATTCAAACAGCTGATAAAAACATGACAATAATTCCCAAGTAATCCACATCCACATGATTGTTTGTAAGAAACAAATCCATCAAGATGTTTTAACCTCAAACTTTAGAAGAATTTCATAACTTAACTTTAGAAGTCATCTTGTCTGAATCAGGAGAGAAATATGCATAGTTCAAGCACTGTTTATAAGCAAAAGTATTCCAAAACAGTTCTAAACAACTATGACAGTGGATTTAGATTTTTTTATCAGCTGTTTGGACCCTCGTTCTGATGGCACCCATCAACTGCAGAGGATCCATTAGTGAGTAAAATTCGCTACTTCTCTCCAATTATGCTCTGATGAAGAAACAAACTCATCTACATATTGGACGGCCTGAGGGTGAGCTCATTTTCAGCAAATGTACATTTTTGGGTGAACTATTTCTTTACTATTTGTGTGGACAAGAATCACAAAACCTGCTAATTAAATTGGTTACGGTCCATTTTAAACCAAATTTGCCTTTCAGTAGGCAAAACACTAGCTGAGCCCTTTCTAACACTGTGTGTAAAAAACTCAAAAGTAACAATTTTTATATTATATTATTTTATTTTTTTCATAATTTAAACACTTATTATCAAACCATTATATTCATTTAGTAATATAAATATATCTTAGCGTAGGCTATATCTTTAGAGTTTTATAATTCATTATCTTCTTGTAGATCCACCAGTTTTAGGGTTTGGTCTAAAGAGCAGAAGGGCTTATTGAAAAATGCAAATTAATTTTTTGCCAGCAGGTGGCGGTTTTCGCCAGAATTCTCGTCACAGTCCTTGATGATTAAAATAGATAATGCCTGCCACCCACTACAATAAGTCCTGTTTCTTCTCTGAATTCAGGAGAAAGTGTAAGGAGACGACTTTGAGATTCAATAGGCTTTCCTTCCTTTAAACACTGGTACTCAGAGGGGAAACTTTGTTGCTGGGCTTGTCTTAAAAGAAGGGTTTGAACGACTGAAAGGTCACAAGAGTCAAGACTATGGTTTCACAATTACTCAGTTGCGGCAGACTTTAACTCTGACCATGACTGGAAACAGGAAGGGTCTTGGAGTACAAGACCTTCCAATTGTGTTAACCCACAAAAAAAGTGATTTTCGGAGCTCAGGATCAGGACTAGCAGATCTGGACACTAGATTTTGAGGCCACTGATGTGGAGGAAATATCTAAAACAATGGACCTTGTCTCCATCTAAGATTAGGTTTGGCCAGCTCAACAAGTGTTTTGCCTTTAGTAATGTCATCTGCTGGATTCTGTGCAGAAGGAATATATCTCCAAGAAGAGAGATCAGTGAATTCCAAGATTTCAAGTCAAGTCAAGTCAAGTCTGCTTTATTGTCAATTCTTCCACATGTACAGCACAGACATACAGAGAATTCAAATTGCGTTACTCTTAGACCCATGGTGCATACAGATAACACTAACAGTGGAGCCTAAAAATCCAGATAGATACAGATTAAATATAAAATATATTTGGTGAAACATAGATTTTATGTCACCACAAATGGCTACTGAATACTGGCGAAATCTGAGTAATGAGTAAGGAGGGACCTAATTGTGGTCCAGGAAGGAGCTGGTTGTTTAGTGATGTATCTTTAAATTGATAGGAACAGTTGAAGACTATTTGTGGTTTCCTGTTATGTTCAACAAAATGATGAGGGATATACCATGATTCCTTGGATGAGTCATGAAGTGGTTCCACTTTGGAAATATAACCAGACTTCTCCAACTTGGCAATTTCTTGGCCATAGACAGCAGCAGATTCAGGATTTCTTTGGAGGCAGTGCTCAAAACATCTTAGGGAGGACATAACTACATTTGGTGAGGCTCGTAACTGAACAGCAAAAGCAGCACACAATAAAGAAGTGGCATATCTTTACACACCATAAACATCGACTCTTTTCGTCTTGGAGGCTAACAAGTCCATAGCTTCATGGTCCTGCTTGGACCTAGTAATGACTTTCTCATTTCTGAAAGGAAGAATGTCCAATTGCCATAATTTCTCTACATCATGGCAAAGATCCTCAAGTGGATTAGTGATGGTGAAAAGACACTGCATCTCATCAGTGTTAGGAATTGGAATTGGGCCTTGAAGTATCCAACCCAACTTAGTATGGATTGCAGCTGGAGATTTAGGAGGTCCGAAATACACCTGATCAATTGGGTTTATCGGGTGTGGATAGTCTAGCCCAATAAGGAAAAGTGGTTGAATGTTAGAGAATGCTGGAAGTGGTAAATCTTGAAGATGTCTAAAACCTCTCTTTAGAGTCTCAATAGGATATGTTTGTTCGGCCAGTCCCGATCTGGCAGCAGAAAAGGCCTTGGAAATGGTATACTTCCTTTCTGGATTGGCAGTTGAGGATATTTCAAAAGTTAAAAGGGGAGCCTTCTAGGGCAATAGTATCCTGGCATATGGTTCTAACAATTAGGGACTCGACTTCCCCATTGAGACCCAGTGGGGAATGCTTGAGGTAGCAACATAGTACATTCTGATCCATCATCAAGAATGGCATACGTTTGCAGGGATCGACCTTCAAGTGAAAGTGAAAGTGACGTGACATTCAGCCAAGTATGGTGACCCATACTCAGAATTCGTGCTCTGCATTTAACCCATCCGAAGTGCACACACACAGAGCAGTGAACACACACACACACTGTGAACACACACCCGGAGCAGTGGGCAGCCATTTTTATGCTGCGGCGCCCGGGGAGCAGTTGGGGGTTCGATGCCTTGCTCAAGGGCACCTAAGTCATGGTATTGAAGGTGGAGAGAGAACTGTACATGCACTCCCCCCACCCACAATTCCTGCCGGCCCGAGACTCGAACTCACAACCCTTCGATTGGGAGTCCGACTCTCTAACCATTAGGCCACGACTTCCCTTCATGATGGAGAAGTACTTCAACAACTTTCGGGAGCACCTTACCGGAACCTCCAAGTTGACTAAGATAGAATGTACCATTATCCTGATCATGACAGTTAACCCAATGAACGATACCAAGATGTCGGCCTTTACACTGTGGACAGGGTTTTTTCAAGTCACAGTCAACACCTAGATGGTTGAGCCCACATCTCCAACATATTTTGTTCTTTCTAATCCACTCATCCTTTTTGTTGTCTTCTAAAGCTCTGAAAGAAGGACACAAGCCAATGAAGTGCTGTCTACTGGAATAATATTCACACGAATACTTGGAACTCTGCTCTTGATCTCTCAGATGATGGGGTTGCTTATTCATAGATCTTGATACAACAGAATTACCATTAGCTCTGTACAAGACTGTTCGAGTGTTAGAGTGGATCTTCGATTGAGGCTTACTCTGGAGTGGTTTTGGAGGGTTCAGTAACTTGATCAGCCATTGCTTGACATTTTAGCCTTTTCTTGGAGCCAGGCAGAAAAGTTACTCAGATCATAGCTTTGACAACGTAAGATAGCACGGGCATAACGGGCAAAGTTGGCCACATATTCTGTGGGCAACTTACTAAGCAGTTGTTGTACATGAGAAGCACAGGTTAGTTCAGATTTTGCTTGATCTTGGCCCAAAGATTGGAGCATGCCAACCAAAGCTCAAACTTTTAGTGCAAAACTACTAAATGCTCTGCTGTTACCTGGTCTCACCTTGGGAAGAACTAGAATGGCTTTGATTCCCCTCAAAACTAGCTGATGGGGTTGCCCATATGTCTGCTGTAGTGCAAAAAGAGCCATGCTTTATGGTCTAGGATCATTAGCATAAGCTAGAGCTAGATTGCGAGCTGGAGGGAATTTTAAATGATCCAACAAGATATGGTATTTGTAATGTTCTGACTCATGAGGTGACAACAAATTTGTCAGAGCTAACTGCAACGTTGCAAACTTGAGGATCATCATTCACCAAAAAAATGAAAAGAAGGTCCCTGAACATGAGAAATAGGATCGGAAATGGCATATTGTGAACTATAATATGGCTGGGAATATAAGTGAGAGTGAAGAAGTGGAATTGCAGCTGCTTGGGTAGTGGGAACAATTGGTTGATTGAATGGAGTAGGTTGTTGTAAAACAAGATTCGCTGAGTGACCTACAGAATGTGGCTGCATATGATAACCGACATTAGGTGAGGATACATGAGGAATCGGCTAAGTCTGAGAAGGTAACTGTGCTGATGTAATGTGTGAGGATGACTGAGTATGAACTACAAAGGAGGAGAAAGAGTTATTTAGCTAAAAATTAACCGGGCTGTAGTGAACCAACTGGTTGCACCAACACCTGTGATGCTTGTATTTGAGAGGAATGGGTATTAACGGAGTCAGAAACTGCTGTAACTACAGGAGATTGGGTCATAGTACCTGATTGTAGTTGTGATGTATCAGGTGTATGTGTATGTTGAGGTGGACTATGTAACAATGAAGAAGGTGGGGGAGGCAGAGAACTAGGCCTACTTGATGAAAGTGGTGATGGAACAGTTGATGAATTACCTTGCTTGCATGTAGATTTCTGTTCAGCTTTCTTACTACATGCACACAATTCTTGAACAATAGGTTGTTTAGCAACCGCATTATCATCATCATCAGAATGATCATGTTCACATTGAGCAGATGAGCAAGCAGCAGGTATTAAGGAACATGGATTTCCATTATCAGTTTGTTGATGATGACTTATGAATAATGTTGGTGAGGGAGGAGGAGCATGTTCTTGTACCAAATAGTTTGCAAAACTGGCAGGAGGCCTTCTCATTCTTACACTATGCCGGACTGGATGTCTTGCATAGTAATCCAATCCACCAAAGCTCCAGCTCGAAGGACCATATGCTGAATATGAGATATAAATTAAATATCCAAAGTTAATTAAATTGTAGAAACTTGGTGGCGTGTCTGATTAAAACACTGGAAAAACACCAGTCCTTTGAAGGATTGAAGAAGCATAAATCTTTAGCAATTCACATGACATGAAGTTCACAAATTCACATAGAGCAGGACTACTAGGTTGGACATGATGAACAGGATGCACAGGATAAACAGGACGCACAGGATAAACAGGATGTTTTTAAGTCATTAACGCATCCTCAGGGAAGGACTCAAAGGACATGGCTGGGTGTCCATTCAAACACCCACACCTCACCAATGCAAAAGGGACAAAGGAAGGACGTAAGGTCTATTTATAGACCTTAACCAGGGGAATATGGGTAATGTAGTGCACCATATATGGAAATGTAGTTTACTAGGAATTGCGGGAGATGTGATACAAAGAAAATATAAGAAAAATTAGAAAAAAGAAATTGAGTCAAATTTACAAATTATTATAATGAATTTATGACTGAACAATGGCTTGTTAGATACAGAGAGACCATAAGCTAATTGAATAGAATATCTTTGTCATTGTACAAGTAACGTTACAATAAGATTTATTTTGTAACTTCCAAATTGATAGTAAAGCTTAAGAATACATATGATTAAAAATGGCAATATAAAATTATCTTTTAAAAAAAAGTTTGCAGCAGTATTGAAATAGTGCAAATAGCTCAAATGTGCAATGCAGCATTAAAACCTTAACAGTACAAACAGAAAACATAATATAATAAAACGGTAGGGGTGAATTTATTATTCCATGAACCTTTGAGGTTAATGTATTTACTGGGCTACTTTTAGTTACAGCAGTTATCACTGTGTTGTTATGAAGTCAGTTGTGCAGACAATTTTGGAGGCAGAGACAGATTGTGGGGGGCACTAATAGGGAAAAACTTAAACTGCTGGAATAAAGAGTTTTAAAGTGTTAGTGATGGAAAACTTGCAGGTCAATGGGCATCAGTGTTTAAGGTTGGTAAACACTTGTACACGGACGCATATAATACTACCCGGCTGACGTTGGCATGTCTTATTCAGGTGTCAGAGTTGTGGAGAATTGAAGGAAGAAACCTCAAAGACAGTGCCAGAAGGATGCTGGACAGGTAAAGTCTACAAAACGTGTAACATTAATCAAACATTGTGATGTCAATAATACTCAATAAGTTACAACACAAATAAGAAATGTAAAAAATAATTCCTTTACAGGTCATTTTGAAATGTCAAACTTTGTCCACAATTGTTAACCACCTCAATCTGTATTATTATTATTTTAGGGTTTTAAAAAAATTCCCTCATGTCCAAATTCAACATGAAGGGGGGTGGTCCGCTGCAGAAAGAGGCATTTGAAAAGACTGCACTGTTCTCAGTCATTAGAGGTATGTGTATAAAGTCCAAGATACACTGCACGATTTTCGGCTGTCCCAGACAAAAGATTAGCATCCTGAAACAATCGTGGCAATTTCTGTGATCGTGGCTCCTAATCGGTGGTCCTATGTCATACAGTGAGGGAGGTTCAAAGATGGCCGTTGTCACAGGCTTGCAACCAAAGATAAGCCTACGATAATTTTCTGGCAGTGTTAGAAATTCAGCATGTTCATCGCACAGTGTATTTGCAGTCACGACCCACGTTTACTGACCAACCAGTAAAAATGCAACATGAAATCAGCACGACATGGCGCTAAAACATAAAACTGCTTGCCTCAAGCTCTTATTTCTTCCACTTTCGCCGCTCCCACTTTTTTTCAGCACACATAAAAACTACAACTGTCAAAGTGTGATTCATCATGCTCTTTTTGTTTACCACTAGCGCATGCTAATGATGTTTTATTCTTCTATATAAACGTGCGTCGAAGCCTACAGGTCAATAGGTGTCATCATCATACAGTCTACATGCATGTCGTACCCAAGTTTAGTAGATTCATGTCACACAGTGTGACCAGCAATGATCTTATAGGATTGCTAAAATCATGCAGTGTGTAGAAGGCTTAAAACACACAACATTTACCAGAGAGCTTCTCTCTTTTTTAACACACTTGGTGATACACTATATATCTCATTTTTGTTTTTAGTAGGCATCCAAGCAAAAGAGAATGACTCCCTGTCACAATTAGTGTAATTAAAGTACAAAATTATGTCAAAAAAGCTTTTCTTGTGCTTTTTTTTTGTCTTTTTCTTCTTATTTGGCAGATGCGGTGATAACCAACTTCCCTGCAGCAACATAGTTGGACTTGAATAACGCAGTTGGGAAGCATTTTAAACAAGAAATAAAACCAATAATTAATAATTTCCTTTAAGTTCACTTTTGGTTGTTTTATTTGTTAAAATAAGTTAACCAACAAAAGAGTTAATCTTTTTTTTTAATGTTGTCATTCATCTGTAATGTTTTAATATTAAGTGTGATAGCATGCTCTTGATTTTTTTTAATATCTTAAGTTATCTTCATTTTTTTTTATTTTCATAATTTTATTATCTTAAGTTGTTAAAAATTCCTGATTTTTTATATTAATATTTGTATTTAAGTGTATTTTATTTATACAATTTAATTTTGTAATTAATTCTCTTGCAATCTGGGTTATATGAAGTGATGGGAACACTTTTTGTAAGCGAAGAAAACAAAAATAATGACTTTATTCAACAATTCATTAATAAAACATCAGTTCAAAAGCTGGCACTGAGGTATTGGCCAAATACAACTGTTACTGTTATTTATTTTTAATGATATGTGCACTAGGATAAAAGTGACAGTTGTTAAAACTCCAGCTTTATTTTTTCACTCCTTGTAGATATATTGCAACTTCCATGCACTATTAGAGAATCAGCGAACAAGTGAGCGATTTCTGGCACTCATTTCTACCACTCATTAAAGCTCCACTATATTATACATTGTAATGTAGCCTATGAATGTGTAATAATACTGGCTTGTAATTTTATAACGTGCAGAAAAAAGAAAAAGAAAAATGTTTTATTACTGCTGGGATATTTTTATTGTGTGCTGTAAACAGATCAGAGGAAACGAGACACCATGCGACTGCAGACAAATGTGAGAAATGAAGTGAAATATAGATCAGATGTCATTAACTGTGAAAGAAAGATTACCTAGACCAACTCTAATCTCATCATATTGTTTTTAATTGTAAAAACTACATACACTAATGCAAGATTAAATATTACATTTAAAGAAACAGAGATGACCACATCAAAAGACTAAACAACGTTTTGAAAGGTAACACAGTGACAGTAAATCATTTTCCTGAATACTGGTACACTCTGACAGATAATTTAATTGAAATTTTATGACATTAGCTGACAATTGAATAATTCACATGACAAACATATAGCAGACATCAGTGAAAATGCTTTGATAAATACAAACCCTGCTTTCCATTAATAAAACTTATTGTTTTCAGACTATTAATGCAATCGTGCATGTTATATCAAAAGATCAATATTTTATTATAAGCTGTTTGCTCTTGCCATCTTTTCTTTTTGATCTACTCTTTCAAGGCACTTTCAATAGGCATACAAAAGGTTTTTTTTTTTTTTTCAATAGGCCTATTTATTTATTTGTTTATTTTTTGCCTTAATGCCAAAATGGCAAAAATGATTTGAGACTTCCTCTGTTTTTATATCTCATTTAAGTATAGCCTCACTTCTGTAGCCAGTAACTCTTGTGTCTTAATAATTCACACGTTTGCATTCCTGGTGAATTGATCATAATATTAGGAATATCTTAAGTCACCTCATAGAATTAAATGCTATTTATTTCACATAAACTTTTCTGTAGTCATTTATTGCTAATAAATTTCATAAATTTTAGTAAAATCATCACACATAAAGCATGGTGTGTTTTTTTCTTTCTTTTTTTATTTTTTATTTACAATGTTTTTTTTTCTTTTTCTTTCTTTTTTTTTGCAATGATCTTTATTAAGATATGTTTAAGTGCTTTATTGCTTTTTGACTCAAATAAAGTGTTTGATTGGAGTGTTTTGAATTACAGAACACAAAAACCTAAATCAAAACTATTTTTCTTAAAATATTAACTTTATCAGTGTGCAAAACTATCCAGTACTATCTTGTAAATGCCACAAAGTTATTTCAGTAGTCCTTTTATCTTCCATTCATCCATCCATTCATCTATATATTAACACCCTTTTATTCAGGATTAACTGATCCAGCCTATTAAAATTTACATTCACTTACAACAACAGTTTCAATGAAACCAGATTGATACAGATTCTCTGTCTTACACACTCCCATTATCCTCTGATTCATGGTATTATTTAAGCCTTTCTTATCCCAAAGAAATGAAATATCCCATCTCATAGTACCAACACACAAGTATTTTCATACACTCACAAGCATCCACACCCCTCGCATCCATATCTCACATCTTAAGGCTAGTTCACACTCCCAGCTTCTCTTTTTCCGGGTGGTCCTTTAATCCAACCTACACGGCCAGATCACTTGGTCTGTCTCGGTTACTACTAGTACCACTGGTCTTGCTTAGCCGGCGCTTGTCTCTGAAGTAGCCTGGTTGGGGGGATGGCGTGGAGGGGGCGCTGTGTGTCATATCACCCAGGACTCGAGTCTCAGGACTCTCGTAGCTCATCTGCAGGAAGTCTACGGCCGGCTCCAGATCATCGTGGCTGTGGTGATGCCGCTCAGTGGCCATGTTGACAGAGTTCTGCTGGTGTGCCAGGCGGTTGGTGAAGGGCTGGCAGGTTTGGTGGATGTGATGAAGGTGATGGTGATGCAGATGTGGGGCTGATGTTGGACCTTGGCTTGACGCTAGGCACTGGTTGAAATCTGGGGGTGGGGTGCATGTTTGGGAGGGATGTGGATGTGCCGTTTCATGCAGTTCCATTGGAATACTCGTCTTGCCGGTTTGGGCTACAGAAACAGCTTTAACGGTTTTGCTTTTGACATCAGTGGCATGTTTGTTGGCGTATTTTCGAAGGCATTGCTTGCACTGTTTCCATCCAAGGTGGTACAGTTCTAGCACACTGAGGAACAGTGAAACAGCTGCCACTGCCAGCATAAAAACAATGAAAACATTTTTCTCAGTTGGACGGGACATGTAACAATTCACACGGTTGGGACAAGGTGACATGTTACAAGGATACAGAGCATTCAGGAAGATTCCATACATCATGTACTGGATAACAATGAAGGTCACTTCCATGACCAAGCGGATCACAATACTCAGGACGTACGTCTGCAGCAGTGCCCCCTTAAGGCGGATATTTGTCTTTGGAACTTTTAATTTCTCTTTCTGTTCCAAATACTCCTTCTCTCCTTTGCCCTCCTCACCCTTCTCCTCTTGCTCCTTCCGTTTCCGTTTCTCCTCCATGCGGACAGTGTGCATGGCATGGCCCATGTAGATGAGGGATGGTGTTGATACGAAGACGATCTGCAGCACCCAGTAGCGGATATGGGCAATGGGGAAAGCTCGGTCATAACAGACGTTGGTGCAACCGGGCTGTAGTGTGTCACACATGAAGTCAGACTGCTCATCGCCCCATGATGACTCTGCAGCCGTGCCCAGCACCAGGATACGGAAGATGAACAGCACGGTCAACCAAACCTTCCCCACTATTGTGGAGTGCTCCTGCACCTCCTCCAGAAAATTACCCAAGAGACTCCAGTCCCCCATCACTCGACGCCAACACTATCAATGCAGAGAGAGCAAAAAAGAAAAAAAGGAGATTGGCATTGAGATCATTTTTCAATACCAATGAAATAGCAATGCAAATACCAATGAAAAAGTTTTATGAAAAACTGTTTATTCCCTCTAGGAAATGTATTTATTTATTTGTCTTTGTTAAAAAAAGGTTTATACATGGTTATATTGTTCATATATTTGTTATTCAATAAATAATAATAAAAAAGTATCTCTCTACATAACCAATCACCGTGAGAGGTAACCATCCAAGCCAATCCGTTTTTAGAATAATTGTAGCAGTTGCAATAATTTAGTCTGTAGATGGCGCTGCTCTGTTGGTGTATGCCATTGATAAGTCTTGTGTAGTTGACTGGAGAGATTACAATACGGCAGGGGTGTCCTGTCCTCTTCAGATGCCTTCTCCAAATACCCACACTTGCGGTCTTGGCCACTTGAGAGCGCGTGCGCGCGACAGGAAGTAAGTGCGTAAGACTGTCCCAGATCTTAAAAATGCCAAAGCGCAGTGCCCTTAACGGAGCGGTATTCAAGGCTTAGTGTGTCCCATCATGCATCATGTTGTGGAAATAAATCGTGAGACTTTTTGCAGAGATCTTGTGAGAGGTCACGGAAACCTTTCCAATGTATGTGAAATATTAATAATAATTAGATATTACATATAATTTGGTAGAAAAACTGTGTTTTTACGTTTTATTGGTGCAAAGATGAGTAGTGGATATATTTATTTTGTACAACATTTGCAACTGATTTTTATCACTTAATAAGAAGCACCACAAATTAAAATTATGTCATGTTATAGGAACATAAATTTAGAAGTTGATTTTAAAATTCAAAGTATTTAAAATTAAAATGAAAAATAAAGCTATGTAAACACTTGCATTTTTACAAAAAGTTTGACATGCTCACTTCATGCTCACTTGAACACTTAGGCCAAATACAGGAAATACGTCATATAAGTAGTGTGGGTATTTGGACAAGGGGACAGTTTAGCTCCAACCCTAATGAAACACACCTGAACCAGCTAATCAAGGTCTTATTAGGCATACAAAAACTTCCAGGCAGGTGTGTTGAGGCAACTCTGGCGGCCACGGCCCTCCAGGACTGAGTTTGGACACCCCTGCAATATGGCAGTCAAGATTTTTTTTAATATATCAAAGGGATTTTATTTGTGTACTTGTGCATCAGTAAGTAGATCAAAATAATGCAATGCAAAGGTGATTTTTAGTGGATGTAAGTGAAATCATTTCACCGTGTGCTTACATAGGTGTCCTACAGCAAAGTTACCCGCTCTGGGTTGTCACATTAACTGTGAACATGGTCCACTAAAGTTTGACAAAAAAGTGTCCAAATGCGTTTTTGTCTTTCTTTTGAATGATATTGTTATCTATTGTTTTATCATTCAAAACAAATTGAAAAACTTATTTTTGTGAAAAATGTGCTTGTGCTGTCAAATACAAAGACACTGCATCTGAAAAGACTGACAGTTTTCTTGTGATCCACTTCACTTTTTCAGAGGATTCACATGCTGTGAGTCATGATACTGTATATTGTATATTTACAGTAGGGCCTGAGAGGGTAGCACTACTATTTTTAGTCTGGCATGCCCCATTTTTTGGGGTAGGATAGGAACAGTGGTCTTGGCAGGGTAGATCAGGGCAATGTGATGCCATGGGCCCTGAGAACCGCCGCTCTGAATGACCCTGTCCAGGACTAGATAGGGTGATCATTTTACCACATTACAGCTGTCTCCCAACTGCATCACATGTACCAGCCTTTGTGCTTCTGTTTTTGTCCCTGCATGAGTGATGAAGCTATTAGGATGCTGCACTGATTAACTTAACTTCTCAAGATAGGGCCAAATCAAACTAAATGGCTGGGTCAGTGCTCCAAGTTCAGACAAATATGGTAGGCTGAGAAATCAGACAAGACCCTTTTTTTTTTTTTTTTTTTTTTTTTTTTTTTAAATGTAAAGTTTCTTTTAAATATTTAAAATCTGTAAAAACGTTTCTTTATTTTCTGTAACAGGGATAACAATAAATATTTGGGATAAAATCTAAAAATGGGTGAAAGTTTGTTGAAATCAAAACAACTTCTTTTAATTAATTTTAATTTCTTAAGCTACGTCACACCATCAATTTTAATAAAAATAGTATTTTTTTTTTTTTTTAGATATTTTGAGCAAAAAAAAAAAAACTTTCCTAAAGAGATTATTTTTATAGTACTGTATATTCTATATTATTTAAATGAAGTAATTACTAAGAATAAACTCCTTCAAAAGTTTCCTTTCTGTTTCTCTACAATGTGTCAAACGTGAGTTCAGGTGTATTAATCTTAGACACTAACATTAACACTGTCCAGTGTTGCTCTGCTTCCCAAAATAACATCAGTGAGCACTGTCTCATTTCCATAAATGCCAGTCCGCCACTTCAGTCTCCCCTTAAATAAATCACTCTAAATTCCAGTCATTTTATAAAGCATCTTATCTCTAAAATAAGTTGTTAATTCTAAATGAAATTGATACAATTTATCTAACAGCTTTAAAGTTGTAAAATCACTGAGAAAGTGTGCTATGTGTCTTTGCTCTGACACGCACATTAATCTTTTCTTAGTGTCTCCACATGCCTGTTTTAGTTATTTTCTTCAGCACCAGTTAAGGGTACATGGAAAGGGCTTTCGATTTAATGCTATTTACAGGAGGTTGTCACTCGAATACCCATTAAATCTCAAAGGTTTTATGAAGCACTAACTGCGGCCACACTAGAGAGTTACCTTGAAAATGTATGTGTGTGTGGGTCTGTGCTTGCCTGTCCTCTCACACCCATCTTGTACCAAACACTGTTTTGCACGACAAATATGCCAAATATGGACAGACAGTTTGCAAACTTTGCATAGAGGCCCTCCTACTTTTTGAGCAGATGTAAAATAATCAAAATATCTGATCTACAGTTTTAGTGAGTTAATCCAGAGACGACAAAAAAGTGGGAACTAATGAAATAACTGGACTTTATCTATTAGCATATAAAGAAGCCTATTTTATTGTATTCACTTTAATGCATTTTGTACTTTTTTACTACCTTGAAATTTTTTTTTTTTCTGTATGCAAAATCTAATTTTTATTTTTCTGATTTTGGGAAATATGAACCTGGAAGTTTATATTTATGTAATTTTTATGTTAAACTGCAGAATAAAAATGAGTTTGTGTGTGTATATACTGTATGTATAAATGCATCTAGTATTTTATATATATATATATATATATATATATATATATATATATATATATATATTATATATATATATATACTAGAACAGTGGTTCTCAACCACGTTCCTGGAGGACCGCCAACACTGCACATTTTGCATGTCTCCTTAGTCTGACACACCCATTTCAAGTCTGTGAGTTTCTACTAATAAGCAGGTGACCTGAATCAGGTGTGTTTGATTAAGGAGACATGCAAAATGTGCAGTGTTGACGGTCCTCCAGGAACGTGGTTGAGAACCACTGTACTAGAACATGCACTTTAACAAATGTGCAGTCTGATTCATAAAGAAATGTTGTTGTTGTTTTTAACATTCCAGCTGCATGTATTTATTTGATTTAATACCTTAAAAGTTTATTATGTGGAATAGTCTGACATATCCCATCAAGCAATAGCCGTCATTTCAACATCTCTGTTAAGTGTAGATCCGATATAGTCTGGGTATGTGTAACCCACTTCTAGCCCAAAAAAACTTAAATTTGGTTTCATGTCGTTTTTTGGCAAAATAACTGAGATGTATGATATTCCATCATGCAAGCAAAGTCAACAGCTTTTACAAGGTGTTTGGTTTCATTTCTTTGACACGTTCAATACGTAGCCTGTGTGTAGCCACGATTTAGCTCGTAGTCAGAGCAGCTATCTGTAGCCCACTATATTCAAGCCTGATTCACTTTAGTTTTTGACCAGGCTGCGCATGAGATGGTTGATATCCCATCATGTTTACAGTGTCAATAATATCTACAAAGATATAAGTGTCATTTCGTGACATGGTCTATATGTAGCCATGATTAAGCTCTAAATTGGACGGGCTACATGTAGTCAGCTTTTAGCCCACCTGGCGAAATCTAGGCAACCTGTGGTCTATATAGCCCTATACCAGTAACCAGACCAGTGATGTGCATGACCAAAATAGCCTTAAAATTGTTTACATGCAATTTTCACCTGTCTTCTTATCAAATGCAAGTAAACTTTAGAAACATTTAAATTATAATTATTTTATTTTATTATTTTACAGCATTGTTAAATATAGCATTATTTATTATGCCAAAAAGAATGCTAATTAAAATGTTTCAAAAGTTTACTTGCATTTGATAATATGATGTCATGCATCCCACAAGCTGTTAAATGTTACATTCATACATATTATATGATATTATTGATATTAGTCTTTTATTTTATAAATAAAAATGCAATTTCAATTCCCAATCACTTGTAGCCCTACTGAGATATGACTACTGGCAATGCGAGACATGAGAGTTTGTAGAGATCAGTGTTGTGTTTTGAATTTTGTTTGTACACGAGAGAGCACTAAGTTTAGCTGTCGGAGAGCAGTGGGCAAACAACAAACGATAAAGGACATTCCTACTTGGTCTTGTAAGTAGCCTATCTTTGTTTTTGTTTTTATGTGTTCATTATTTATCTATATCATTTGTTATCATGTTTAGGAACCGTGACATTTTAGTGAAGGGAGCAGATTGTAGTTGATAGTGATCCGTGACTAACTTAGGCCCACGGTTCAGCATGCATGTGTTCAGAGGATTAATTGCAAAATTTAGTAAAAGTTTTATTATTTGTACTGTTTACAAACTCAAGCTATTCTAAAACAGTGCAAGAAGAGGCGAAAGAGCAAACAGCAGAACAAACACAGCTTTGACAAAGATTAATCCATATTAATTTATACAGTGGACACAGAAGAATTGGAGAAACTGAGCAGGAGTTTCAAATTCTGGAAACTGAGAAGATGGTGAATAAGGCAGCAATGGTAATAAAAAAAAAGAAACTCTCAAAAAAACAACATTTCCTCACTAAAGCTCTCATCTTTGACAAAGTTCATCATTTATTTCAATTTTCATATAGAATATGTGACTGAACAATGTGAGCTAATTGAATAGAATATCTTCATTGTGCAAATACAATAATATTTATTTTGAGACTTCTAAATTGATAGTAAAGCTTAAGAATACAAATTATTTAAAATGGCAATATAAAATGATCAATTATAAAAAGTTTGCAGCAGTAGTGCAAATAGCTCAGATGTGTGCAATGCAGCATCAAAACCTAAACCGAAAACATAATGTAATAAAACGGTAGGCAATAATTTATTAATACACAAACCTTTGAGGTCAATAAAATTACTGGGCTACTTTTTAGTTTCAGCAGCTATCACTGTGTTGTTATGAAGTCAGTTGTGCAGACAATTTTGGAGGCAGAGACAGATTGTGGGGGGCACTAATAGGGAAAAACTTAAACTGCTGGAATAAAGAGTTTTAAAGTGTTAGTGATGGAAAACTTGCAGGTCAATTGGCATCAATGCTTAAGGTTGGTAAACACTTGTACACGGACGCATATAATACTACCCACCTGACACTGGCATGTGTTATTCAGGTGTCAAAGTTGTGCAGAATTGAAGGAAGAAACTTCAAAGACAGTGCCAGAAGGATGCTGGACAGGTAAAGTCTACAAAACTTGTAACATTAATCAAACATTGTGATGTCAATAATACTCAATAAGTTACAACCCAAATAAGAAATTTTAAAGAATTCCTTTACAGGTCATTTTGAAATGTCAAACTTTGTCCGCAATTGTTAACCACCTCAATCTGTATTATATTTTAGGGTTTTAAAAAAATTCCCTCATGTCCAAATTCAACATGTGGGGGGGTGGGGGGGGGGGTCCGCTGCAGAAAGAGGCATTTGAAAACACTGCACTGTTTTCGGTCATTAGATGCATGTGTATAAAACACACAACATTTACCAGAGAGCTTCTCTCTTTTTTCAACACACTGAATGGCGATACACTATATATATATATATATATATATATATATATATATATATATATATATATATATATATATATATATATATATATGTATCCACGTTTATGTTTTTGGTAGGCATCCAAGCAAAAGAGAACAACTCACTATCACAATTAATGTAATTAAAGTAAACATTTTTTTTTCCCTTATTTGGCAGATGCTGTGATGACCAACTTCCCGGCAGCAGAGTTGGACTTAAGGAATGCAGCTGGGAAGCATTTTAAACAAGAAATAAAACCAATAACTAATAATTTCCTTTAAGTTCACTGTTGGCTGTTTTATTTGTTAAAATAAGTAAACCATGTTTTAAGTTTCATTCATTTATCCATAATGTTAAGTGTGATAACATGCTCTTGATTTGTATTAGATTTTTTTTTTCTTTTAAATATCTTATTTAAAATGTATTTATTTTTTATTTTTTGATATTTTTATTATCTTAAGTTGTTAAAAATTCCTTTTTTTAAATCATATTTATATTTAACTGTAGGCGTATTGTATTTATAAAATATTATTTTGTCATTAATTATTTTGTATTTTTATCTTTTTGTATTGTCTTAAGTTGTCCAAGTTGTTTAAAATTTTATTTTTCTTAATAAAAGCTGTATATTTAATTTGTTTGGATGGATTGCCATTTTGTTGTTTAATAGGTGTCTATATGTAGGCATTCATTAGCTATCTATTTGATGAGTAGTCTATTTTTGGGCTATGGTTAGACGTGTATTAAATTTTCACTGACAGCCCAAATTTAGCCTTGTTTTAGCCTAGACGTCTGGGCTGTGTTTAGATGGCTAATAAACGTCTTTTAAACAAAAAAATGCTTGCTGATATCAGATGCTTTAGAAATGACTGTAATTCAGTGATGGGAACTCAGTAAACTCGTGTGCATATGTTGTGTTGGCAAAGGCTTTTCGGAATGGCATTGGTGGGAACGGAATCTTAGATGTTCATTAAAAAAACAAACAAAAAAAAAACAGAAGGAGGACGGAAATATCCATCTGATTCACACTGACTGGGCAATCTCTGTCGCCAATGTGCTCTCTCTCTTTCTCATTCTGTCTCTCCCTTTTCCTTTTTTCCATCTTCCTTTTCTTCTTCTCTTAGGAAGCAATTTCAAACAATATGATTTCCTCCAGACTTGCTACTTTAAAGGAAATGAGTCTCTTAGGGTATACAAGTGCAAGGGTGTTTTCTTTCCCAAAGAGAGCAAAAGAACAACACGAGATAAGAGTTTGTTTGTGCTGATTATTTTGCATCTGGTTAATGCACAAAATCATAAAACCCAAAAACGCTTATCATGAGGTATTATGAGAGGTCAAAGAATTATGTATTTCATGAAGACAGCAAACAATGGGACTTCAGTGTGCATACACGGGTTGGTGAGATGAATGACTGAATGAAGAACTTTCACCTGTTCTCATATGATTTTCTGTTTGTAAAAGGAAAGAGTTGACATTGGCTACTGACCTTAAAGGGCTTTTAATGTATATACTCACACACTATTGTTTTAGTGGGTTAAATTAAGATCCTTTCCCCCCTCAATACACACAACCAATGAATCTTTAATTTGATATTAATATTAATATTTATTAATTTATTTATTATTAATATTTAATATTAAGTTAATTTGTTTTTTGCTTCTGCTATTTACTTAAATATATATTAATACTTTAATAATTAATAACTTATATATATATATATATATATCTATATATATATATATATATATATATATATATATATATATATATATATATATATATATAATGTGTAAATGATGGATGGATGGATGGATGGATTTATAATATTTTAAATATTTTAAATAATTTAAACGGCCCTTTAATAACTTGATTTAGTTCCAGTGGAAAGGTGCTTATGGATCCGAATCTAAAACAAACTTTTCAAAACTCTTCCTGAACTTCTTTTAAATTGTTTGTTAAGAATCATCAGAGCTTCCCTTAGCCCTCAAGGATTCTTTGTCTGTTCTTTATGACTCTAAGCCACTGTCAAACATTCAATAACAAAAATAAACTTAGAATAACATGCAGCCTCACATTCCCATTTGCATCAGTTTAACAAGCTGGGAATATTGCCACAACACCTTTGAAACATTCTAGCAGCACTTCACAAAGGTGCCAGGCACTGTTGGCAAGCGATGGCATGCTGGTTTTTCTCACAGTGATCATGTCACTGTTGGCACACTGATATTCACACCATAAGAGGCACTGCAATGCCCACGCATGAGACTGACCCCTTAACTCTGAATAAATATTTATTTAAGCCCCTTCCCCTCAACCTGATGTCAGGGACTACCAGAATCAGTGTGACAACACAGACTGTAGTCACATCTTTGTAACAATATAACCAGAAGTGTAAACTAGGCAAGACACAAAGAAAAACACTGTGGTTTATATAGTTCTGCTTATAAGTTTATCCCTGGCAGAATCTGCATGATGTTTATCATTTTGTTTCAAGTAAGAAATTGTATAAATGAATGAATGAATGATGAAGCTATTGCCACAGAAATGTACAGTTTAAAAGTTTCATTTACAGTTTAAAAGTTTAGGGTCAACAACATTTTTGTTGTTATTTTTTTAAAAATGAATACTTTTTTGAGATTTCTATTTCAAAGAAATGCTGTTCTTTGAAACTTTTTATTCATCAAAGAAGCCTGAAAAGCAACACAACTGTTTTCAGCATTAATAATAAGAAATATTTATTGAGCACAAAATCAGTATAATGGATTAAGAATTTGAAATAATGATTTCTGAATCACGTGTCACTGAATACTGGAGTAATGGCTGCTGAAAACTCAGCTTTCCATCACTGAAATAAATTACATTTTAAAATATATTAAAACAGAAAACTGTTATTTTAAATTGTAATAATATTTCACAATATTACTGTTTTACTGTATTTTTGATTAATTAAATGCAAAAACATAAATTAAAAAAAACTTACTAACTCCCAAATTTTAAATAGTTTAACATATTCCACAAGACAAAGTAATAAGTAAATTTACACAGAGTAGCATGTATATATTTACCCCTGCCTCTTAATATACTGTGCTACTTCTTTAAGCATTAATGACTGTAGTCTTTTGTCTTATAGGATAGTATGTAAATTAAATTAACAAAATATTTTGTAAATTATGTAAACATCTGTTATGCAGGTTTTTAGCAAGGTGCATATATATATATATATATATATATAATATATATATATATATATATATATATATATATATATATATATATATATATAACCTGCTTTTGTGTTTTCCTCATTAAATATTCATGTACACTGTGAAGTCATAATTGCTGTACAAAGCAAACTATCATCATTTCTAGTGGAAGTCTAAACCTGTGTATGAACTTGTGTTACTGGACTTGAACTTGCAATGCTAAAGGCATGCTTTAAAAAACAAAGGACAGAGCAACTTTTAAAGCCAGGCATTCCAGGACTGACACAGGCCAATTTAATGGATGGAGGTCAAGGATGAGAAGCTGAGTTTTTGCCATATGGAGTGAGAATAATCCTCACCTGACTCAACCCAGTGCAGAACCCTATTATACAAAAACAGCAGCATATATTAACACTTGCCATCCAGTGGGATCCCTCATATGGGCCATGAAGGCAATTGTTTCTCTCTTCACTGTCAAAGCAGCTGCACTGATCAGCCAATGTCTTGTTAATCAACAAGACTTGTCATCACATACAGGGCTACTGCACTTTGCGAGTGGGATATGAAAAATATAGAATATATTGAACATACAGTGACTCTTAAAATGTATTTGGAAACTTAAGCCACACTTAAAATGTATGAATGCCATTGCATTAAATAACAAAACAGCAAACCAATAAGACCAATAATAGAATTTTCACTTTTACAGCAAAATATTTCACAAAATATGAAAAATGGTCAGGTTTTAAATAAAAACATGGCTTAGAAAAATGGAATTATGTCTGAAAAATAAATCTACCATCATTTGTTTGCAGTTGAAACTTGGTTTGACATTTAATTTAATGACATTAATACATTTGTAGGTGTAGGTTAAGTGGGGCCACTGTACATAGTTATACAAGTTAAACTGACTAGGTTACACACCAATCACAGCACAGATGATCTAATTCACGTTCCTACTTTTAAATAGTCTAGACAGTCAGTCAGTCACTGAAATAATCTTTGGCCAAAGTACCATAAAATCATAATCCTTTATAATGACAAAAGTGATGTCATAATGTTCAAATGTTATAATATTGGATTCAAAATTATTATTTATGACACTGTAAAAAAAAATACTATACCCTCAAAATTATGGAAATAAATTAAAGAAATTAAAAAAAAATCTAATTTGACCTACAGATCTCTTGATCTATTAAAGTGATGCATAAAGTTCATTACCTGTCTGACTTCTGACTTATGAGACTGTCTTGGGTTGAGTCTTCTGTGGTCTTGTCCTCTTCAGATGAATGAGTGGGCTGTTATACCGTGGCCCAGGGGTCCTGTAGATGTAGCCCAGCTCTGGTGTCTGTATGACAGTGGGGATATACTGAGCAATTGAGAAAAATGGCAGTGTATCTCTATGTAAAACTGGAGTATGCAAATACTGGAGTTCATATACAACGCAGGCCCCCTCGTGCCCGTCCCACTGTGGGAATAGAGCACTCTGTGGGACACTCTGAGAAATGCCATCTCAGGGAGTGTTTCAACCCCCCCTCTACTCTTCCTTTTCCTCCTCCCCCTCTCTTTCTCTTTTTCCCTCCCTCCTTCTCTCTCTCTAGTTGCCCCCCCCCATCCCTATCTACAACACCCCCCCCCCCCCATCAGAATGCCATGGTGGCACTCTATTTTGGTGAGAAGAATACCACCGTGTAAAGAGAGGAAGTGATATTGTAATAGAACACAATGGCTGTTCTTCTCAGGCTGTTTGTTGGTGATGTGATGCGTTGTGCTCGTATCACTATATGTGTTTGTTGAAGTTTGATGTTTTACCCCCTGCTCTGATCAATAAACCTCACAAACATATCTTCACCATACATACACTTCCACACGTAAACTATGACCTCCATTTTAACAAGTAATTATCTCTCTCTTTTTCTGTGTATATATGTATAATTGTATGATGAAACAGCCTTGTTGTGCAGTTTTTTGTTTAGAATGCTGATGTAATTCAACTAAAATGATTTGCTAAGAAATAAGGAAAAAATTTACAACCAGATGCCCAGTGATCACTGGTTAAAATAAGCTTTGATATTTTGAAAATCTAAAATTTCATATTGAAGAGAGAAAAAATTTTGGTGGTGATTGGACATTATATTTACACTAATTTACAAATAACCACGTGAATGGGTGATTAAGGTAACAGGGTTGTAAGTACCAATACTTTTCAAAATCAAAATAATTGTGCAAGTTGTCAACCAAGCTGATTGGAAAAATGTACCAGGAGTGACATTACAGTAACATTTTGTTGTGTAATTTCTTTCATGCTTCACAACACTTTCAAAATGAAATCCAGTGAGTGGCACTAAAAGTGTGTTCAGTTTTATCCGAAACAGATGACTGAGTCTGGAGATGTTTTATTCTATTGGTTGTTGTACTTATTGTGGCAGTTCAGGCATTAAACATTCAGTGAGTGGCACAAAAAAGGTTAATGTTTTCAAAAAAAAAAAAAAAGGTTAGAACACAACGTACCAGTACCACCTACACCAAACCCTCTCCTAAATCAACCAGTGGTGTTAACAAAAGCAAACATAAATTAAAAATTGCACTAGCTGAAGTAGCCATGCCATTTTAGCTTGCTTCAACAAGTTTTTGTGCTCTTTTATCATGTTATGTTTCGTGGGACTCCACTGAGCTACTGAGCAAGTTTACTGGAAAAGTTGTACAGTACATACAGAGTTTTGTATGTGATGTAAATGTCAAACATATTGATTTACCACAGTGTGTGATTTGTAAAAGTGTTTTGAGGTCATAGCATTGTGCAAGAAACCTTTATTAAGTCTTTATTAATTGATAATCTGCCCCATAATCATAATATGTGTGAATAAATTACAGGTTTTGGGGGGTTTTCGTGCCACTAGTCAACATATCAGCTGGAAAAATGCAGTTAATGGTACATAGTTTTTGGAGTTTGCAAAAATGTAGGTGGAGGCATGTTTTTTTCAATGAGAAAAGGTTGGCAAATAATTATGAATGTTAGAGCTGAAGTTACTTCTTGGCATCTAACTCACAAAATGGGCACTGAGTTACATAGCAACACCCTGGCAACCACCCACAACATCCAAACATCATGCTTGTGAGTTCAGCACAGTCAAAACCCACTCACATTTTCCCAAGAAAAAGTAAAGTGTAGTAGTTTTTGTAGCTTTTATCTTTTTTTCATCAGCTGAACAATATGATTTATCAGAATTAGAGCAGCAATGGTTGTATCAGTATTAATACGATATTACAATCTTGCACCTGAATACATGATCCCTTTCTCTTCTTCATCCAGGTGTCCTTCTCTCTCTCCTTCACACAGTCTTGTTAGGCTACCGTATCCCAGTGAGGAGGCAACTGAATGGAATTCATGCAACTTCACAGAGATTTATTTGAACAGAAGCCTGAGCTATAATCCCTCTCTCTCTCTCTCTTCACTGCCTTTCATTGCTTATGTTGCTCATCGGCTGAGAGCCGGAAGATGTATGTCAGCTTTATATAATGACAGTCTTTTAGGTTTCATTCCTCCTTGCTCAAGGGTCTGTTTGTGTTTGTGTGTGTGCACGTGTCTGTATGTGTCTGTATGTGTGTGTGGTGGGAATCCTTTATATATGAGTACTCCTTGCTGCTGGGTCCATATGAGTTTGTGTATGTCTATATATATATATATATATATATATATATATATATATATATATATATATATATATATATACCATAATTTGCACAATGATGCTAATATGGTGTAAGGGACACTAGAGGGCTGTTGATGATCAGAGCCATAGAGAAACGGAAACACTCATTCAGAGCCATAGAGAAACGGAAAGTCAGGAAAAACAAGTAAATGGAAAACTTTCTAAACCTCTAAACTTTGACCCATATTTTAAGAACCGCTTACTTTATTTAATACCATTGTATTCAGTTTCCATTAAAATGGAAATTGGATGAAAAGAAAGTTGTGTAAGTTGTTTATTTATTTATTTATTTATTAGTTTCCCTATCTCCTCACACATATACAACCAGGTTTCTTTTTTCTAGTTTGGGCAAAATGTTAAAAGTCAAGAGATGACAGGTGGCTCTGGATTTAAACAGGGCACTGAAGGCATCCTTGGCACTCTCTTTTCTTCATAATTCTGTCTGTGCATGCATGTGTAATGTTTGTTTAAGATTGTAAGGCAGCCATTTTTTTATTTTTAAATAAAATAGTTATTTTAGTATAAAAAAGCATTCCAATACTGAAGTATAAACTGGAAATCAGAGAAAAATATAGCCTAGTAAACTATCTGTAATCATTAAATGAGCTTTTTTACTTCTAATTTACACTGTTCGAAAATTTTGGGTCAGTAAAATTTGTATAAAAGATTTTATTAAAAAAAATGTAATTTTATATTTCAAACAAAACAATTACTTAATAAATTAAAATTCATCAAAAAATATCATGACACCAAAAAAACTATTAAAAAAAATTTAATGAATTACATATAAAAATAAAAAAAAAACCAAATCACCATATTAGAATGATTTCTGAAGGATCATGTGACACTGGAGACTGGAGTAATAGCTTCTGAAAAGTCATCTTTGCCATCACAGAATAAATTACAATTTAAAATACATGAAAATAGTTATTTAAGGTGCAATAATATATATTTTTTTAAATAATAAAAAAATTAAGTTTACTGTATTTTTAATCAGACTTCTTTCAAAAACACAAACTAATGTTATATTGAGTCCAAATAAAGATTTTGGACTTGATTTGAAATTTGACTGGAGTGCATCACTAAGCAAATCCTCATTGTCATGACTAGGCTGATGATAACTGTTGCTCGTCGTACTAATGTCTGGAGAGTTTCTGTAAGCATTATTAAAATGAATCACATGATAATATGACATAGTGCTTTGTTCCACTCGCCAACACCCACCAATCATTTTTCTGCAAACAGGGTGACTGAGACAAAGGTCATGAGGGCATTATGTCTATGCATAACAGGTATAAATTTGTTATACTTACAAATGTGATGATTTTTTTTTCTTTTTCTTTTTTTTTTCTGAAGAATACAATATGTACATTTAGTCTGTTTTATGTGTCAGTCCCTTTTACCCTCTTATATTAATGTCCTTTGTTAATTCTCCCTCTTCCCTTTTGGGGTTGTCTGCAGTAGTTTTTGGGATAGTGTAAATGTTAAATTCTGTCATCATGTATTAACCGTTATGTTGTTCCAAATCTGTATAATTTATCTTGTTCTATGAAGAAGATATTTTGAGAAATGTTTCATTTTTTTTGCCCATACAGTGGAAGTCAATGGAATCCACCGTTGTTTGGTTCCTAACATTCTGGGAACAACAAAGAAGGAGGTAGTTTTGGAACAAGTTTTCATTTTTGGTAATATAAATATAATAATATAAAGCATAATATAATATTAAACACAATGTTAAACGTAAGATGTAATTATTTTATGTGTATTCTATTTGTTTCAAATAACTGAAAATTGTACAATTGCTATAGAATTACATATACAAATATGATTTCCTAATCAAATCAAGCCATGGATCAAATAATTAGAGAACAATTTCCACAGCATATCTCAGATCTCATACACCTATTCTTTCTGAAACCACAACAATCTCTTTTTGTCAGTTTTTATCACCCTGTACTATTCTGAATATGTCTATTATATGATATGCTGACACAGCTAAGGCAAAGCAAGCAGAGATGTGCAAAGCATCTTTAAAATCACACTCCACCCCTCCAGAAACACAACAATCAACACCGTCAAAACTGGCCCAGGAAAGAAGGAGACTGACAGACGTTATTCTAAGAGAAAGGAGGAAGCTGGATGTGTAGATGTTCTGTTTTTCTGCACTGAAGCTAAAACATGGATTTCAGTGGACAGACACAGCCATTCAGACAAACACAGGAAAGGAGCCACCCCGAGACAGCGACCCCAGACATGTCTAAAAATGTGTGTCCATGTAGGCTTTGGCTAATTTCAATGTCAGTTCAGCTAATTTCATCGGAGGGTACTCAACAACTATTAAAGAATGGCACAAGCAATGCCAAGGTCATGGGTTCGATGCCTAAGGAACAAACAAACAGACACAAAATATACTCTGGATGCACTGTAAATCTCTTTGGATAAAAGCATCTGCCAAATGCATAAATGTAAATGTCAAATGAACAGGCCCTGCAGTTTATTTTATCCTAATAGCAAATTTTTATTTATAGTCCAATAAAGGTTTTACTTGATAGAACGCAGTGGCATGGTAAATTCATTACTGAAATGAAATTATGAATTTAATTTACAAATTATTTTATTTTATTAATTTGTTTTTAAAATAATTTTATCCGTTTTTTATGGAAAAGGATTCGGGCCAAGCAATAAAAATATAAATAAATAAAACCATCTCGAGATTAAAGTCATTATAATGTGAGATTAAACTTTCAAAATTTAAATAAAAGTGTCTAAATAAAATTTTGAAAATTAAATCATTAAATTTCGAGAATAAAGTCGTGTTTTTAGAGAAAAAACTTGCTAAATTTAGAGAAGAAAAAAGTTGCAATAAAATGTTGAGAATAAACATTCAATTACGCGAATAAAGTTGAAATAATGCTGCGAATATTATTATTACTGCATCCTGTTAATGTACAAGAATACTGAGGTGCAAATAGTATCTGCCACTATTTATATTACACAAAATTTAAAGGGGTCATATGATGTTATTTTAAAGATCATTATTTTGTGTATCTGGTGTAACAGAATATGTTGACATGCTTTAATGTTCAAAAAACACATTATTTTTCAAATACTGTACATTATTATAGGTCCTCTATGCCCTGCCTCTCTCAAATGTGTCATTTTCCACAAAGCCCCTCCTTCAGAGTCACGTGACAGACACAGTGATGATGCAGTACACAAGCCGCGGTTAAGACTATGATTTCTGACAGGCTGTTCACTGCTGTGATGTGACCCTGTTCCCCTCACACACACACACACACACACACGATGTGTTACTCCACACTGCACAAAACTCTGCATTTGAACAGTCAATAGCAAACACTTAAACTATTAAAAAACATACTTACAGTCGCTGATTCAGAAGTGCCAGATTGTCGTAGCAAAGTCGGAATTTACCCATTTTTTTTTTTTTAGAAATAGCCTTTGCACAGCCAGCCTTGTACTCTCCTAGGTTCACAAAACTGTCGTCCATAAAATGCATTGCACAAATTTGAATTCATTCATTCAAATTAATTTGGGCGGCATTACGCAAATATTTCCACATCGTGATGTAGACATGTGGGGGCACCCAGAGGAAAAGAAAATCTGAAAAGAGATCTCCAAAATGTTTCATTTATTTCTCCTAGACAACTTTGAGATCCATATGACACCAAACTGAGACAAAGGTTTATTTCTCCTGTGTCTCAGGCTTTTCTCTGGAGCAATAAGATGCACTAAATCTCAATTTAGTCTCCTTTTAAGTTTCAGAAGAGATCTCAACAAGCTCTAATATAATGCTCAGAGTTTCTCAACTTCTGTGCCTCTTTGTGATCTCAGACAGAGAAATCAGAGAGTTCTCTCCATGAGCTCAATATACTCTCATCCCAGCTTCAATTCATGCATCTCATGCTAAACTCAGATAGAGCAAAGGAAGAGATTTCCACAAGTGCTCATTGAATTCTTAGACTTTGATCACTGTCTTGGTTGTTTCATATCATATGATATTTTAATCCACATGATTTTTTTAATATAATGTATTACTGTATGAATAAAGTAATGGTAAATCTTGTTATTTTAGGCTGCAAAGACCCTCTTCTTTTATATTATTTTCTATAAATGATTTGAAATATTTCACTGCATGTAATTCAGTAAAATAATTTTATTAACCCACACAAAACACATTGTAAAATAAAAACAGTAATTTATTGGTAACTTGAGAGCAAAGAAATTACAATTTCAACATTTCAGATGTATCAAAGTTTTTGTATGACAATAGATTTGCCCATATAAAAAACAGTTGAGATGGCATCACAGTATAAACTATTTGTCCATCAACATATTTTTACATTTTCAGTAAGGATTTTCAACTATGTCCTGGCCAATTATCAGATTTGTTATTGACCTGAATCAGTTAAGTCATTCATGTAAATTAATCTAAAAATGTGCTGTTTTGACTCTGAAGCTTCATGTAATCTGTAAAGCAAATGGAAACTATACCGGTAGTTATCAGATAAATGTAGTGTAGTAAACATTAAAATATTATTTTTCCATAAAATGTAGTGGAGTGGAAATATCAAGTGGCAAGTTAAGTACCAACACCTCAAATGGTAAGTAAATACAGAACTTGGGTGAATGTGCTTATAATTAATCACTGCAGATGACAATATAAAAACAATAAAATGTAAATTTCCCAACCTTTCTTCTGTATCTTTTGCAAGTATTTTGCTGGCTCTTCACCATTCTCCTCCAGCGTGAGTTGTACTTCTGCGCCATTTTAATGGAATGTCATGAAAAAGGAGTGAAACTTATTTGTACATTTTAGTGACTGAATTTTGTGAATCATCTCAAAATTTAAGGGATAAAATAATTTGTATAGGAATTGCAGCTCAAAGTTCTTTACAAAAAAGTATTCCTGCGCCATACTCTTCATAGACAATGTGTAAAATAAATAAATAAATAAACAAATAAAAAATGTGATAATTAAATAATGAAAGGGATGTGTGATAATTAAATAATGAAAGGGATTAAAAACATTGAAAAAATAGAATAGAGAGTGCATAAATCAAAGAGTTGCAGGAGCGAATAAATTTGAAAGTGCTAAAAGAATAAAGTTAATCCTAGTTGAAGGCTAAAGTGAAGAGGTAATTTTGTTGCTTTGCTAAGAGGGTTAGAAATAGGAAAATAAAGATATAGTAGCATGTTTAAGTAAGATTGATTTTTAGCCTGCACTGATTTACTCACAATCTCCTTTTTGTTTGCTTTGTGTTCATTTTCAGGACTTTTTGTATTTTTGACCTTTGAAGATGGATACACAGCAAAGATTTTTAATGTCTGTGATATACTAAACAAAGATGATAAACCCATTGCTTGCTTTAGATATCTGACACCAGGACAAGAAGTACTTGCAAGATGGTCTGACAATAAGTTCTACAAAGCTACAGTAGACTTCACTGGAACAGCTGACAAAACGGTGGATACCAAGAAGGCGACAAAGAAGGACATGAAAAAAAGAGATGCAGCTGCAAAAAAGATTCTACAACCTTCCATTCCTACCTCAAGCAGGCCAGTCCAACTCTGCACAGGATCACCTAAATACTGTGGACCAAAATGTCATTCAGCCTCCAACAACCTGGCCAGTGTACCAGCCTCCACCTACAGAGTCATTTCTACCTGTCCAGCCACAGCACCAGCATGCAACTGCCTGGCCACAGTACCAACTTCCAGTTTCCCAGTTATCACCAAATACGCCACAACATTACCAGCATTCACCAGTCCAGTCGCTCAACCAGTATGGAACTACTCTGTCTCCAATTCCACACAATTCCAGCCTTTTGCAGTATTCAAAGCATCACCAGACTCACACAGCACTACCCACACCTTCAGACCAAACACAACAGCAGCCTGTTTTGGCAGATTTGGATCAGCGAAGACAGCCACCAGCTCCTACAGCCAAAGAAAGCTTCCTCAAAATGTTGCACAGTCCTAATACACATCAAAAACCTGCTGTTCTTGGGGACCAGAGCCAGACAAGCACCTCTGAACATGAGACTTTAAGCTCATCTGCAGATACTTTAATCATCGAGCGTGATCCAATTCCAGAATATGGAGAACCATGTTTCATTTCGCCTGAGTCAGGAGAAGACAGATCATGATGGGAAGCCATGCGAAGCATGCAAGACAGAGGTGGAAAAATTAGTGGAGGAAAAGGCCAAACTGCATGATGTGCTGTGTGGTATAAGTAAGTATGTTTTGTCTCTCTGTTGCAATTACTTGTTCTTTTAACACTTCTTTTTTTCTCTCAAAGTTTTTCTAACACACCTAATATCTATTCAGAAGAGTTGTGTAAAAAAAAAAGTGGGTAATAATCTAGTGTATTAAATTGTGCAACATAAAATTATGTTTTTATTTTGGTATATGTTTAAAGTTCTACTACATTGTCTTACTTTGGACATTGGGAGTTATTTGATGCTTAAGCTAAATCTTAAAAGCTTTAAACAATTTGCTAAAACTCTTATCCAAATCATGAAATCTTTTGGACTTTTTAAAAACTTGTCTTTTGTTTTGTTTTTTTACTTTATGAATGCTGCTGTGTCCCTGTAAGGTAATATACATCTTTTGTGTCACAGGTGGTGAGCACCTCGAGGCATTCAGAAGTTTTCTGGACAAAGTGGAACAGATCCAACCTCAGGCTGGTGTTTGGGCTCCAAAAGGCAGATCTCGGCAGCAGGAGCTATATCCAGGAAGTGGCCTCTTCTTGTCCTCGACTCACCTGGCTGCAATCCATCCAACCGCAAAGAAGGACTGCCTTCGCTTGTTCCATCTTCTTTTTGATGAATTCTTTACTGCAGAGGAGTGCCAGAATGCTGTGGCATTTGGGAAAACACGGAAAGGTGCCAGATGGGAAGAGAGTCCTGGATAAGTTCAAAGTCAATGCAATTCTAAGTAAGTATGTTGCTCATGTGGTTGTTAACAATTTGTGGAAAAAGTTGTGAAAATTCATAGGTAAAAATATGTGGGAACCCAATAAGAGGTGTTGGATACCCATATATCACATAGCTACGTTAAATGTTATGATTGTTTCACTGTCCTCACAGTTTTGCTACATTTCCTTATGTGTGATCCATAGAGATATTACAATGTGAATTTTGTCGTATCAGGATGAAAAAAGTTGTTAATACTGTTGTGGTAACTGCGATTACTCAATGCAATCTGTAATTTGTGCTTTCTTTTCTTTTATTCTTGCAGCTTACGTCATGCGCTGTAGTACACTGGATGGTTGGACACCGGTTGAGAAAAGTAAGGTCAAAAAAGCCTTCATAAACAAATGCCGCATCAGGGCCACAACACTGTAAATATCGGATGGGGCACACAGAGACATTTGTTTGAAATGACAATGTTCACAAAAAGTCCTTGTTTTCAAATTATGTATGTTGGCGTCAGAGACTCAAGTTTATTGTTGTGAATTGTTCTAAACCTGGCCTGCCACTGCTCATAACATTGTTAAAATTGTTACTGTTTTAAAAACAGAATTTTACAAAAAAAAAAAAGCACTTTAGTTCATATTTTGTAATGACTATGTTTAAACAGTTTTTGCTGTCTTTAAAATGTCTTTAAATTTGTTAATGTTATTTTGATTTAAATAAAGATTCAGATTCAAATTTCTTTATTACATCAGCTAATCTGCCATTTGCTATAGATTTTTAAAGCCTGATGGTTGTGGATAGATCTTCTGTCTGTCCTGCAGTGAAGAGAGAGTAGCATTCCCGTCCGTTGTTTCTTTGGTCCATCAAGATGTTCTGAAGTGGATGATCTGTGTTGTTTAGAATGGTGAATCTAGTCTGGTAGGAGGAAAAAGGCCATATGATTGAATTAGTAATTCATGTGCGTGCGTGTGTTGTTTTGTGTGCATGAGAGGGAGAGTGAGCGAGAGACTCTGATATTGCTCCATAGTAGCTCCAGTATTGCTCATTTTCTTTTTCAAAGGAGAAATAAAGGAGTCATTAAAAACACAGAATTGAGATTAGCAAGGCATCTCCTTTTAGTCTCAGGTATGACTCCCTCTGATTATTCTGTCTCACCTATTGCTCCTAGTGAATTTTAGGAGAAATATATGAGAAACATTTTAGACAAAATAGAGATTAAAATAAGGCTTAGATGAGAATCTCAAATTTGTCTCCTGAGCTATAGAAAAGCAAGCTTTGAGCAGTAAAATTTTCCTCTGGGCATGTTTGAACGAGGTGTTTTAGCCTGGTCAGGATCAGCCATCTCTTTTAGATAGAATAAATCCTTTTGTGGGAGACTTTGAGCTTTGTAACTCTGCAGATCGTATACATGCACAAATAGCTACATAACACACTAAAGAAAAGGAAAAATAGAAATCGCATCATATGACCCCTTTAAGTATCACGAGATGGTATTATTATTATTTTATTATTATTGCTTGGCCCTAATCCTCTTCCAATGTTTTTTTTTTTTTTTTAATATCTGTTTGTATTTTATTTCTGTGAAACTGAGGCATGGTAAAAAACATTAGAAGTTGCAACAACTATAAAGACATATGATGAAAGACGTAGAATAGAAAGGAAAACTGAGAAAATAAGACAATAAGTGCAGAAAAAGATGGAGAGTGTTTTTCATGGCATTAGTTTGTCATATCCTCTGATAACATTGTTTTCTGAAGTGGTCCAGTGGTGGGATAAAATCACTTTTTGAAGCTCAGCATCTAAATGGCAATCAGCCTCTTTTCCTTGTATATCCTCTACTACTCCTATAACCCATATCCATTCTTTATATTCACTTTATTAATGGTGTTTGCTAAGGCAAACATCACTATAACTCAGATTTAGTATTTGGGGTTTGTTCAGAAAGCGATAATGACTTCATGCACAATTGCTTCCTCATTAGCCTTACGGTGCAGCGCACTGAGCGCAGTGAATGTAATATTGTGAGAAAGTTAAGCACAAAATTAAATTTTTATAAAGTGTCACAAAAAAGCAAGATGAAGTATAAACAATCCACCTTCATACTAAGGCTTCTGAAACTAATTACCACATTGTTATGTTTTAATAAAGGTTATGTTTACTATAATAGTAGGCCTATATAGTATACTTTATTATAATATAATATAATTAGTTGTGATAGTTATTAGAAATATGACAGAAAGAGTATGCTATTGCTATGAGAGAATACTATATAGGAAGCTTACATTCATTGACTTACATAGTATTTTTTCCCATACTATTGAAGTCAATAGCTACCATCAGCTGTATGGTTATCCACATTCTTCAGAATATCTTCTTTTGTGCTCAAAATGCTCAAAAGAAGAAAGAAACTCAGGTTTGTAAGAAGTGGAGGGTGAGTAAATTATGATAGAATTTTCAATTTTGGGTGAACAATACTGTTAATCCCTCACTAAAAACCACTCTGAACACTTAAGCAACCTCATAGCAACACCCTGGCCACCCCTCACAACAACATAGGACTCTGGCAGTGATCTCTCACAGGCAAACACCCACGATTTCTTCAGAAAATGTAAAAATATAGGTTTCTACTGCTTTTTAATGTCTCCATACTGACTGACAGGTCCACAGTTTTCCTACAGACCCTGACTAAATCATTATTGCTATTCACTGCTTTCTCCTGTGCATTGTGATTGGCCAAATACCTTAAGTGTGTGACAAAAATGTTACGCCCCTTACCATAGTGTGATGCCGTCTCCCGGCACGACCAGTCAAAAATGATAAAACCCATTATAAACAAGGCACTTGTTGCATCCAGTGGGGACAGAATTACTGATTATAATGACTTATACTGAATATAATGACTTATCAGATGTGCCAGACTGTCCTTTCAAAGTTGGAACTGCCCCACTTTATAGAAACAGACACCAGCATTGTAGGCTTCTCTCACAGGAAACTCGTCCTCCGCAAAATGCGCTGCACACATCTGAATATTTGGGTTGAACTTTTCCAGAACAGTGTTGTAAATACAACTTAACCACTGATTTCTAGTTGTGTCCTCTTTTAAAAGGCCAAACCAAGTAGTTTCGCTTTCACAAGGACATGGCAGTGGCGGCAACAGCGAGAATAAAAGTTACGCCTTCTTTCTTTGCTTGAACATTTGGGCGCTGTTATGCAAATCTTCCCACGTCATGACGTAGACATGTGGGGGTGTGTTAGAATGAGCTGTTTTAGGTAGGAGTGGTTGACTCTTAACTTTTATAAAGAATATCTCTCTGGATTTGAGACTTTAGTCTTTGCAACTTTACAGATCTTCTTTATGATCAAAGAGCTTGTAACACTCCAAAGAGAAAGGAAAAATCAAAATCGCATTATATGACCCCTTTAACTATACCCAATATTAATTTAGTGATATTAATGCAATGAGAATGACTCAAACAACAGAAAGTTGAAGCAATGGTTTAAATATTGGCCTCCCACACATATCAGCAGTCCATACTTTTGAACCCTTTGTGGCACTAACTTTCATAGGAAATTACTTGTTCGTTAGAAGTTTTGAATTTGAGGAAGCGGAAGCTTTTATCTGCTTGTACACATGCCCACCGCAGCTCGGGTTCCCTGTCTTTCATTCTTCTCATTAAGAGCTTTTTTCCTTGCTTGCAGTTTTTTTTATTATTTTATGTTTTGTATTTTATTACAAAATTACAGAATGCTGTTGTTTCACATATCAGCGAGCTGTGAACAACACCAACAGCCTTGCTAGCATCATATTTTTTTTATTCAACTTAAATTAGAAGTTAATATTCAGAAACTTACATTTTAAACTTTAACCATTTATTTTGTGTTTTGCTCTGTGAATAAAAATATTTCCAAACGAAGTCAAACCAGAATCGACAGTCCCTGATCATTGAGATCTGCCTATTGCAGTCAGGGAGGAGTTGAAAATGGACGTCATCAAGTCAGACACTTTCTGCTTACCATAGTGATGTTCATGCAGTGCAGCTTATTTTATCATTGATGAATTTGATTAGATGCAACCAGGGGCATTTCTAGCTTTTCATCAGTACCCATAATGAAAGTGTCCCCATGATTTTTTTAAACTTGTTTTGGACATGTGGATATAAATCATCTTTACCTGCAGCACAGAGTCATTCACAAGCATCTGTCATGTCTGTTTTTGTGTTTTCAGGTGTCATGTTTTTATTGGTTCCCTTTCCTATCATGTCATGCCTGCCAAGCAAGAGCCTGTGTAACCCCCCAGGTCCCAAGCTGGACTCGAACCCGGGTCACCGGCATGGGAGACATCAGTTGCTAGTGCGCCTCTTGAGATCAGGGGAATGAGGTCTACCTGCAAAGCACCTACCAGCTGGCCTCAGTTACACCTGCTTACATCATGCCTACCAAGCCAAAGCCTTTTCACGTCATTGCTGCCATGCCAAAATGGCTGCCACACCAGAGCCTCTCCACATCATGTCCACCAGTCTCCAGCCATCATGGACACCACACTATAGTCTTCAGCCATCTTGGATACCACTCTAGTGTTTCCAGGTGTAATGAATGTTGCATCTGAGGGTGATTTCTAGGTGTTTGAGACTGGCTTCCTGTTTGGAGGACAAGCCGCTTATGTCAGTGCAAGCTGCTGGTGTCTCTGCGATGGAACAGTGTCTGAAGGTCTCTGAGGTGGTCCCACTGTCAGTCACACTGCCTATTACGGCAATGGCCATTTTGTGTGTTTCGGCTGCACACAGCTCTCTAGTACATGAGTCTGCTCCAGAGCCTACTCCAGTCCATGAATCCGCTCCAGAGCCTGCCCCAATCCATGAATCCACTCCAGAGCCTGCTCCAGTCCATGAATCTGCTCCAGAGCCTGCTCCAGTACATAAATCCGCTGAAAAGCCTGCTCCAGTACATGAATCCACTCCAGAGCCTGCTCCAGTCCATGAGTCTGCTCCAGAGCCTGATCCAGTCCATGAATCCGCTCCAGAACCCTCTCCAGTCCATGAATCCACTCCAGAGCCCTCTCATGCCCCAGAGCTCAGTCTTGTGTTGGCGCCAACCTATGAGTTTCCTGTCTGTCCTGTTTTGACCACAGTGGTCACACGTGAACCTTATGCCAGTCCTGTCATGGGCAAGGAAGTCGTCCTTGAACCCCTTGCCTGCCCTGTCATGGTAATAGAGGTTGTCAGTCTGTGAATACCCTGTCTGTCATGTCATGATTGCTCTGGTTGCCTGCTTCACCGGCTCCACCTTGGTCATCTGCTACACCAGTGGTTCCCAACCACGTTCCTGAAGGCCCCCCAACACTGCACATTTTGCACCTCTACTTTGTCTGACACACCCAATTCATGTCTTGGAGTCTCTACTAATGAGCTGTTGATTTGAATCAGAGTGTTTGATTAAGGTGACATGGAAAACATGTAGTGTTGGGGGGCCTCCAGGAACGTGGTTGGAAACCACTGTGCTACACCATGGGGATTTTTGGTCCCATCTGCTCCACCCTGGTGTGCTTCGGCTTCACCCTGGTGGTCTTAAGCCCCACCAACTCCACTGTGGGGGCTTCCAGCTACGCCAGTGCTCCACAGTCCATGGTTTCTGCCATTGTTCCATAGCCCATGCTTACCACTGCTCCATGGCCCATGGTCTTGCCCTCTGCTCTATGGCCCAGTTCTGCCACTGCTCCATGGCCCAGAACTGCCATGTCATGATCCAGGGCCAGTTCCCCTGCAGGGGCCTTGCCCTCCATCCCACTCCCTGGACCACCTCCAGGCTTCCACCCTCCTGGAGTCTTTGTTTATTTTGGGTGGTTTGTTACAACATCGGGATATGACATGGTTGGTTTTGGGTGTTGGTTTATGTTAAAGTTTTCATGTCTTTTATTTTGTAGTTTAGTCATGGTTATGTTTCCTTGTTTGTCATGTGATTCCCTTGCCCTCATGTACCTTGCCATGTGCTCCGTTAGTCAATAGTTGCGTTTGTCTTCATGCAACACTGCACAGACCAATCGCAATCTGACTTTAAGCAGTGCATTCCGGTTAACAATTTTGTCTGACTTGAACAGGCGCTCACGCCACGTCATTGTCACATATGGCATCGAAGTAGCGTGATAGCATTTCGAAAGCAGCCGGCTGACTCAGCTGCCACAATTTCTTAAGAGTGACTGCAGGAGCATTGATGATGACACAGCTGTTTCACTATTGGTCAAATTCACCACATGACAACAATGACGTGTTTCTAACATCTTCATTTCCAATACTGCTAACAAATCTGTTTTTAGAACAGTAAAATCTTTTTTTTTTTACTGTAGTCGCAATGTTATATTAAGTCACATTTAATAAAAAAACACTGATAAAAGCAAATATACCTCCACTTTATTGGTATTTAAAAACTATATGTTTAACTTTATTCTTTAACAGATGGGGCTGTATTAAGCAGTATATAAAAAAGTGTTTCTGTTGCTCTTGAAAACATTTTTGAAACGTCTGTGCATTTGACAAATATTTCATGATATTCACTTCATCTGAGAGTATGCAAACACCGTGAGAGCATCATTACCGGAAACAGAAAGTGTCCGACTTCACAACTCCACTTTCAATTCCGCCCCCAACTGCAAGTCTATACTCTTGCCGATAGGTCTGCGTGGCGTTGCATGAAGTCATGTGTCTTGTTTCTCATTGGTTGAATTATGTCATGTGACCCCTTTTGTTTAATATATAAAGCCCTCATGTTTCATTGTCCATTGTCTAGCTTTGTTCATGTAATCCACTGTTTGGTGAGTGTGTTCATGTTTTGCCAAGCCAAGTCTTGTTCATTGTGTTTCTGATCACTTTTGGATTTTATTAAACTGCACATGGGTTCTTACTACACTTGCCTTTAGTGGAAATGTTAAAGCCACACACAAAATTAAGATCTGCTCCATTGCTGAAAAACATTAAAATACATTTCCAAGTTTTGATTTCTAAAATAGATTGTAGGTAAATATTCACATCATCTTTTTATTTTCTGTCTTATAAAGTATTAATATTTTGACATGTGAAGCCACTGCAAACATTCATTGCATGAGTCAACTGTTTAAAACTGAGCAGCAAACAATTTCAGAACTTTTTGCAAACCCGTTTTGCTGATTACATCAAAAGAGTGATTAATTTGTGGTTCTGACATTCTCAACAGCTGATAGAAAACACACAACATAATTGTTAAATACTATGTTTATTTAGGATTTATTGGTAATAATTCACAGGGGCACAGCAGTATTTCACTGAAGCTCATGCCCTAGTAAAAAGAGTCTCACAATGTCCCTGGATGCAATATTTGTCAAATACTCAAATGTTTCATAACTTTTCATTAAGGAACAGAAACACTTTTCCTTTATTACATTATGTACTGCTTGCATTATAAAGTTCAACATAAGCCTATACTAATTGAATATCATTAAAGTGGGATCTATTTTTTATCAGTTTTACTTTGATGACCAGTTTTTAAAAGTATCAGATTTTATCAGATGCTTTGATGGCATAGATCATGGTGATGTGGCCTTGGTGCCTTCTTCAGTCAGACAAAATATCTTATACATTTTTGTTGTCATATGTTTTATATCAATAAGGTCACTTAAGCACACTTGTCAGACAGAATGGCAATCAGCAGTTCAGCAGAGGTGAGGGTGTGTCAGGTCTGTCTAGAGGAAGAACGGAGAGGGCCAGGTCTTTCACCTCGGTCCAAAATCAACATTTGTTCCTGTCACATACACAGTTGCAGCTGGGCAGCGCTGACTGTCACACCCATCGAGGTGTTTATTATGGCCACAACTGGTCAACTGGCATAATAACCTCAGCACAGTTACCTGCGCCATACACCCATAAACACGCCACACGTAATCATTCAAGAGCACACACTAATCAGGAGTTTAGGTTGGCGTGGACTGATGTCCGCTTGGGTGAGTGAAAACTCAATGTGTATAAACTGTGATTGGTGAGAACAGTTTGTGTGTACATGGAGGGAAGAAAAGAGAATGCTTTGTATATTCAGTTAAATTAATGAAACAATCATTGGAAAGTGTTGAAAATATAGTTCCCAAAATAAATAAGGCACAGTTGAGGAAAAATAAGGAGGAATGTAGAGACACTGGAGGTGTGAACAGGGTTGAGAGTTCATAGGAAAGAAAGTACTGTCATTTCTCACCAACTTCAAGATTAATGGTTTATAAAATATGTCATAGATGCCCTTTTTCCTTTAAGTCCAGACAAAGGACAAATATGACCTTGTCTATTTGAAGGCTTTTATTTATTTATTTATTTTTATTCTTACCATGTTATTGTTGCTTCAACCTCCAGTGTCTTTTTAAATATTAATTATATTTAAATCATCCATCCTTAGCATCCTCTTTTTAGCAATGAGGAACTGCTGAAGTCTGCATTCATTCAGCTGTAGGAGATTTGCCATGTTAGACAGAGTGAAAAAATTGCTTTGACTTTAAAATGGTTGTATCTCTGTATGGCACATATGAATGTTGGTTGGGAAATATAATTTTCAGACTTGATATAGTAATCTTCAAGCATTTTTAATTTCCTCTCTAGGCTGGACTGTGCATGTATTACTATAATACCTAAAGTGCATTGGTTTCGAATACATACTTCAACTTTACAGTGCTCTAAAAAAAGCATTTGGCAAGTCTCGCTTATCAAAAATGTATGAATGCAATTAATTACAGTAGATAAAACAACCAACAAATTGGCATTTGCAAACAATGATGCCTGACTGCAAAGACTTGTATGAAGTTTTGAAAGAGCTTATAACACCATAAATGTGTTTTTATGTTTTGTGTTTTTTTAAAAATATTTTTTTAAGGACAAAGAACAAAATTATTTATTAAATCTAAGCATAAATTTGTTGTTTTAAAGGAGAACAGGAAATGTATTGTGGCAGATTAGTATTTGACAGTGTTATAGCTTCATGAGTGTCTGCTGCATTGGCACAATGTGAGCTCATGCCTGACTGCACATGCTCCATAGGCTCAGTGCTCTAGAATGACATCATGTCTTTCTGTGTCATCCTATCACTATTCATGTGGCTTATCCTGCTAGTGTCCACTATGTCAACACATGAACCCCTCTAGGGCACAATTACCAGGGTCTGAAATGCAAGGTATACCATATCCAATGAAATATTATGTAGCATCAGTCTTTTTCAGTCTGATATATACACTTTTTTATCTTTAATGAATAAAAAAGGTCTAATGTATGTAAAATGAGAATATAATTTTCTCTCTAACATATATATATATATATATATATATATATATATATATATATATATATATATATATATATATATATATATATATATATATATATATATTTACATATTACACTATTATTAATAATATTGTATTCTATTTCCAATTTCATTTTTCCCCTATATCCACATCTTTATGAAAGAGAAACATGCCCTTATTTTGGGGTATCCGGGGGTCAGTAAGTTAATGTGTAATACTGCTCATACTGTGTTTGCTAATGCTTTCTGAATAAAAGCCCAATAAATTAGGCATCATTTTCTTTCCTGTGCTGACATGTCATACTGAAATAATAAATTATACTGACAATATATTTAGTTTTATACAACAGATCTTTCTGGTCCATGAATCTGAGAGCCTTTTCCAGCAGTGAGATATTCCAGTGATAACAGAACTCCAACCGTTTTACTGTTTGCAACACTCTGCTTGCAGTATTTCTCACAGTGAGAGTCATGGCGGACGCCCAAATCCACTACAGTTTTATACATAATACTGTTTTTGTGTCACGGAATGTAGTTTTAAGAGTTTTTTTTAGGTGACAATGTAGTTGTTTAGACTTCAAAAATGCAGTTTGTTAATAAAGATAACGTCTATTTGAAAATTTGCTTTAGCGGTTTCGGATATGTGAGCTCCAGGGCACTCAACATTGCTATGTTACTAGTTTTAAAGTGACGTTTTTTGAGTTAGTAATGGAGGCTTGGGCTCAGCTGTTAAACTGTCAAACTGAGATTTGAAACTGTGGCGGGTGAAAGTAGTTCCACATAAGGAGAGTTTTTAAAGACACTCCGTTGTTGTGCCTCATGATTACGGCTGAATCGCAGCTGTGCTAATATACAGCCATATCACACTGCTACTCATGTGATATTGCTCATTTAATTGAAGACGAATAGACAGATTTTGATGTGCAACATACTATAATCAATGGCAGGTTATGATCAACAGTAGGAGAGTAACATAGGACAAAACTTGTTAAAAAGTAAAAATTTTGATGACACATTTGGCAACATAATTTCATTAAATGATGACTCCATTAAAGAATTTGTCCACTAGAAAGTTTATTTTTATATAGCCTTTCGCACACACACATAAAAGGACAACCTAAGTGACACAGACTTCAGTCTTCCATTAAACGGTTAGTTAATAGAGCTCTTCTCTTTATCTTGATGTTTGGTCCTAATGTACACAGCAACCAGTCAAATGTTTATGAGAGATACTGTGCAGAATGGGGAAATGAATTGTGTAAATTGGAATAAACTCTCCGTCTATGTGGCATAAAACATTGCCCATTGACTGTCAGTCATGTTGTTTTCCCCTCCGAAATTGTAGCACAAACTGTTTCCCCTGACAACAATAATTCAACAGTTTAGATAAGTGCTAAACAATCCCGAACTTTAAATAAACCATTCCCAGGTCTGATAGGGTTTTGCCAACTGTTGCATGTACTCTCTTAGTTAGGACTGCCACAGTAAGGAATACAATGATTGGTTGGTCTCTGAGACCCCAAACAAAACATGTAAACCAAAAAAAAAAAAGACAAATATCTCAGACTATACACATTTCCTCACCTTCAACTGTTGGGTTTTGCGTAATGTTTAAAATCTAGCTGTGAACCAGCACTGACAAGAATGTGTCTGGCCAAAGATTCAGCTGTGCAGAAAGTTTTTTAACAGGGTATTGTTGAAGTTTATCCATGTTTGTATGTGTGTTTGAGTTTCCTGGGCGATATCATAAATATGCCATTGCACTGCACTGTTGCACCATTATCACAAAACCATTAAACCGTATACCTCTAACACCCAGCTTTCCTGCATGTATGCGCTTGCACAAATGCTTTATTATCACCATTTCCTAAGGCTGTCTCCCTTATGAAATATCACTGTTGTCTTAAGGTCTTTTGGCTCTGACTACACCAACAACTTTTTGTTGAAGATTTGTGGGTGGATAATTTACTGTGTGTATCCTACTTATACTCTGAAACGCAAACACTGTAATACCAGAATGCTGCTCCACTTAACATGAGAAGCCATGTCAGTTTCCCATTTCCCATTGATGTACAACACATGAATGATATAAAACAGTACTGTCTGTTTTGGACAACATTAATTTCACTATATGAATTATATATACTGCTACTCAAAAGGTTGGGGACAGTAAGATTTTGTAATATTTTGTAAGAAGTGTCTTATTCTCGCCAATGCTACCTTCCTTTGATCAAAAAATATAATAAAAACAATTCTTAGATGTATTCTGGTTGTCAAACTTTTTGGAACATGTAAATATTTTAATATTAAATGATGCATTATTTCTAATAATTCATACTGTATGTATTTATATTATCAAAAGAACAGGACGTCTAATAATCACAGATTGGTTTTCATCATCTGATGCATCCTTGAAGCATGTCATGATTAGGTAGGCCATTGCTGTGGACCTCATGCCGCGATTTAATTTTATTTTTTAATGTCTACTTTTGGTTTGGGCCTGTGGATGGTGTCCTGTCCATCTGGCCCCTCTGACTGCGGGTCTGTTGATCCTATTGTCTTCTGCATCAACACTCGTGGTCTGGTACATAAAGGGCAACTGGTTAGCAGCTTAGACTCTACCGCAGGCATGAAAAGCAGCCATCATAGCCCATTCGCTCACATTTGCTCAGTGGTGCGACAAGGACGAGGACTGAGTCTGGGTGACTGGGGGACAGGATTTCAGTTCACACCGCAGGCCCCAGGAGCAACGGACTGAACTGGACCCACCACTGTGCAAAGGTGACCATTTAGGCTCAGTTCATTCTCCTTTTAATGCAATAGATTTTTTGTCTAGTTTTCTTTTTTGTCTTAAATATGCAAATGACATTGTTGAATGTGAGCCCACTGGTGATGTGTTTTGGCAATATCATATCTGAATCTTACAGTTGTTTCCTGGTCCTGTTCGTAAATGGTCAGTTCAGTTTAGTTTTGTTTATCAAGTAGATTTACTTAGTGAGAAGGTGCATTTTTGTAATATCTTATCAATAACTATATTTTGAAATCTCTATAAAAAACACAACAGCAGTTTGATGTATCAGGTTTATAATTAATGTAAACTACTTTTGGACCATCTTGTTCCTTCCTAATTCCTATTTGTCTTTCTTGTACACAGCTAATACACAACCATGGGAGACTGGAGCTTCTTGGGTAATATTTTGGAGGAAGTAAACGAACACTCCACTGTGATTGGCCG